>NC_133455.1:68671792-68996792 GCF_048565385.1 Saimiri boliviensis
TGTCAAAACTCACAAATTGTACACTTAAAAATAGTGAATTTTTTTTTTCTTTTCTTTGAGAGGGAGTCTTGCTCTGTCGCCCAGGCTAGAGTGCAGTGGTGCCATCTTGGCTCACTGAAACCTCCCCCACCCTAGTTCAATCTATTCTCCTGCCTCAGCCTCCCGAGTAGCTGAGATTACAGGCGTATGCCAACATGCTTGGTTAATTTTTATATTTTTAGTAGAGAGGAAGTTTCACCATGTTGGTTAGGCTGGTCTCAAACTCCCGACCTCAAGTGATCTGCCCACTTAGGCCTCCCAAAATGCTGGGATTACAGGTGTGAGCCACTGCACCCAGCCCCCACGAATCTGATTTTTTAAAAAATAGTGAATGTTGATCAATATGGTGATGTCACGCTCTGCAGGGCTGGGTCTAAACCATGCAAGGGAAGGAGATTCATGGCGATTGGGACCACTCTTCTCATGCTACCTGTTGGTCCCTTGCCTTTCCCCCATCTGTGGGTAGTGCATTATTTAACAAATGAATTTTAATTTACGTAAATTATTCCCCACTAAATTTAAATTTTGAAAGATCTACCAACCAGTAATGAGTTTTTTTGTTTTTTTAGCCAACAAGAATGAATTTGAAGTTTTTTTTTTTTTTTGAGACAAAGTATGGCTCTGTTGCCCAGGCTGGAGTGCAGTGGCACAATCTTGGCTCACTGCAACCTCCACCTCCTGGTTTTAAGTGATTCTCCTGCCTCAGCCTCCAAAGTAGCTGGGATTACAGGCATGTGCCACCATGCCTGGCAAAGAGTATAGTATTTATTTTTTATTTTATTTTTTGAGACAGAGTCTCGCACTGTCACCCAGGCTGGAGTGCAGTGACTTGATCTTGGCACACTGCAGCCTCTGCCTCCTGGGTTCAAGTGATTCTCCTCCCTCAACCTCCCAGGTAGTTGGGATTACAGGGACATGCCACCATGTCCGGCTCATTTTTGGATTTTTAGTAGAGATGGGGTTTCTCCATGTTGGCCAGGCTGGTTTTGAATTCCTGACCTCAGGTGACCCACCTGCCTCATACTCCCAAAGTGCTGGGATTACAGGAGTAAGCCACCATACCCAGCCAGAGTATGGTTTTTAAATGTGTCTTCAAATCCTCTTTTGCCCTACCAAGACAGGGTCTTGCTCTGTCACCCAGGCTGGAGTGCAGTGGCTCAACCTTGGCTCACTGTAAACTCTACCTCCCAGATTCTTTTTTTTTTTTTTTGAGACAGAGTTTTGCTCTTGTTACCCAGGCTGGAGTGCAATGGCGCGATCTCGGCTCACCGCAACCTCCGCCTCCTGAGTTCAGGCAATTCTCCTGCCTCAGCCTCCTGAGTAGCTGGGATTACAGGCACGTGCCACCATGCCCAGCTAATTTTTTGTATTTTTAATAGAGACGGGGTCTCACTATGTTGACCGGGATGGTCTCGATCTCTTGACCTCGTGATCCACCCGCCTCGGCCTCCCAAAGTGCTGGGATTACAGGCTTGAGCCACCGCGCCCGGCTACCTCCCAGATTCAAGTGGTTCTCATGCCTCAGCCTCCTGAGACCACAGCACAGGCCACCATGCCTGGCTAATTTTTGTGTTTTTGGTAGAGATGGGGTTTCCCCATGCTGCCCAGGCTGGTTTCAAACTCCTGGGTTGAAGCAATCCACCAGACTCAGCCTCCTGAACTGCTGAGACTACAGGTGTGAGTCACCATGCCTGGTTCAGTCCACACATTCTTTTTTTTTTTTTTTTCCTGAGATGGAGTCTTGCTCTGTCACCAGGCTGGAGTGCAGTGGCACCATCTCGGCTCACTGCAACCTCTGCCTCCCAGGTTCAAGCCATTCTCCTGCCTCAGTCTCTTGAGGAGCTGGGACTACAGGCACGTGCCACTACGCCCAGCTAATTTTTGTATTTTTTAGTAGAGATGGGGTTTCACTATGTTGGCCAGGATGGTCTCCATCTCTTGACCTCATGATCTGCCCATCTTGGCCTCCCAAAGTCCTGGGATTATAGGCATGAGCCACCGCGCCTGGCTCCATAAATTCTTTACTCTCCTTTCTTCAGTAGGTGGAACCTAATTCCACTCCTCTTGAGTATGGGCTGTTCTTATGTAGTGATATGTTTCTAACAAACAGAATTCAGCAGAAGTGATGTGTCTGAGTTCCAAGACTAGGCCATAATACACATTGCAGCTTTCCCCGTTCCGTTTGGCATCACACATTTTGGGGGAAGCCAGGTCCCATACTGTGAAGATACTCACCTAGCCTTAGGAGCCCATGTATTAAGGTACAAGCCTCTTGCCAACAATGATGAATGACACATCTTGAAACCGGATTCTTGAGGCCCATTCTTTGAGTCAGGTGGAGCTGCTGCTCTGGGTGACATCTTACCTGCAACCTCTTGAGATATCTTGAGCCCAAACCAACTACCTAAGACATTCCTGAGTTCCTGACCCACAGAAACTGTGACATAAGTATTTGTTGTCTTAAGCCACTAAGTCTGGGGTAATGTTATATAATGATAGATAATGCAATATATATATATATATATATATATATATATATATATATATATGTAGGTGTTGTGAAGACTTCAGATTTGATTCTAAGTCCAATGGGAAGCCATTGAGGGCTTCATTCAGAAGAATAACAGTCATAATTTTATTTTATTACTTTACTAGGGAGTGAGCAAGAATGAAAGCAGAGAGATCAGTTAGGAGGCGGTTATAGCAGCACAGGTGAGAGATGACGGTGGCTGAGAGTAGGGTGGTGACAGTGGAGGTAGATGTGTAAAGTCAAGGAAGTAGAGAAATCCAGGATGAGCCTTGGGTTTTATTTTATTTATTTTAGTTTTAGAGACAGGGTCTCTAAAATAAAGGCTGGAGTGTAGTAGCGTGACCATCGGTCACTGCAGCCTCAAACTGCCAGGCTCAAGCCATCCTCTCGCCTCAGCCTCTCAAGTAGATGGGACTACAGGCACATGCCCCGACTCCTGGCTAATTTTTAAATTTTTTTTTATAGAGACAGGGTCTCTGTTGCCCAGGCTGGTCTTGAACCCTGGGTTCAAGTGCTCCTCCTGCCTCAGCCTCTTGCGTAGTTGGGACTATAGGCACAGGTCACCTCACCCAGCTCAGCCTTGGGTTGTTATGAATAGTTAAAATGAGGATAACTGTAAAAGGAAGAGATTGAGAGAAGGCCTGACGGAGTATGTAAGCATAATGTGTTTGGGAAACTGCAAATAGGCCAGTATAGTTGGAGTTTATGGTGACTGGATGGGAGGAAAAGAGTGCAAGAAGGCCAAAAATACAGACATGAAAGAAAGGCTTTGTTTGCCACCACAAGATGTCTGGACTTTATTCAAAGTCTTTTTAGCCACTGGAAGTCACTAAAAGATTTTAAGAAGGACGGTGACTGATGAAACTCATATGTGAGAAAGATAACTCCCAGCAGCAGTACAGAGTTTGGATTGAAGAAGGAAGGTATTAGAAGCTAGAAGACATTTTGAATAGCTTCCTGATTTTTAGGAGGCAGCGTAGTGCACTGGAAAGAGCATTAAATGGCTTTGGAGTCAGATGGATCCAAGATGGATTCAGCCATCTGTTCTGGGGTTGAATTGTGTCTCCCTCAAATATATATGTTGAATCCTAGCCCCTTGTACTTTGGAATGGGACCTTATTTGGAAATAGGATCATTACAGTGTCATTAGTTAAGATGAGGTCATACTCAGTAGGGTAGGCCCCTAATTTAATATGACTGGTGTCTTTATAAAAAGCAGAGGTCTGGTGTGGTGGCTCATGCCTGTAATCCCAGCACTTTGGGAGGCCAAGGCGGGTGGATCACTTGAGGTCAGACGTTTGAGACCAGTCTAGACAACATGGTGAAACCTTGTCTCTATTTAAAACATACAAAAATTAGCCGGGCATGGTGGTGCATGCCTGTAGTCCCAGCTACTTGGGAGGCTGAGGCAGGAGAATTGCTTGAACCCGGTGGGGGTTGGGGGTGCGGAGGTTGCAGTGAGCTGAGATTGCGCCACTGTACTCCAGCCTGGGTGATAGAGCAAAACTCGTTAAAAAAAAAAAAAAAGCGGAAATTTGGACACATATGTACACAGAGACAACGCCATGTGAAGATGAAAGCATAGATTTACAGGCCAGAAAAATGCTAAAGATTGCCAGCAAACCACCAGAAAGCTAGGGGAGAAACATGGAACATATTTTTCCTCACAGCCCGCAGAAGAAACCAACTCTGCCAACACCTTTATCTTGAACTTCTGGCTTCCAGAACTGTGAGACAGTAACTTTCTATTGTTTTTATTTATTTATTTACAGAGGCAAGATCTGACTCTGCTGCCCTGGCTGGAGTGGAGTGGCACAATCATAGCTTACTGCAGCATAAAACTACTGGGCTGAGTGCACACGACCATACCCGCTCATTTTAGTGACTTTCTATTGTTTTTTGTTTTGTTTTTGAGATGGAATTTCACTTTTGTGCAATGGTGAGATCTCGGCTCACTGCAACCTCTGTCCCACAGGTTCAAGCAATTCTCTTGCCTCAGCCTCCCGAGTAGCCAGGGTTACAGGCATGTGCCACCATGCCTGGCTAATTTTGTATTTTTAGTAAAGATGGGGTTTCTCCATGTTGGTCAGGCTGGTCTCAAACTCCTGACCTCAGGTGATCTGCCCATCTCGGCCTCCCAAAGTGCTGGGATTACAGGTGTGAGCCACTGGGCTTGGCAACTTTTTATTGTTAAAGGCACTCAGTTTATGGTACTTTGTTATAGCAGTCTTTGCAAACTAGTATATCATCTATGTGACCTTGGACAAATTATTTCATCTTGCTAATCCCTAGTATCCTAATCTGTAAAATGGGGGTCATTGTATCTACCTTAGAGGGTAGTCTTGAGGATTAAATAAAATGGCATTTGTAAAGCACTGGCATAAGCAGCACTACATAAATATTACCTTGCATTTGTGAGACACGAATGTTATCCAAGAAAAGTCGTACATCTCTGGAGATTTTTGAAAAGATTGACTACAGTTGTCAGGGTCATGTGCAATACCACCTAAAGTCACAGGATGGATAAAATGATGTCGGAATTCCCTTCTTCCTGTTTGGCTCCTTAGACAGGAGCTCTGGCATTGTCTTACTCTCTGCAAAAGTGTAGTTTCTTTGGATAGAACGCTCGTACGAGAACCAAAAGCACCCTTAAAGGCAGGAGGACTGAGGCCAATTAAACTAACAACTGTAATGAGGTGAATGTAGGAAGAGAAGGAGGCAAACCGAGGTAGAGAAGTATAAGCCAGATGCCTCAGGCCCCCTGAGTCCCCAGCTCACTTCCTTAGGTAAAAGATTTAGGCTGGGAGTTGTCCTGTCTTCAGCTCCATAAGGGAAACCCAACAGAGGCCTCACCAGTCTCTGGAACGCCTAGCCCTTTCAGGCAGGGAGTCTTCTGCCAAAGCAAACAATCCCAGCTCTACGATTGTGCTCTAGCTGGGGTAGGAGAGAACAAAGATCCCTTTCTTTGCTTCCCCAACCCTATGGCTCCAGCCAAAGGCGCTGTTTACACAATCTTCCCTGGTGAAGAATTTGTTCCTTTTCTCTCTAGGTTGCAGCTGGAAAAGATTGATTCCCTCCTTGCCTATTTGGTTTTCCCATGTCCCTGGGCAGGAAAAGTGCCCAATACCCAAACCACCCACCTCCAGAGACATCAGCATACTTAAGAGTAACTTCAGGCCCTTTTGTGATGTGACAGAGAACCTCGATTTTAGTGGCAGAAAGCCTATCTGGCCAGGAAAGGGAGGTTGGAAATATTAGGAGCTTAGTTTCCCTACATTCCATTTATTCCCTACAATTCCATTTATTCCACTCTCTCATTCCCTAGGCTTTCTCAGGCACATTTCCAAAGTGAATCAAATAATCAAAATCCAGGGCAGATTTGGGCTCCTTCTTTTAAAGGGTGGTCAGGTGGGTAGGATGAAAATAGTATTTTCTAGTGGGAGAAGTTCTTTAGTCTTCAGTTTATTATTAACTCCAGCAGCACAGATGTTCCCCCACACACCCTGAAAACAAAAGCAAGAGAGAGAGAAAAGGAAAGCCCAGAGTGGAACTTCGTCTAATTTTAGTGCTGGCAGAGAATCTTAGTGTTAAGTTACTTCTGGTAAACTGGTAACTAAGAAACAAAAGAGATAAAGATAATTTTCACAATCTGGGTTTCCAAGTAGTTTTAAGACCAAATTTTGCTTATTTCCATGACATCTCAGGGAGGCAGACAAGGTGTTACCCATTTCACACAAGGAACTGAAGCACAGGAAGAATTAACCAAAAGCCATTCATGAGTGACTTGAATCCAGGATTCTGGGACTTTGTTTGGTCAACTTCACAGGGCCAAGCTGCTTTCTGAAAAACTTAGGGGTCTGTCTTTTGTACTGCACACATTTTCCCTGAGCTACATTTTCTCTCTTAAATCCCTACTGACTCTTCTCCTGTTGCTAAGGGAGCTATGGGCTAGCTGTTTGCTACCCTTTGCAGCTATGTTTTGGAAACGTGAAGTCCCTGCTCCAGATGTTGGGAGACGGAAGTGGAAAAGCCGTAAGGATACAGAGGGGCTGCAAGTCTGTTTGGGCTCAGATACCATCCTGACACACACATACACTCCAACCATCCCCCTGGCAAGATATGCAGAGTTCATTTCTGTAAAAGCAGCCACACAGTTCCTGGAAGACTATACTCCACTATGGTTAAAAATATCTATCTTGGGGACAGAGCTGAGCCAAGCAAACAGCCTACCCATAAACTCAGAAAATAAGCAGTGGGGTAAAATGAACCCAGTGGTAGGCAAAATGCTACCTATCTCAGAACAGATAAATCAATTTTTGGAGATTCAACTCAAGATCCAGATGAAACTTCATTCCTTCTACTGCAGATTGGAATATTGCACGTGTATTAGCTTTTTATTACTAGATAACAAACCACAAACATAGTGGTTTAAAACATTCATTACCCCACTGTTCTGTAAGTCAAAAATCCAGTGGGCTTGACTGGATTTTTTGCTTAGGGTCTCAGAAAGCCAAAGTTGTTTGGGCTGGGTTCTTATCTGAAGGTTCTGGGGAAGAATCCACTTCCAGACACATTCAGGTTGTTGGTAGAATTCAGTTCCTTGCAGTTGTGGAAATGAGGTCCCCATTTCCTTGCTGGCAAAGGGGTCACTCTCAGCTCTTAGATGCTACTTTCTGGTCCTTGCATATGGTCCTATCTTCAAAGCCAGCAAGGGTGCCTTAGAAGGTGCTTTTCAGGGCTCACGTGACTAGATAAGAACGCCCCACCCTCCCGCCCCATAATCTTTTTCTTTTTTGAGACGGAGTTTCGCTCTCGTTACCCAGGCTGGAGTGCAATGGCGCGATCTCGGCTCACCGCAACCTCCGCCTCCTGGGTTCAGGCAATTCTCCTGCCTCAGCCTCCTGAGGAGCTGGGATTACAGGAACGTGCCACCATGCCCAGCTAATTTTTTGTAGAGACGGGGTTTCACCATGTTGACCAGGATGGTCTCGATCACTTGACCTCGTGATCCACCCGCCTTGGCCTCCCAAAGTGCTGGGATTACAGGCTTGAGCCACCGCGCCCGGCTCCATAATCTTTCTTAAAGTCAATAGTGCCATATAATATAACTAGGGAAGGGATATCCAATTCAGATTCTGGGGATTAGGGTTGGACATTCTAAAGGGTATCATTTAAAAAATTCTGTCCACCACAGCACTTATTCAAAGGATGAGAGGAAATTCTCTGGTGGTTGGGGGAAGCAGCAGGAATAAATTACCTCTAACTAACCGTTTACACGAATAAGAGAAGCCAAGCATTTGGAATGAGAGGACTGACCTCATGCCTGGTATTTTGTCCCTGTCTTTGCCATGTCTAAAGTGGCTACTTTGGTTACAATGTGTTAATATTTACAGTGCCTTGAGATAAAATGCTTAAAAATAATTTTTGTTTTCCTTTGAGATAGTCTCACTCTGCTGCCCAGGCTGGAGTACAGTGGTGCGATCTTGGCTCACTGCAAACTCTGCTTCTCGGGTTCAAGCAACTCTCCCACCTCAGCCTCCTGAGTAGCTGGGACTATAGGCGTACGCCACCACTCCCGGTTAATTTTTGTATTTTTAGTAGAGGCGGGGTTTCACCATGTTGGCCAGGATGGTCTTGATCTCCTGACCTCACCATCCACCTGCCTCAGCCTCCCAAAGTGCTGGGATTACAGGTGTCAGCCACCGCGCCCGGCCAAAAGTAAATTTTAAGGATGCCTGGGGACAAAAAGATCTTCCTGTTTTACTTTTTTCTTATCAAATGATAAGAACACCAAGATATCAGGAATATCTCCTAAGAATACATGTTGCAAAATGCACGCTGTTTTGACATATGGCCCAATAAAGACAAAGTTTTGGCTGGGCACAGTGGGTCACGCCTGTAATCCCAGCACCTTGGGAGGCTGAGGGCAGATTGCCTGAGGCCAGGAGTTCAAGACTAGCCTGGCCAATGTGGCGAAACCCTCTCTCTAAAAATACAAAAAATTAGCTGAGTGTGGTGGCAGGTGCCTGTAATCCCAGCTACTTGGGAGGCTGAGGCAGGAGAATCGCTTGAACCCAGGAGGCTGAGTTTGCAGTGAGCTGAGATCGTGCCATTGCACTCCAGCCTGGTGACAGAGCAAGACTGTCTCAAAAAAAAAAAAGAAAAAAAAAAAGAAAAAAGAAAAAAGAAAAGAGGAAAATGAGCAAAGATTCAGGGAAAGTAAGCAGAACTGGGCAGAGAAAGGAAAAGGCAGGGAGACAGGGTAAAGACAGGAAAACATCTGAAAAATGACAATCACATTAGGTCGTGTATAGGACTAATAAAAGATAAAGCAGAGAAGCTGAGGTGAGACTTTTTGAACCGGTAATGGATAAAACTCGTCTTATGCTTAAGGAGGATTCACCTGGCAGTGGTAGGGAGAAGTAAATGCTGGAGGGAAGAGACTGGAGGCAGAGGGTCAGTTAAGACATTATTGTAATAGACGAGGTGGATGATAAAGAAGGCCTGAGCCAGGATAGTGACAGTGGAAACAGAAAGCCTATTAGCCAACATTTTAAGCCAGAACTCGTTTAAGTTGCTACTGACCCCAATGTTCCCAGTCAAGTAGCAGGCCATACCAGGTGGAAATTATTTAAAATGTTGTGCTATTTTGAATTAAGCTTTCCTGAAACAGAATTAAGAGAGCCCAGCCAAATGCATGTTGAGTTTAGCACCATCACCACCGTTCGGGCCTTGTACTCTCACTAAGGCATTCAGCCAACTGTGGAAAATAAATATACACAGGAGACTCAAGAAACATCTTATTAATACAGTATTTATTTGTCTTTTCTCTGTCAAACCCTGAGCCAACCAAGTTCCCCAGGGTACCTGGGGAGGTATAGGAAAAGGAACACACAGGGCTGACCATACATGGGAGAAAGAACTATGGGATATGGAGACGGCTCCTTCACATGGCGAAGAGGATGAGAAAGGCCACCATCAGGCAAAAGAGCCCCATGGCCTCCGAGAGGGCAAAGCCCAGAATGGCGTAGGAGAAGAGCTGCTGCTTCAGAGAAGGGTTCCTGGGAGAAGGGGAGGAGAAAAGACTGAATTTCTAGCTCATACAAAGAAAAGGATAAATATCTAAGACGGGCTCAGGGAGAATTCCCCTCTTCAAGACTATCTTACGTAAAGAGCCTTTCAGGGGAGCACCACCATGCCCAAAATCTTGCCTTGGTTCCCCAAGGGCTCTGTAAGAACTGAATGAAGGGCGAAAGAGGACAATCTAAAATCCTGTAACATGGCCCAGGTATAATCATGACCTTCTCTAATGGGTCATCCATCTCATTACCACAAATTAAGACCTTTTGGCTTAGACACTTAATATCCAGGGCCCCAACAGGATAAAAGAGGCATCCAGAGTGGCAGGGTCTCTCTAGAGCAGTGTTTTCAAACTTTAGGCAGCAGAACTCCAAAATAATAAACATATAAAAACCAAATTGCAATGGTACAAAAGTAGGGGGAAATTTTAATGGCTTGGTCTCCCCTTTATTCTCTAAGTCTCTAGGAGAGATCCTCAGAATCCTAGGGATTAATGGAACACAATTAGAACACCACTCTGAGAAGACGAGAGAGTAAGGGGTGCTGGGTGTGGTGGCTCACCCTTGTAATCCCAGAACTTCGGGAGGCCAAGGTGGGCAGATCACCTGAGGTTGGGAGTTCAAGACCAGCCTGACCAACATGGAGAAACCCTATTTCTACTTAAAATTCAAAATTAGCCAGGTGTGGTGGTGTATGCCTGTAATCCCAGCTACTTGGGAGGCTGAGGCAGGAGAATCACTTGAACCTGGGAGGCAGAGGTTGTGGTGAGCCGAGATTACACCATTACACTCCAGCCTGGGCAACAAGTGTGAAACTCTGTCTCAAAAAAAATTTAAAAAAGAGAGAGTAAGAGGGACAGATTATGTTCTCTCATTTCAAACAGTCAAAAGATTTGGGGCTTTAAGAAGCTACAAATGGGCTGCATGCGGTGGCTCACACCTGTAATCCCAGCACTTTGGGAGGCCAAAGTAGGTGGATCACTAGAGGCCAAAAGCTGACCAGCCTGGCCAACATAGTGAAACCCTCTCTCTACTAAAAACACAAAAATTAGCTGGGCGTTACAAACCACAGTGCTTCAAAAGAAAAAAAAATTGGCTGGGTGTGATGGCACGCGCCTGTAATCCCAGCTACTTGGGAGGCCGAGGCAGGAGAATCCTCGGGAGGCAGAGACTGCAGTGAGCAGAGCGCGTGCCAATGCTCTCCAGCCTGGGCTACAGTGAGACGTGAGACTATGTTTCCAAAAAAAAAAAAAAAAAAAAAAAAAAGTTACAAATGGTCTGTGGGGTTTATGATATGAGTTGTAGTAGTATGAATAAAGGACTCCCAATATTGAAAGCTGTATTTCCCTTACTATATAATCAGTATTTCCCTTACTCTGATATTTCCAGAAGTCTTGATGGGTAAGGTGTAACACCAGCATTTAACAGAATAGTGAATAAAGTGGCAGTTGGACTTCTTGTTTAATACAAATTCTTTTTTTTTTTTTTTGAGATGGAGTTTCGCTCGTTACCCAGGCTGGAGTGCAATGGCACAATCTCGGCTCACCACAACCTCCACCTCCTGGGTTCAGGCAATTCTCCTGCCTCAGCCTCCTGAGTAGCTGGGATTACAGGCACGCGCCACCATGCCCAGCTAATTTTTTGTATTTTTAGTAGACACGGGGTTTCACCATGTTGACCAGGATGGTCTCGATCTCTTGACCTCGTGATCCACCCGCCTCGGCCTCCCAAAGTGCTGGGATTACAGGCTTGAGCCACCGCGCCCAGCTACAAATTCTTAAACAGCACTCTATTTCCCAAAAGACATTAAGAGAACTTACTGGTCTCTGGAAGATTAATTTGGTTTTCACAGTGAGTGACCCAGAGCTGGCTGCAGTGTTAGTTTTCCCAGGAGCGACAAAGAGAAATCCCCAGAGATGGGAAAAAACGGCAGTAAAGCCACTATGTTCACTGAGTCTCTAGACCAGAGAAGGTAAACTTTTTTTTGTAAAGGGCCACATGGTAAATATTTTAGGTTTTGTGGGCCGCATATAGTCTCTTCTGCTTTACTCTTTTTTTTTTTTTTTTTTTTTGAGATGGAGTCTTGCTCTGTCGCCCAGGCTGGAGTGCAGTGGCATGATCTCGGCTCACTGCAACCTCCACCTCCCGGGTTCAAGTGATTCTTCTGCCTCAGCCTCCTGAGTAGCTGGGATTACCGGTATGTGCCACCATGCCCAGCTAATTGTTGTATTTTTAGTAGAGAGATGGGGTTTCACCATGTTGGTCAGGCTGGTCTTGAACTCCTGACCTCATGATCCACCCACCTTGGCCTCCCAAAGTGCTGGGATTACAGGCATGAGCCACCACACCCGGCCATCTCTTTTGCTTTTTTAAAAAATGGAAAACTATTTTTAGCTCAACCATACAAAACTAGACTACCGCCCAGATTTGGCCCTTGGGCCTTAGTTTGCTGGTACTTGCTCTAGACCAAAGCTGTTCATACAACTTTCTTCAATGACACAATGATATAAACATTCTATCCATCCATCCATCCATCCATCCATATTTTTTGAGATGGACTCTCACTCTGTTGCCCAGGCTGGAGTGTAGTGGCGCCATCTTGGCTCACTGCAACTTCCACCTCCCAGGTTCAAGCAATTCTCCTCTCTCAGCCTCCCAAGTAGCTGGGACTACAGGTGCCCACCACAACACCCAGCTAATTTTTGTATTTTTTTTTTTTTTTGAGACGGAGTTTCGCTCTTGTTACCCAGGCTGGAGTGCAATGGCGCGATCTCGGCTCACCGCAACCTCCGCCTCCTGGGTTCAGGCAATTCTCCTGCCTCAGCCTCCTGAGCAGCTGGGATTACAGGCACGTGCCACCATGCCCAGCTAATTTTTTTGTATTTTTAGTAGAGACGGGGTTTCACCATGTTGACCAGGATGGTCTCGATCTCTCGATCTCGTGATCCACCCGCCTCGGCCTCCCAAAGTGCTGGGATTACAGGCTTGAGCCACCGCGCCCGGCCCTAATTTTTGTATTTTTAGTAGAGATGGGGTTTTACCATATTGACCAGGCTGGTCTTGAATCCTGACCTCAGGTGATCCACTCGCCTTGGCCTCCCAAAGTGCAGGATTACAGGCGTGAGCCACCTCGTCTAGCCTATATTTGTTTTCCTTTTCTTTTTTCCCCATAAAGTCTCGCTCTGTTGCCCAGGCTGGAGTGCAGTGACATGATCTTAGCTCACTGTAACCTCCACCTTCTGGGTTCAAGCGATTTTCCTGCCTCAGCTTCCCGAGTAGCTTGGATTATAGGCGCATGCCCCCATGCGCAGCACATGAATCACTTGAATCAGAGGCAAAAGTGGCAGCGAGCTGAGATTGGGCCACTGAGCTCCAGCCTGTGTGACAGAGCGAAGACTGTCTCAAAACAAACAAAAAACACACAGCTAGTGGCTACAGTATGGGACAGTGTAGTTCTAGACCCCCAAATAAGTTCACACCTTTGGAAAGTGTATCAGAGAACCAGTGGAGGGCCCAACTTATCTTACCTGGCATAACCAATGATGAGGCTCCCAAACACAGTCCCAATCCCAGCCCCAGAGCCGGCCACCCCAACTGTGGCAGCCCCAGCCCCAATGAACTTGGCGGCTGTGTCGATGTCCCTTGAAATGGCGCTGGTTTGGAAGCTGCGGCTAGAGACAAATGAGGTAAGGGGACGTGAGACTGCCAAGCTGCTGGGGCTCTGCGAAGAAGAGGCAGGTAGAAGGTCAAGATTTTTGTAAACTTTTGCTTTGGTAACTTTTATACCATTTAAAGCCTTTATGCTGGCAAATCCCATGGTTTCTCCCTCAAACACAAAATTGTTTAAGCCCCTAAAATGCTGGTTAAGTAGAACCTTTTTTTTTTTTTGAGACGGAGTTTCACTCTTGTTACCCAGGCTGGAGTGCAATGGCGCGATCTCGGCTCACCGCAACCTCCGCCTCCTGGGTTCAGGCAATTCTCCTGCCTCAGCCTCCTGAGTAGCTGGGATTACAGGCATGCGCCACCATGCCCAGCTAATTTTTTGTATTTTTCGTAGAGACGGGGTTTCACCATGTTGACCAGGATGGTCTCGATCTCTTGACCTCATGATCCACCCACCTCGGCCTCCCAAAGTGCTGGGATTACAGGCTTGAGCCACCGTGCCCGGCAAGTAGAACCTTTTAATGTAGGATATAGACTTCAAATGCCTTTAAGACTCAGGTGTGGTCAAGAAGTGTAAGACTGAGGCCTTAGTCTATTCTTGCTGCCCCAAAGAGATCATCTTCCTAGACTAGATGTTCCCAGCTGCAATCACTTGACTAGGCCAAATAACAGCAGTTAGCAGCACTGCACACGGGCATGTGCTGCCAGTGGCAAAAGCTGTAGCACTACAGTATACAGTGTATTAACTGGCCTCCATCTCCACCTAAAGCCCATGGCCTGTGATGACTGTCCTCAACACTCTACCTCCTGGTTCTGCCACGTAACCCTCCCACTCATCACCCCCAAAACCACAGTCCCAACTCTATGGGTAAGGTACCTCATCTGTCAGTGTCTCTGGTCGTTTCAGCAAAACTGCAGATAGCGGACGGCTCAGCAGCTGTGAGGTGCTCTTGACCTAGCAGGAATGACATACAGGGGCAGGAAGGTCAAGGAAGACTGGAGAGAAGTTTCAGAACTACACCACACTGTTACATCATCAGACAGGAGCTGCTCTCCTCTGATGGCCTTTCCATCCTCACACTTAAATTCGAATTCTGAATCATTCTTCCTTTTAGCAAAGCCGAAATTAAAGAACTACACCGTTTCTCTTGCTTCTCAGGTTTTGCTTTAAGGAAAGAAAGTCTACTTCCTTTTGGGCAACAAGGGGGCATCCATCCTTGCTGTATCCTTGTATAGCTTTTGAGAAGAAGAAGAAATCTAAGCCTCAGGAGCATCTGCCTCACTCAACAAGGGAGATATATACAGATGCTCCTCAACTTAGCATAGGGTTATGTTCAAATAAATCCATCATACAGTGAAAAAGCATTTAATACTGCTAACCTACTAAACACTATAGTTTGGCTTAGCCTAGCCTTAAATGCCCTCAAAACGCCTACATTAGCTTACAGTGAGGTGAAATCACCTAGCAACACAGTACCCTGTAGCGTATCGGTTGTTTACCCTCATGACTGGGTGGGTGACTGGCAGCTGTGGCTTGCTGCTGAGTATTGCAACAGAGTATTGTACCACACATCGTTAGCTTGGGAAAAGATAAAGATTCGTAATTCGAAGTATGGTTTCTAACGAATGCATATCATTTTTGTATCATCATCATCATCATAAAAAAAAAATCTTAAATCATCTAAAGTTGGGGGCCATCTGTATGGGTAATGGTCAGCCCACAAGAAAAAAGTCAGTGACTTTCCCTGAATAAAGGATCCAAAAGGATGCTTTTGGAAAATAAGAACAAAGATTCATGCTCAAAATTTACCTCATCCCAGTAGCCTTTTCTGACTAACCCCAAGCCAGTGACACCAAAACAGATACATGGTGATTAACAGCCAGGGCTTAGGCATCAGATAAAGTGAGATTCAAATCTTAACTCTATTGCCACCAGTGTGCTCTCAGGTTAAGTCACTTAAATCCTTCTAAGCCTGTATTCTCATTTATCAAATCAAAATATCATCTCCCAGAGTCGATTTGAAGAGTAAATGAGATAATGTACACCAATTAGTAAACTCAGTGCTAAGGCACATTGTAAATGCTCAATAAATGGTACTCCTTCTTATTTGTGAATGAACTAACTGCCTCCTCTACCTACAATTAAAAAATTTTCCCCATACTGTTGTTTCTGAGTTAAGTACTTTCCCAATGTGTATTTATGTAAAGTTTAGCTTCCCATTCAAATTTTAGTCCCAGAATGAACTCCTAGCTATGGCTCACTCAGGACAAGTACTACACATAGTACATATTCAGTCCAAGTTATGTCATCTAACTACTTGTTTACCACTCTGGATGGCCAGTTTACAGGACGTATAGTTTCAGGAATAGGAATAATTTAGATTCTCATCTCCACTCAAGATGGTTGGGTAAGAATTAACTGGCCACAGCCAGGTGCAGTGGCTCATGCCTTTAATTCCAGCACTTTGGGAGGCCAAGACGGGTCAATCACCTGAGGCTGGGAGCTCGAGACCAGCCTGACCAACATGGAGAAACCCTGTCTCTACTAAAAACACAAACTTAGCCGGGCGTGGTGGCACGTGCCTGTAATCCCAGCTACTCGGGAGGCTGAGGCAAGAGAATCACTTGAATCCGGGAGCTGGAGGTTGTGGTGGATCACGCCATTGCAGTCTGAGCAACAGGAGCAAAACTCCGTCTCCAAAAATAAAAATAAAAAAGTTAACTGGCCACTATGGGGCAAGAGAATGTCTGGCAAGCATTCACTCTCTCCTGTTAGGCAATGACAGCAAAGGGCCTTCCCTCCCCAAGAATCTTGTTTATTTATTTATTTTTTGAGACACAGTCTTCCTCTTTTGCCCAGGCAGCAGTGCAGTGGTATGATCTTGGCTCACTGCAACCTCCACCTCCTGCGTTCAAGCTATTCTCCTGCCTCAGCCTCCTGAGGAGCTGGGATTATAGGCACCTGCCACCATGCCCAACCATAGAAATGAGGTTTCACCATGTTGGCCAGGCTGGTTTCAAACTCCTGGACTCAAGTGATCTGTCTGCCTGGACCTCCCAAAGTGTAGGGATTGCAGGCATGAGCCACTGCACCCACCCCCAAGAGTCTTATTCACCTTCACCCGGCTGTGCTGTGAAGAACAAGGTCTGATGGAAAGAGAGAGACAAGATGTCTCTCCTTTAAAACTCTCCCAGAAAATCAGGTACTCACCAAGGAGGAAGTGGAGACAAACTTGGAGCAGGCAAACATTTTCGGGGGGTGAGGGGCTCTGGCAGGAAAGCTGGAATTACAGGAGCAGTATTGTAAACACTCCCCTTATTAGCAGAAGTGGGACCCTAGAAAGCTTAACTGGCCCAGAGAACAGTGACTGACCTTAAGTCATGGGCAGAAATAGAATTAGAACCCTGAAGTCATGACTTCTTCCAGAAACTCCACACAGCTCCCAGGATTTCCTTATAATCAAGTGACTTCCCCTGGTCTGAACAAGGGATCATTTGGGCTCAGCTTAACACCTGTTACCCATTTCCACAGCCTCATGGATTTGCAGTTGCCAGAGGAATTTTCTCAGAGTGTCTCTTGCCTAAGTTTTCCTCAGTTTTTATTCAAAAGGAACCCTTCTCAAGATATCATCGTCTGGGCCTTGAAAAGTTGCCCTTCAAAGATTAGAGTCTTTATAGTTTTGGGAGATATCTGTTGACGGCCAAGACACTGGAAGGTCTCCAACAATTTCTTTGCTAATCCTTGGAAGTACCTGATTCCTCAAAATACTTCAATTTCTTGTATTAATAGGATGAGGAAGATCAAGGAGGAACTCTGCAGTTACTTTATCTAAAAGGTATTAAATTGTGTCTCCCCAAGACAAAGAAGTCCTGACACCCTACAGGTGTCTAAGTTGGTAGAGGTGAACTTATCTGAGAAGAGAAGATGAGTTAAAAAGCTAAAGGCAGGGTTTCTCCAAGTGAAGTGAGAAGCCCATCTGAAGCAGAATTATCTGGGTGGTGCATGTATTAAAAAAATGTATATTCTTGGGACCCACTTGGACCTTCCTGGTCTAGATCTCTTGGGGGAGCTAGGCTCATTGGTTCACTCCTGTAATCCCAACACTGGAGAAGCTGGGGCGGAAGGATAACTTGAAGCCAGGAGTTTGACATCAGCCTTCGCAAACAGCAAGACCTTGTCTCTACAAAAAATAAAATTAGCTGGGTGAGGTAGCTGTGCACCTGTAGTCCCGGCTACTCCAGAAGCTGAGGCAGGAGGATTGCTTGAACCTAGGAGTTGGAAGCTTCAGTGAGCTATGATCATGCCACTGTACTCTAGAGTCTGGGTGACAACATGAAACCCCATCTATAAACAAACAAAAAAGATCTCTGGGAATAAGGCTCAAGTGCCCTGTATTTCAAACAAGTTTCCCAGATGATTATTAGATATACTTAACGCAAGAGCATGACCTTAAACCCAGTCTTGAAACTACGGTAGTGGTAGAGGTTAGATTTGAACTTGCATCTTTTGTTACATGCTTTTTTTTTTCCTTTCCTGAGACAGAGTCTCAAGTCTGTCGAAAGGCTGGAGTGCAGTGGCACAATCTCGGTTCACTGCAACCTCCACCTCCTGGGTTCAAGCAATTCTCCTGCCTCAGCCTCCTGAGTAGCTGGGACTACACGTGTGCACCACCACGCCCAGCTAATTTTTCTATTTTTTAGTCGAGACGGGGTTTCACCATGTTGGTCAGGATGGTCTTTGATCTCTTGACCTCGTGATCCACCCACCTCAGCCTCCCAAAGTGCTGGGATTACAGGCATGAGCCACTGCGCCTAGCCAGTTACATACTTTCTAATATGTCACAGGCTGAGATACTCAGTGAATGCTTAGGCCTATTAAATGCCACTTCCTTAAATGAAGTGAAGTCAAATTGTCCCAGGTTATAACGCTTCTGAATCCAAGATCTTAATTGCTTACTTTACTGTTAATTTTTTGTAGTGACCCTGTCTGGAACTCCTGGCCGAAAGCAATCTTCCCACCTTGGCTCCCAGTGTTGGGATTACTGGTGTGAGTCACCACACTCAGCCTTAATTACTTTTAGACTAATGGATGTCCTCAGCTTTTGCCCTAAAACTCTTGATTTTTGCCCATATGTAACTCTAACCCAGTTCTGCTGCTGTACTATTTGGGTTTTCTTGGGTCAAAATCCAATAGTTCTTTAAGGCTTTTAGAAAAGGAAGGCATGGTTTTTTCTGAAGGCAATTATACCTCAATATCATCATTTGTAAACTGCAGTTCTTAGGGGGATTAAATATCTTCATTTACCAATTAACATACAGCGTTTAATGTGGTGCTGGCATGTAATAAACCCATAACAAAGGGTGGCAATTAAGTGATCCCACCATTGGCTACCTAACCAAGGCAAGTCTGCAATTGTTAGCTTACAACTTGGGCGAAGGCACTATCCAGAATCAGGACTCCTAAATCATCATGGGCTTTTTCCTTAGTGTAGAAGAGTCACAGGAGTGATGACTTAACCATTCCTTTCCTTAAACCTTTTCCTCCTAACGGCAGTATCTGGGGAGGTTAACTGATCCTTGACAGAAAAGCTGGCAGGCAAGGACTCATGCTACCCCACTAACTTGGCCTTACCCCACCTTTCTGGGCCTGCTGCCTCGAACAGAAACCCTGATCTCTAGCCCACCACTGTGACTTTTCCAACTTCACCAGCGTGCCAGGGTGCGAGAAAGGTACTGGTAAATAACTAGTGATTCCAAAGCAACGGGCTTCTCATTTCTGCTTTAGCTATCCCAAGCCACAACCTGTCGGGAGGCGATGTTTGGCTTTTTTTTTTTTTTTTCCACTTCTACCATGTTCAAGGTTTACTTTTTAAATTGAGGGATGCTGACTAGAGGGACTGGTGACTTTAGACGATCCACTAATCTCCATTGCTCGGAGCACCTGAGGTCCTGGGGCCGAAAGTCTGGAGATTTCAGAATAAGAAGGCGTAAGTCAGGATGAGAAGAGAAAGCAGAGACAGGAAGGGAGGGACTGGGGGTTGTGACAATCTGATAGGGCCAGAGGGCGAGAAAAACGTGTCTGTAAGGGATGGGTGGAACAGGTGAAAAGCAGCACTCCAGGATCTAACTTTGGCCAGCTCCAAGGCACCCTCCCTCTACGAGACATCCAAGATGGCGTCAGGCCCGCGCGGTTGGAGGTCACCGGCATGCGGAAGAGCCAGCTCTAAGACTCAGGGATAGCGGGAGCCGGGGAGGGCGCGTGGACCAGGGTGGGAGCAAGCAAGGTAAGAACCTCAAAGCATCCGCGCGACGTGGGGTGTCCCGCGCGCGTGCGCGGCGCACAGAGGGAACGACATCCCAAAGCCTTACCTGCTCCCAGTGCAGAGAAGACAGAGGAGGGGCAGAGCGGCGGGAATAGCGAAAGGAAGGCTCAGCGCATGCGTGGCCCGAGCCAACGAGTCGCTCCGCCACAGATAGAGCGATTGCAACGTGGAGAATCGGCTCAGGCGCCACAGCGCCGCCTGCCAGGGCTGCGGCGGTATTCGGCCGGTTGCTCCACCTGGCGTTCAAGGGGAGAAACTACAGGGAAAGCCGACAGTGCCGAGGAAGGAGGCCAACTGCGTTCGAGTAAGCCCATCCGTAACGTGGCGTGCGCTTTGGTCTGCACAGCGTTTGGGAACTCGGACTTGCGTCCCCTTTCCGAGCATGCGCAGTCACACTGCCGACACAAAACTACCACTCAGAATTCAGTGTTAACATACAGTCGGGATTGGGGTTCAGTGCCTAAATGCAGCGGGAGGAAGATCCCGGGAGTCCCGCTTTATGTCGCTTCGAGAACCAGGCATCCCTGGATGGCGAGCCGGCCCAATGAGCGAATAGTCAGCAAAATGTCACAGCTGCTTCTGGTGGCTTCGCCCTTTCCCCCCCTCCCGCTTCCTCCTTTCCATTCCTGTGATAAACCGTGAGAAAAGCAGCCATCAGCGAACCAGAAGATAGGGCTAACTATGATCCGAAGCTCTTTTTCCTGACTCGTGGGACAGTCTAGGAATAACGGGCACCTGCGACCCGCTGTAAGGCTGCGAGGTCACGCCAGGCTCGCCTGCGCCCCTGCTCGGGTTTCGCGCGAGCGCGCTGGCCTCAGCAGCACCCTCCTGGCCGCCCGCAGGAGGAGAGAACGCTCTCCTTCTCTCCGCTTCGCTCGCCCTTCCCTGATGGAAGGAGGTGGACGGACCTTCTTGTCTCCCCGGCAGGCCCTGCCCTGCCCTTTGGAACAGAGCGACGAGGCCTACCCAGGTCCGGACCCCCGCGGCCCCTGCGTCGTGCTTGAACGCGGCACGAGAAAGACGGGAGAAAACTCAACCAAACCCCATAAAAAATAAAAAATAAAAAGAAAGCCGCGGCTGTAAATAAAGGCAAATCCGCCACCCTCTGCGGGGCCGTTTGTCCTCCCCTCCTTGGCCCCGTCCTTCCCGCCGCCCCCTCCCGGCTCCCGGGCCCCGCGGCGCCCCGGCCCCGAGCTCCTCCATTTAATCGGATTTGGGAGAAGGGGAGGATAAATCACGGCAGCAGCTTTACGGTCCCGGAGGAGAGGCGAGCCGCAGCCAGGCACACCCCGGCCGGCGATAAAAACCGCCGCTGAAAGCCCACGGAGCAATTTCCCGGGACCCCGAGCGACGCCATTACAGGAATGTAATTTTGCCCGGATGAGGCCCCGAGTTTAATTATCCTCGCGGAGGAATTTCAATGCGGCCAATCCATCTTGCAGGCGGGCGGCAGAGGGATTTATATGGGCCCGTTATTTCACACCGATCCTCCATCTGCATTTTTATGGCCCTGAGCTCCTGAAAGGGAGGGGAAGGAGTGGGGAGAAACGGGAGAAGCGGGCGAGAAGAGGCGGGTGGGGGACCGACTGCTCGTCTTTCCTAAATTCACGTTTCCAGCTCAGTTGGGATTCTCACAGGTTCCTCTGACATCCCCACATCTCCAGTTCTAACAGTTGATTGTGCCCCGAGCGGGCAGGTAGGTGGGAACTGGGATCCTTGGGAATCCATCAACAGGTATTTATCAAGTACCAAGTGGTGCCAGGCACTGTGGAGACGCTGTTGGGAGAAAGGCAGGCTGGCAAAGACGCGAGTTTATCCCCTGAGGTCTCCAGACAGCTCCACTCCCACCAAAACTGAATTCTTTTTAGCTCTCAGCTTCCCATCCTCGGTGGCAGAGAAAGTCCACGGTTCTTAGGAGCCACCACGTCCAAATGGCTGTTGCAGCTGTTGTGGCAATTCAGCTACTCAGATATGGCTGACAATCCCAGAGGAGGATCAGAGAAGGGGCCTGGGCGGAAGCTAAAGCTGGCTCTTTGCAAAAGTTGTGACAGCGTGCAATGTTCAACACTCTCTTACCCTCATAGAATCATGGGCTCTGCGTTCAGACAAATCTGAGTTCCCAAATTGCTCTGTGACCTTGAGCTATATTTAACCCCTTCTTCTTCTTCTTCTTCTTCTTTTTTTGAGACGGAGTTTCGCTCTTGTTACCCAGGCTGGAGTGCAATGGCGCGATCTCGGCTCACCGCAACCTCCGCCTCCTGGGTTCAGGCAATTCTCCTGCCTCAGCCTCCTATTTAACCCCTTCTAAATCGATTTCCTCCTATGTGAATTGGGAAGAATAATAGTATTTACCACACAGCCAATATTGGGATAATAGATACGAAGCTTTTAGCAAAGTACTTGGTACCCAGTAAGAGTTCAGTAATTGCTAGAATCAAAATGCTCTTCATCACAACCACCACCACCACCACCACCATCATCACGTTTCTATAGCTAAGGGCATTGTAACTCAGTTCTGCACTGCTCCCTTTAGACTGTTTATTGCAAGGTCCTTGAGATAGTATCTCCTGAAAGAGACTCAGCTACACTTTAAAAACATTTTCACCTGCTTAAATCACACAAAACAAGTTATTTTACGTCCTGGCGAATGGAGATCTGAGGGGAGGCTGAGAATCCTGGGACTATTACTACCAGGTTTGAAGCAAGAAATCAGATCCTCAAGGGAGCAGTGAGGCTACCAAAAGGAGGTTTGTAAGGGGGGTAAATTTGAAGACAACAAAAGATCCAAGAGAAGCTTAGCTGACGGTCGGGGGATCTTCTTAACTATGGGCTTGGGAAGGATCCTTCTTTGACTTCACAAAGGGAAAACTGGGGTCCAGGAAGGAAAGGGTGTGGAGACAGAGCTATCCTTTCCAATCAGTCCCTTTCTTTTCCTGCCAGACCATATAACAAGGTTGGGCTGATTGGCCAGTTTTTCTAATGACTGTGAGTGGCAGATTCTGACTGGTTGGCAGCCTCCCTGCACAGTGGTGACGAAGAAATGAGATTGATCTTTTCTTTCTTAGGATTGGTTAACAACCCTCAGGGGGACCAGAGACTCATTTTAATTGACTGGATAGGCTAGTAGAGAGGTTCAGCTTCTCTCACATCGAAATTCCAAGTATTCTTTTCTACAAAGCTCACCAAAGAAGGGTTTGGATTGGTTTATATATGTTTCTTTGGACAAGAAACCATAGCTTAGAGCAGAAAAATCAAGACAATCATGCAGGCATGCCACAATGAGAAGGAACCACAGAAAGAAATAGGAGTGATTTTAAGAGAGAGAGAGAGAGAGAGAGAGAGAGAGACACCAGGACACAGAGAAATGCAAAGGAAAAAAAAAAAAGATATTGCTAGAGAGAAGAGGAAGAGTTTGCATGGTTTGATTTCCATTCCTGATGGCTTAAGATGAGCCACTGCTTTATAATATGCTTTGCTAGATGCACATCCCCAGCAAGTGGCATGGATAGAACAGCTGTCTTCAAGGCAGGAGACTGGGCATCTAGTCCCAGCCCTGCTACTAACTAGTTGAATAACTCTGCGAGTTATTTCATCTCTCAAAGCATCAGTTTCCTCATTTGGAAAAATCAGGGAGAGAAGTACATGATCTCTAAGATTCCATCCAGTGTTAACTTTCCAGGATTCTCTTTCCTTCTGCTCAACAGGTTCTTTTCTGCAAGTTAAAGTGGAACTTTTGCACTGCCAATAATTCTTAGATATTGAGCTGCTCCATTTATTTGTGATTGTTAATTTCAAGCTCCTGGGCTGTAATGGGCTGGTGGGAACTGACTGTTATATTTTCTACTTTCCCTTGCTAAATTAGTTCCCTAAGAAAGCAGGACTGTGAGCCGTCGGTAAACCTCCCTACTTCTAGAGAAAGAAAATAATAAATGAAGGAAGGGAAAGGATCACTGGTATCCAGGCTTCTGAGGGAGGAATCAGTGGGATAGTTGGTGGCAGAGGGATGGCCAAAAAGTTTTTGCAGGGGAAGAACTTCGAGTTCCTTTGAATTTGTTCATTATTTATTTATTTATTTTAATTTGATTTTATTTTTTGGAGACAGGGTCTTGTTCTGTTGCCCATGCTGGGGTGCAGTGACATGATCATGGCTCACCGCAGCCTTGAGCTCCTAGGCTCAATTGATCCCCCTGCTTCAGCCTCCCAAGTAGCTGGGAATATAGGCATGTGCCACCATGCCCGGCAAATTTTTCTATTTTTTATAGAGATGGGGGTTTCACTATGTTGTCCAGGCTGGCCTTGAACCCCTGAGCTCAAGCAATCTGCCTCCTTCAGCCTCCCAAAATGTTGGGATTACAGGTGTGAGCCACTATGCCCGGTCACAACCAATATTTACTGAGCATTATGTGAGAAGTATTGTGCTACATATTGTGAATGGGTATAAAAAAGGAGAAAACTTACTCCCTTGTTTACGTAAATTTAAAATCAGTAAGAAAGACATGTACACATATAACTGTAATATGAGCAGTATTTAATAGGCTATATGAGTAAAAGGAATTGAGGAAGCAGTATAACTTCCAGCTAGAATAATCAAGGGGGAAACATAATTAAAGTGGGTTTTTTCCTTCTTTTAAGAAAACCTACTCTAGGCATGTGGCTCATGCCTGTAAGCCCAGCACTTTGGCAAGCTGAGGCAGGCAGATTGTATTAGCCTAAGAGTTTGAGACCAGCCTGGGCAACATAGCGAGACCCCGTCTCTACAAAAAATAAAAACCAAAACATTTGAAAAAAGAAAATTATGAAACACTTAAATCATATAAAATAATGCAAGTAATGTATATTCATTTATTCAACACAGAGTTTTTGAGCATCTACTATGTACTAGGCACTGTTCTTGGTGTTAAGGAAATAGGCGTGAACAAGGCAAGGCAATGTTTCCAGAACTGACATTTTATGTAAATGAGGAAGCATAGTAATAAAATGGGCACCCATTAAACCACTCCCTAATTTTTTTTTTTTTTTTTTTTTGAGATGAAGTTTCACTCTCGTCACCCATACTGGAGTGCAATGGCATGATCTCGGCTCATAGCAACCTCCACCTTCTGGGTTCAAGCAATTCTCCTGCCTCAGCCTCCCACATAGCTGGGATTACAGGTGTGCACCACTACACCACGCTAATTTTGTATTTTTAGTAGAGACAGAGTTTCATCATGTTGGTCAGGCCGGTCTTGAACTCATGACCTCAGGTGATCCACCAGTGTTGGCCTCCCAAAGTGCTGGGATAACAGGCATGAGCCACCACACCCAGCAGCATGCCCTACTTTTTTTTTTTTTTTTTTTTTTTTTTTTGAGACGGAGTTTCGCTCTTGTTACCCAGGCTGGAGTGCAATGGCACGATCTCGGCTCACCGCAACCTCCGCCTCCTGGGTTCAGGCAATTCTCCTGCCTCAGCCTCCTGAGTAGCTGGGATTACAGGCACGCGCCACCATGCCCAGCTAATTTTTTTGTATTTTTAGTAGAGACGGGGTTTCACCATGTTGACCAGGATGGTCTCGATCTTTTGACCTCGTGATCCACCCGCCTCAGCCTCCCAAAGTGCTGGGATTACAGGCTTGAGCCACCGCGCCTGGCCCATTCATTTTCTAATACTTACGCACACAAAAATATATAAGAGTTTTAGTTGGTACCCTATCCTTGCCAACACTTGGTATTTGGTCAGTCTATTGGGTATAAAATGGAATTTCATGGCTGGGCGCATGGCTCATGCCTGTAATCTCAGCACTCTGGGAGGCCAAGGTGGGTGGATTACAGGTCAGGTTGATCGAGACCATCCTGGCCAACATGGTGAAACCTCGTCTCTACTAAAAATACAAAAATTAACTGGTCGTGGTGGCTCGCGCCTGTAATCCCAGCTACTTGAGAGGCTGAGGCAGGAGAGTAGCTTGAACCCGGGAGGCAGAGATAAAATTGAGCTAAGATCATGCTACTGCACTCCAGTCTGGCAACAGAGTGAGACTCTGTCACCAAAAAAAAAAAAAAAAAAAAAAAAAAAAGGAATTTCATGGTGGTTTAAATTTATATTCTCTTATTGTCAATGAGGTTGAGTATCTTTTCATATATTTATTAGCCATTAATGCTCTGTCCTCTGTGAAATGCCCAGTCATGTATATCTTTTGCTCATTCTCCTATTGGGTTATTTGTTAACTTCCTATTGATTTTCAGGAATTAACAAATGTATGTCCTAGTACTGATCCTTTGTTAATGGCAGTTTGTGGAGGGGTTGGTATTTTAGCAGAGGATCTAAGGATGGATGATTTCAGTTCTAGCTCGGTCTTTATTGAGTTGGATTAATTCTCAATTCATTCATCAAATATTTATTGACTGTCTAGGCAGACATCATGCTAAACACTGACAGTACAAATATCTCCCACATTTGCCTATTCTTTACCACTTCCGAAATCTAATTTGGTCTAAACCACTGACATCTCTTGCTGGGCCACGACAATACTTCCTAGCTGATCTTCTTGATTCAAATTTGGCCTGGCCACAGTCTACACCCCACACAGTGAGTAGCTAAACTGATCTTTTAAAATGTAGATCAGCTCGAGCCCATGAATTTGAGACTGCAGTGAGCTATGATTGCACTACTGCACTCCAGCCTGCATAACAAACCAAGACTCTGTCTCTAAAAAATAAAAGCTAAAGAAAAAAAGGAAAATGTAGATCAGATCTTGCCACTTAAACCCTTCTAATAGGTCGGGCGTGGTGGCTCACCCCTGTAATCCTTTGGGAGGCTGAGGTGAGCGGATCATGAGGTCAGGAGATCGAGACCATCCTGGCTAACATGGTGAAACCCCATCTCTACTGAAATACAAAAATTAGCTGGGTATGGTGGTGCATGCCTGTAGTCCCAGCTACTCAGGAGACTGAGGCAGAAGAATTGCTTGAACCCGGGAGGCGGAGGTTGCAGTGAGCGGAGATTGCACCACTGAACTCCAGCCTGGTGACAGAGCGAGACCCTGTATCTCAAAAAAACAAAAACAAAACAAAACAAAAAAATCTTCTAATAGTTTTATAGTACTTGTAGAAAATAGTCAAGTGTCCAGCTACAATAGGCTCCTACTGAACACAGCAAAGGTTTTCCCACTCAGGACCCTTCCCGTTTCCTCTGCCTGGAACATTCTTCCCCCAGATTCTGCCTTAGCTGGCTCTCTCATTTCATTTAGGCCTCACCTCTGATATCGCCTCCTCAGCGAGGCCTTTCCTGACTACCCTTTCTAAATAGCCATCACTCTCTCTTCTTTATCCCTTTATATTTCCTTATTTTTCTTTTTAGCACTTATATATAGTTTGTTTATTTATTTATTTATTTTTGAGACAGAGTTTCACTCTTGCTGTCTAGGCTGGAGTGCAATGGCGTGATCTCGGCTCACCACAACCTCTGGCTCCCAGGTTCAAGCGATTCTCCTGCCTCAGCCTCCCTGGTAGCTGAGATTACAGGCATGCGCTACTAAGCCCAGCTAATTTTGTATTTTTGGTAGAGACGGGGTTTCTCCATGTTGGTCAGGCTAGTCTCGAACTCCTGACCTCAGGTGATCCACCTGCCTCAGCCTCCCTAAGTGCTGGGATTATAGGCATGCGTCACCATGCCCAGCTTTATTTTTATTTTTTTATTGCTTTTTCCCTACTAGAAGATGAGCTTCCCTAGGGCAGGGACATTGTTCATCACTGTATCCCCAGCACTTAGAACAGTACCTGGCACATACTAGTCTCTCAACAGAAATTTTGTGAATGATTGAACAATGAATAAGACAGAGTCCTTGCCCTTAAAAACTTTATAGTCAGCTGGGCACAGTGGCTCATGCCTGTAATCCCAGCACTTTGGAAGGCCAAGGCAGGTGGATCACCTGAGGTTGGGAGTTCAAGATCAGCCTGAAGAACATGGAGAAACCCCATCTCTGCTAAAAATACAAAATTAGCTGGGTGTGGTGGCACATGCTGGTAATCCCAGCTACTCGGGAGGCTGGGGTAGTAGAATTGTTTGAACCTGGGAGGCAGAGGTTGTGGTGAGCTGAGATCTCACCACTGTACTCCTGCCTATGCAACAAGAATGAAACTGTCTCAAAAAACCAAAACAAAACCAAACAAAACTTTATAGTCTAATAGGGGATACATAGGATTATTAAATAAAAGACAGATAATTTCAACACAGAACAACAGTATTATAAAAGGGGTAAGCAGTGGGTGCTATGGAAATACATAGAATGGACATGCATCACAGTGCTGAGAAGGGGTAGTCAAGGAAGGCTTCTAGAAGGAGGTGACATTTCTGAGATGCCTAAAAAACTTTATAGGGAGGGAATGGAAAGATGGTTCATGGAGTAGGGTCAATAAGTACAAAGTCTTGGAAGTGAGGGATTAAGCGATCCCTTCAACAGAGGGCAGGTAATTCAATGTGGCCAGAATGAACAGTTGTGGTGTGGCAAGATGCAGAGGGATGAGACTCGTTGTTGGTAACTAGATCCTGAAGGATCTTGAGCATCAAGCTAAGCCATTTGGATTTTATCCAGAAAGCAACCAGGAGTTGTTTAATCAGGACAGTGAGAAAGCTCATTCTAGCTCTAGTGTGAAAGACTGATGAGAAAGGGCAGGGCTGGCAGCACAGAGAACAAAAAGGAGGCTGTTGTCAAAATCCAGGTGGGAGACGGTGGTGGCTTGAGCTTGGGGGCGAGAGTGGGGGTGGGGAGAAGTAGGTGGAGCTCAGAGAGCTTTCCCCGACAGGCCTTAGTGATTGACTGGTGTAGGAGATAAAGGAGGAGAGCCGGGCGCGGTGGCTCAAGCCTGTAATCCCAGCACTTTGGGAGGCTGAGGCGGGTGGATCACGAGGTCAAGAGATCGAGACCATCCTGGTCAACATAGTGAAACCCCGTCTCTACTAAAAATACAAAAAATTAGCTGGGCATGGTGGCGCGTGCCTGTAATCCCAGCTACTCAGGAAGCTGAGGCAGGAGAATTGCCTGAACCCAGGAGGAGGAGGTTGCGGTGAGCCGAGATTGCGCCATTGCACTCCAGCCTGGGTAACAAGAGCGAAACTCCGTCTCAAAAAAAAAAAAAAAAAAAAAAGATAAAGGAGAAGGGAGAGGTGAAGATGGCACTCACTTTTCTGGCCTGGGTCACCGTGGTGCTATTCTGTGACTCTCTCCCAAGCCTAATCCATCTCCACAGACTTCCTAACCTATGACCCTACCCTTAAGGCTAACTTTCCTGTAAACTTGGTCCTGTACCCAATCACCCTGCATTTGTCTAACTTTTTCTTTGGGCTCTATTCCCTTTATCTTCTTTCTACTAAATGAAATGGAAACTTCTCTCTAGACAACCCTGGTTCTGTTCTTATTTTTCAACCTTTCCTGTGTCACTAGGCCCTGGTATATTTGATTGGAAACTCATCAACCAGCAAGAATCTTCCATAATATCTCTCCATAGATGCTAAAACAAGGTTGTAGCTCAAGGGAGCCACTGTTGAGTACTATAAGCAGCCTGAAGACTCCTAAACATATAGGACAGAAGAGTGGCAGGACAGACAGTAAAATGACTACAGGTGGCCGTGTGCGGTGGCTCATGCCTGTAAACCCAGCACCTTGAGGGGCCGAGGTGGGTGGATCACTAGAGACCAGGAGTTGAAACCAGCCTGGCCAACGTGGTGAAACCCTGTCTGTACTAAAAACACAAAAATGAGCTGGGCGTGGTGGCAGGGGCCTGTAATTCCAGCTACTCAGGAGGCTGAGGCAGGAGAATTGCTTGAACCCAGGAGGCAGAGGTTGTAGTAAGCCGACATCGTGCCACTGTACTCCAGCCTGGGTGACAGAGTGAGACCCTGTCTCAACAAGAAAAAAAAGGAAATGACTATAAGTACACACTGTGAGTTCATTACATTCTCTTTAGGTGGGGAATAGCAGGAGAAGTCATGGCAACCATGCAAGGCCAAGGGTGAGAAATCAGCGCCCCCTGTTGTAATAAGCCGAAAAGTTTCCATTGAAAAGGTAGATTTGGCAAGCTGTAAGAATGAAGAGGGGAATTGCTGGTGGGCAAGTCTGGGGGCTTTCTAACCATGAAGAACAGAATGGGAAGGGCAGAAGGAAGAATCAGAGTGCCGTAGTGAGATGAGCGAGCCCACCTCTAATATTTGTGGGGGGCTCACGGCAAGAGAAAAATTTAGGCCCTGGTACCAAATGTCTAAATATGTAAAAGTTATAAATCAAAGCTAATAAACCATCAAATAGACATGTTCTACCCTCTTATCTTAACAAGTAAATCAATATCAACTGGAAGGTTTACGTCTAGAATTCTGGGGTTCCTTCAAGCCCTTGTCGGCCTCAAGTTCTCTTCCATTCTGCCGAAGGGGCCTCACACAAAGGTGTGTGCTCAATGAGGCTGTACATCTAAACCCCATCTGTACTACAGGCTAACAGGACCAGGGCTGTGCCCCCAGCAGCTCAGTCTGTGCCCTCAGGAGATCAACCCCCAGGAAGAGGGTGTGAGCTGTGGCCTTGGAAGGGACTGCTCTGCTCAACAGGGGATTCCGGTAACTGCAGCATGGTCTAGCGGGGGAGAGAAATGAGCTCTGGGTAGACACATCCACTTGGCCTTAAGTTATCCTCCTTCTGGAGGAGGATGAGACCCTCTTTGAAAAAACAGGTATCAGGCTGGGTGTGGTAGCTCACGCCTGTAATCCCAGCACTTTGGGAGGCTGAGAAGGGCAGATCACAAGGTGAGGAGATCGAGACCATTCTGGCTAACACGGTGAAACCCTGTCTCTACTAAAAATACGAAAAAATTTAGCCGGGTGGGTGGCACACGCCTGTAGTCGCCCAGCTACTCAGGAGGCTGAGGCAGGAGAATTGCTTGAACCTGGGAGGCGGAGGTTGCAATGAGCCGAGATCACGCCATTGCGCCGCAGCCTGGGAGACAGAGTGAGACTCCATCACACACACAAAAAAGTCCCTCTGGCTAAGTCTAAAGGCATGGACTCTGAAATCATATAGAGCTAGTTCAAATCTCTATTGTTGTGATATTTATTTATTCTTCTTTGAACCTGAGCAGGCTCTGTGAGTTTCCATTTCCTTACTTGTAAAATGGGGATAATAATAACTACCCTACAGGGTTATTGTGGTAATTAAGCCATTGTGCACAAAGTACCTGGTATTTAATAACCACCACTCAGTTCACATTGTTTTCTTCCTGCTCACTACCATGCTTCCCTTAAAGTAATCATGGAGGCTGGGGAAAAAATATGATTTAAAAAAAAATATGTAAGGCTATCTGGCAGACGCAGTCTAAGAAAAAGGAATTTATGTAGAAGACAATAATAATCTAGGCAGTAATAATCCCAGCTCAGCCTGGAACCATGTGGGAGAAAGAGGGAGAGTAAGTTATTTTGTATGCAGATAAATGAGAAGTGGTAATGGTGTAATTGCTTTTACAATCTGTTTGTTTTGCTGAGGGTAGCAGCTGGTTACTGTTTTGATTCTTGGTTTTCATGTTAAGACAGAGGGAGAAAAGGTGTGAATAATCCAAAATAAAAGAAAATCCAAACATCCTTCCTTGGTGACTAGAACACAATCAGAGAAACACATGGTTGCAAACACGTATGTTTCTGTCTTGTTTTTATTTTTGTTTGAGATGGAGTTTGGCTCTTGTTGCCCAAGCTCGTGTGCAAAGGCACGATCATGGCTCATTGCAACCTCCGCCTCTCGGGTTCAAGTGATTCTCCTGCCTCAGTCTCCTGAGTAGCTGGGATTACAGGCACGCACTACCACGCCTGGCTTATTTTTTGTGTTTTCAGTAGAAACAGGCTTTCATCATATTAGCCAGGCTGGTCTTGAACTCCTGACCTCAGGTGATCCGCCCACCTCGGGCTCCCAAAGTACTGGGATTACAGGGGGTGAGCCACCATGCCTGGCCCTGTCTTTTATTTAATTTAACTTTATTTATTTATTTATTTATTTGTTTTTGATATGGAGTCTCATTCTGTCACCCAGGCTGGAGTGCAGTGGCACAATTTTGGCTCACTGCAACCTCTGCCTGCTGGGTTCAAGCAATTCTCCTGTCTCAGTCTCCCAGTAGCTGGGATTACAGGCACATGCCACCATGCGTGGCTAATTTTTGTATTTTTAGTAGAGACGGGGTTTCACCATGTTGGTCAGGCTCATCTTGAACTCCTGGCCTTGGGTGATCCACCTGCCTCGGCCTCCCAAAATGTTGGAATTACAGGCATGAGTTACCACACCTAGCCCTTGTTTATTTATTTATTTATTTTTCAGAGTCCATGAGACATTTTATTTGTAAGTATATGTAATACATCCCTGGAAAAAGAATCCCAGGATTTTCCCTCCTGTGTGTTTTCATCTTGCTTCGTTGTGGTCCATGATGTCCGCTGAGGCTGTCAGTACAATGAAACCAAACTGGCGGGATGGAAGCAGATTATTCTGCCATTTTTCTAGGTCTTTGAGTTGCACATCAAATCTGGGGCTGATCACTCCACACTTGTTTAGCCTGCCTGTGAGGTTCACAATTTTCCCAGCTCTGTGATCATCAGTGATTTCAAATTTGCCAATGTAACCATGCTTCATCATTACAGTGAGAAACCAGACAATGACTTTGGAGCATGGCCTAATAAGCACCTGGCGTTTGTCTTTCTTTTCGGCATTGCTGATGGTCTTGAGAGCATCAGCCAAGACATTCATGTGCACCACTGTGGCAGTGTGGAAAGACGGCAGAAAGAGCTATTTATTTATTTGAAGACAGGGTCTCACTCTGTCATCCTGGCTGAAGTATATTGCACAATCTCAGCTCACTGTAGCCTCTGCCTCCTGGGCTCAATCAATCCTCCCACCTCAGCCTTCCAAGTAGTGGCACCACCATGCCTGGCTAATTTTTAAATGTTTTTGTAGAGACAGGGTTTCACCATGTTGCCCAGGCTGGTTTTGAACTCCTGGGCTCAAGTGATTGGCCTGCCTTTGCCTCCTAAAGTGTTGAGATTACAGGCGTGAGCCACTGTGTCCAGCCTGTATTCTCTCTCTCTCTTTTTTTTTTTCTTTTTTTTTTTTTTTTTTTTTGAGACAGAGTTTCACTCTTGTTACCCAGGCTGGAGTGCAATGGCGCGATCTCGGCTCACCGCAACCTCCGCCTCCTGGGTTCAGGCAATTCTCCTGCCTCAGCCTCCTGAGTAGCTGGAATTACAGGCACGTGCCACCATGCCCAGCTAATTTTTTGTATTTTTAGTAGAGACGGGGTCTCACTATGTTGACCAGGATGGTCTCGATCTCTTGACCTCGTGATCCACCCGCCTTGGCCTCCCAAAGTGCTGGGATTACAGGCTTGAGCCACCGCGCCCAGCTGTATTCTCTCTTTTAAACACAGGCACTGAACCTCTGATTAAGTTAGTTTAGTCACTGTCCCTGAACATGTTTAGATTCTTACCACAGCCTGTCACTCTTGCTCAGCTTGCAGCTAGATGTCTTCTCTCTCCTTCTCAGTCATTCCAAATTCTATTCTTGTTGTTGTTGTCATTGTTATTTTGAGATGAAGTCTTGTTCTATTGCCCAGGCTGGAGTGCAGTGGCTCAATCTCTGTTCACTGCAACCTCTACCCCCTGGGTTCAAGCAATTCTCCTGCCTTAGCCTCACTAGTAGCTGGGATTACAGGTGCCTGCCATAACGCCCGGCTAATTTTTGTATTTTTAGTAGAGATGGGGTTTCGCCATGTTGGCCAGGCTGGTCTCAAACTCCTGACCTCAGGTGACCCACCCTCCTCAATCTCTGAAAGTGCTGGGGTTACAGGCGTGAGCCACCGTGCCCAATCCCAAATTCTACTCTTTATTTTAGGCCCACTCCTTCCATATTAGCATCCTTGCCTGCTGCCTTCCACCCTTACCTTGAGCTCTTCCTTGTCTGCGTCACCTAGAACTTACCGATGTCTTAATATGTTCACTGTCTTATATAGTTCTCTTTCTCTTATCTGTGTGCAAATCTTATCTCACTAACTAGAATTTTAGCTTATCCATGGCAGGAACTGTATTTCTTATTCTCTAAAATTTCCCGTGGTGTCTCTGTATTCATTCAACATACATTTATGAAGTTCTCATGTGCAGCCAGGTGTGGTGGCTTATGCCTATAATCCTAGCACTTTGGGAGCCTGAGGCAAGAGGATCACTTGAAGCCAGGAGTTTGAGACTAGCCATGCAACATAGCAAGCTCCTGTTTCTATTATATTAAAAAAAAAAAAAATTATGTGCCTGAACTATTCTAGGTGCTAGGGATACAAAGGTTTTAATGGGGAGGGTGTGGTGGCTCATACCTGTTATCCCAGGACTTTGGGAGGCTGAGATGGAAGGATCACTTGAGGTGAGGAGTTTGACACCAATCTGGACAACATAGTGAGACCCTGTCTCTTTTTAAAAAATAATTTAGGCTGGGCGTGGTGGCTCACGCCTGTAATCCCAGCATTTTGGGAGGCTGAGGCAGGTGGATCATGAGGTCAGGAGTTCAAGACCAGCCTGGTCAACATGGTGAAACCCCAGCTCTATTAAAAATACAAAAATTAGCCAGTCATGGTGGTGCATGCCTGTAGTCTCAGCTATTCAGGAGGCTGAGGCAGGGAATTGCTTGAACCTGGGAGGCAGAAGTTGCAGTGAGCCAAGATTGTGCCACTGCACTCCAGCCTGGGCGACAGAGCAAGACTCTGTCTCAAAAGAAAATAATAATTTAAATTAAAAGTTTAAAAAAGATTATATATATGTCCCTGGAGTAGCTAATAATGTAATGGACTCATGGTTTGATAACTGCCTATAAAATTGTTGAGCACATAATGGGACTTCACTACAGGTTTGAAGGATTGACAAGTCACAACGCTTTTCCAATAAGCATTCAATGAATGGAAATTAATTAATGAGACAACTGAATAACAAGCACTGATACGGCTGTTCCAGATGTACCTGTCCTGTATGAACCTAGATCTAGTTGTATTAACGGCATAAGAATGATTTGAGAGGAGAAGTGGTCTTTAGTCAGCAAAGCAGAGAGCCTACTGTCTTTCCAAGGCAGGGCCCGCTCCTTTCCTTAGAGCCTTGTGATTAAATCAGAAGCATTTTACAGGCACGGTGAATACCTTTTGCCGATTGTGTCATTCAGGGTGGTCGATTATGAGAACTATGTCTATTATCATAATGAAAACAGCTATAATCTAACACTTATTCTGTGTTAGACATTGTGCTGATTTCTTTTTTCTTTAACAGATGGGGTCTCACTCTGTTATCCAGGCTAGAGTCCAGTGGCACGATCTCAGCTCACTGCAACCTTCACCTCCCAGGTTCAAGTGATTCTTCTACCTCAGCCTCCTGAGGAGCTGGGATTACAGGTGTGTGCCACCATGCCTGGCTAATTGTTGTATTTTTAGTAGAGGTGGGGTTTCACCACATTGGCCAGGCTGGTCTCAAACTCCTGACCTCAGGTGATCCACCTGCCTTGGCCTCCCAAAGTGCATGAATTACAGACGTGAGCCACTGTGCATGGCGTGATTTCTTTGCATTAATATGTAAATCCTAACCGTAACCCTGTGAGTGGGTACTATTATTATCCCTACTTTACTGAAGAGGGAACTAAGACACAGCTAGTAAGTAGGAGAAGCTGTATTTGAACCCAGGAAGTCTGATTCCATACTGTGCTGTCTATACAAGAAACTAGGAGAGTGGAGAACTGAGTTTTTGAGGTGGCCCTGCCATTCACTCACTGTGTGAGCTGCAGAAGTCATTTCGGCTCTCAGGTCTTCAACCCCTTCTGGTCACATAGGGACAGCCGCAGACTTGAAGTTAATTCTTCTGAATTCAAGGCCTGTGCTCTTTCCAGCAGCCTCAGCTACCTAAATCTGTTGGTGGTGATCTTTTAAATATCTTTCTGAACCGGGTGCAGTGGCTCATTCCTGTAATCCCAGTACTTTGGGAGGCTGAGGTGGATGGATCACCTGAGGTCAGGAGTTCAAGAGCAGCCTGACCAACATTGTGACACTTCATCTCTACTAAAAATACAAAAATTAGCTGGACGTGGTGGTGGGTACCTGTAATCCCTGCTACTTAGGAGGCTAAGGCAGGAGAATCACTAGAACATGGGATGTGGAAGTTGCAGTGAGCTGAGATTGTGCCATTGCACTCCAGCCTGGGGGACAGAGGGAGATTCCATCTCAAAAAAAAAAAAAACAAAAAAACCCAAAAAACTCATCTTTTTTTAATCTTCTCTTTTCTTTCTTTCTTTTTAACATGAACAATTATACTGCAGAAAAATCTTATCTTTCATCTCCCTTTGGTATCAGGGGCAGCGTGTAGTATTGTCATTTACAAGATGTGTGTCCCCCCTTTTTTTTTTTCCTGAGATGGAGTCTCATTTTGTCACCCAGTCTGGAGTGCAGTGATGAAATGTTGATTTACTGCAACCTCCACCTGCCGGGTTCAAGCAGTTCTTCTGTCTCAGCCTGCTGAGTAGCTAGGACTACAGACATGTACCACTATGTCTGCCTAATTTTTACATATTTAGTGGGGGCGGGGTTTCACTATGTTGGCCAGGCTGGTCTTGAACTTCTGACCTTAAGTGAATGGCCCACTTCGACCTCCCAAAGTGCTGGGATTACAGGTGTGAGCCACTGTGCCCAGTCAGGTGTCCTTTTTTGCGACTTTGATGGCTTCATGAAAGGCTTGGCTGATGGGGAGTAAAGAGAGAGCTGCAAAAAAAGACCTCTCATGGTAATTTCTTCCTGCAACGCCATTCGTCATTCCTAGGTTTGTTAGTTAATTATTATTATTGTTATAGAGTCAGGGTCTCGCTCTGTTGCCTAGGCTGGAGTGAGTGGTGCCATCATAACTCACTGTAGCCTCTACCTCCTGAGCTCAAGCCGTCCTCCCACCTCAGCTTTCCAAGTAGCTGGGAATACAGGCATGCACCACTGATATGGTTTGACTCTGTGTCCCCACCCAAATATCATCTCGAATTGTAATCCCCGTGGAGGGACCTGGTGGAAGGTGACTGGTTTCCCCCATGCTGTTCTTGGGATAGTGATTTCTCACAAGATCTGATGGTTTAAAAGTGTGTGGCAGGCCGGGTGCTGTGGCTCACGCCTGTAATTCTAGCACTTTGGGAGGCCAAGGCAGGTGGATCACAAGGTCAGGAGTTTGAGACCAGCCTGACCTACATGGTGAAACCCTGTCTCTACTAAAAATACAAAAATTAGCTGGGCGTGGTGGCGGGTGCCTGTAATCCCAGCTACTTAGGAGACTGAGGCAGGAGAATTGCTTAAACCCGGGAGGCAGAGGCTGCAGTGAGCCGAGATCATGCCATTGCACTCCAGCCCTGGCAACAGTGCGAGACTCTATCTTAAGAAAAAAGAAAGAAAAAAAATGTGTGGCTTTCTTTGCTTTCTGTCCCTCCTGCTGCCATGTAAGACATGCCTTGCTTCCCCTTCACCTTCCACCATGATTGCAAGTTTCCTGAGGCCTCACCAGCTATGCAGAACTGTGAGTCAAATAAACCTCTTTTGTTTATAAATTACCCAGTCTCAGGTACTTCTTTACAGCAGTGCGAAAATGGACTAATATAAACACCATGCCTGGCTTATTTTTTGTTTTAGTAGAGACAGGGTCTTTCTTGCTGTTTTGTCCAGGCTTGTCTCAAACTCCTAGGCTCAAATGATCCTCCTGCTGGAATTACAGGCAGGAGCCACTGCACCTGTCCCATTTCTAGGTTTATGTATATATTTTCACTGTTCTAAAGGTATATTGGCATGATTTCTAAGTTTCAATGAGAACACTTCCCAGTATACTGAAGGCTTGCTATCAAGAGTTAATTCACAGAGCACATAACCAAAAGCAGGCTATGACTAAAAGGCAGGGGGCGGGTCCATTTTTTTTTTTTTTTTTTTTTTAAGAGACATGGTCTTACTCTGTTGCCCAGGCTGGAGTGTAGTGTTACAATCATAGCTCACTGCAACCTTGAACTCCTGGGCTCAAGTGAGCCTCCCGCCTCAGCCCCCTGGTATCTAGAACTTCTGGAGATAGGGGTCTCACTGTGTCGCCCAGGCTGGTCTCAAACTCATGACCTCAAATGATCCTCTGGACTTGGCCTCCCAAAGCACTGGGATTATAGTTGTGAGCCACTGTGCCTGCCTGGAGTTTCTTTTTTATTATTTTTATTTTTATTTTGAGGGGTCTGCCATCCACAGGCCCCTTCCTTCACACACACCCTTCCCAGCTCTCTGTCTATCATCTCCTCTATAGGTCTCTTTCTGTTGTCCAGGCTAGAGTACAGTGGCACAATCATGACTCACTACAGCCTTGACCTACTGGGCTCAAGTGGTCCTTCCACCTCAGTATTCCAAGCAGCTAGGACTACAGGTATGTGCCACCATGCCCAGCTAATTTTTTTATTTTATAGAGACAGGCTCTTGCTATGTTGCCCAGGCTGGTCTTGAACCCCTGGCCTCAAGTGATCCTCCTGCCTTGTCTTCCCAAAGTACTGGGATTACAGGCATGAGCCACCATGCCCAGTCCCTAATTCCTTTTTGAATGGATAGTTGGATCAATATCATTAACAGACTGAGACCAAGTAACAAGAAAGAGCAGGCAAAGGCTGACTTCTTTGAGGAGGCTCCACATAGAAACCAAAGCTGCTTAAATCCTCCACTGTGTCTCTTCGTAGATGGAATTTTGCCTCCTACATATGGAGACAAAGGATGGTAATTATCTGAACATGAGCATGTTTGGCTTGCTTCAGTTAGTGTTTTAAATTGTTGTGCTTAGGGCAGGCACGGTGGCTCACGCCTGTAATCCCAACACTTTGGGAGGCCAAGGTGGGCGGACCACCTGAGGGTCAGGAGTTTGAGACCGGCATGCCCAACACGGTGAAACCCCTTCTCTACCCAAAACACAAAAATTAGCTGAGTGTGGTGGCAGGCGCCTGTAATTCCAGCTACTTGGGAGGCTGAGGCAGGAGAATCATTTGAACCTGGGAGGCAGAGATTGCAGTGAGCCGAGATCCTGCTACAGCACTCCAGCCTGGGTGACCGAGTAAGACTCCATCTCAAAAGAATACAATTAAAAAAATAGTTGTGCTTAAATAAAAATTGGTTTGCTGTACTCCTCATGTTGTTATTTGACTCAGCTCTCCCTCCTTAATTTCCCTTGCCTGTGTGTCAAGGGTTGCTGTGTGTTCTGCTTTCACCAGGAAGGAAAATACCTTTACAAATATATTACATCCACATGCACACTGTCCCCAAATTGCTGGTTCCCAGGCCCTCAGCTGCAGCCTGACATAGAAGTCGATGCTTCAGAATTTCGGCCCAGGGACTGGCTGCAGCCTCCACTGGGCCTGCTGTTGTCCTTCTGTAGGGCTGCTTTTCCACCAGGCAGCCTGGCAGGATATCCTTTTGTCTCTGCCCTCATCACCTTCCCTGGCTTCCAAGTGCATCTGGTCATTTTTCAGAATTATTTACATTTTTTTTTTTTTTTTTTTTTTGAGACAGAGTTTCACTCTTGTTCCCCAGGCTGGAGTGCAATGGTGGGATATGGTCTCACCACAACCTCCACCTCTTGAGTTCAAGCGATTCTCTTGCCTCAGCCTCCTGAGTAGCTGGGATTACACGTGTGCACCACCATGCCCGGCTAATTTTTGTATTTTTAAAAAATAGAGACAGGGTTTCTCCATGTTGGTCAGGCTGGTCTTGAACTCCCGACCTCAGGTAATCCGCCTGCCTTGGCCTCCCAAAGTGTTGGGATTACAGGAGTGAGCCACCATGCCTGGCCGTGCTTTTTTTTTTTTTCCCTTCTTCTTTTTTTAACTTCTCCATTCCTGTGTAAAATTCTGTAGAGATCTCTCTCTCTCCGCCCCCAGCCCTTTTTTCTTTTCTCGTCACACACACACACACACACACACACACACACACACACACACACACAGTGGCAGGCAGACTTCATCTTTCCCCTGACTTTGCCATGCCCCCAAATAGCAAATAGCAGATCACTCCTCTTTTAGGAGATGGGTCCGTCCTTTTGGTGGATTCACCCTTGCTGTAGGGCAGAAATTCTGAAGCATCTACTTCTATGTCAGGCTGCAGCTGAGGGCCTGGGGACCAAATGTTTGCGGTCAGTGTGCGTGTGTGTCATGTATTTGTAAAGGTATTTTCCTTAAGCAGAAGGTAGCTGTGATTGTAGGTTAGAATTCTAAATGTGAGTGTGTGTGTGTGGGGGGGAGTTGGGGAGTGAGGAAAAAGTCCTGTTGTGACCTTTGGGGACGGGGCGTCCAAGAGAAGTCTTGGTCCCTGCCTTTCTGGGAACACTCAGTCTTTGTGGGGAAAACTCCAGGTCAGATGAGGTGAACCAGAAGGAACAATGCACTTCTTCACAAACCAACATATAAATACTTGCAAGTGAATTCAAGCAGGGACACTGGTCAGCTTCAAAAGGAGAGCGGAATTGGGAAAGGAGTCGGCAGAATTGAGAGAGGAGAATTTGGGAAAGCTTTTCGGTGAGAGCGGTGTCTGGAGAGGTGGGCTGGGAACTGTCGCTGAGAATAAGGCACAGGTCAGCCGCCTTTCCCGGCGTCTCCTCCTCGCAAACCCGCAGCCAAAGCGAGCTGGATGAAGCGCTCCCTGGGCAGGCCTGGCTCTCCATGTCCCTCCAGCATCTTACCCCGCCGGCTCTCACGGACCCCTTCCTCTACACCCACTCCTCCCGGCTCTCCCTCTATAATCTCCTGACATCTCTTCAAATCCAATTATCGAATTAATTGACGTGCGAACCGAGAGGCAAACAGAAAGGGGCGGCAAGCACCGGGCGGCTCAGATTTATCCGCCGGCCTCCGCAGGGCCCAGCCGGACGAGATTTACTGGGCCTCGAACGCGGCGACAGTTCAAACCTTTGATTAATCATGTTTTTCTGCCGGCCCCATAATTTAGTTGCTCTTTTTCCCTCCCTGCCTTTTTTTTATCAGTGGAAACAGAGACGGAGTCCTCATCAGCTTCAATTACAAATATTAAGGCCCCGGACAGCACTTTGACAGAGAGGCGGCCAGCATCCCCCTTCGTCCCGCCCCCCTAAATCATCCCCGAATTAACATCACAATCGGCGGCTGGCGCGAGTTCAGATTTAAATGGTGGCATATTGTTCGCGGACGGTCTAGCTCAGACCTGCGCGCTCGCACCTCCCGCGGCGGGCCCCGCCTCTGCCCTCGCCGGCACCTGCGGCCTCCCGGGAAGCTGGGACTCAGGAGCCGCTGGAGGCTCCGGGCCCTGTCCCCAGCAGGGGGATGCAGGCGAGGGCGCGCTGGGGCGGGGGCGGGCGGGCTGCAGAGAGGGGTCGGGTATGGGGCGAGTCAGGCAGAGGGAGGAGAACAGCAGATGCCGGGTGGCTGGAGAGGGGTTGAGGCTGCGAGGAGACAGGTGCGTTTGGTCAGGTTTGGGAGTTAGGAGCGGGGAACCCGCTTTCTGCAAATTCGGTGCAAACGAAGGCTCAGAATGAGTGGGTTTGGGAATGCCACTACACAGGTCTGGTATTTTGACCCCTCGCTGGCTCTGCAGGAGGTAGGGAGATCTCTTGCTCCGTGAGTCATGCGATGTGAAGGAAGAGTAGAGCAAGATTTCTCCATTTCCAGATCATATTAGAGAAGATTGGTCTTAAACTACAGCCAGAGGGCTTGAAGACAGTCTTCTGGAAGACCTGGGGTGAGGTTCAAACACTTCTCCTCCCCGCCCCTGGGAGGCTTTCAGACTAGAAGAACCTCGAGATAGCCAGATTTCTCCGAAGGCTTTTGGGGGGACATGTATAGAAAAGTGAGAGTCATTCTCCTGACCCCATCAATCCTTTGAGAATGAAGGAGCTCAGGAAGAAAAGTGTCAATCCAGGAGTCTAGGCTTCCAGCTATTTTCCTATTCACCTGTCTCTTCCCTCTTGACCGCATCCATCTCCAGACCCGATTTCTGCCTAGCAACATTACAACCAATCAAGATGCAATTAAACCTGTCAGTTCGGCTCATCCTTAACTGGGATTGGCTGCTTGCAGTACGCACATCCCAAGTTTTCGTTGGCTGACGGCCACCTGTATGGCAATGAGAATTACCCGCGACTCAGGCCCTTCTCAGCAGTGCGGACCTGTGGCTTACTGCGCTGAAACCTGCAAGGTCGGAGCCGAGACTCCTGGGCTTGCTTCTTGTCCTGCCTTTCTTCTCTTCCTCAAAGGAGATCTCTCGAACATTCCCTTTTCCCTCTGCGCTCCTGCCTAGGGCCTAGTCTGAAAGGAATGCGACCAAAAAACCAGAAATAATGCGGATCTGCACATTTTCTGCATCTTCTTTGCATTCTCTAGGTTCAAGGTCAAGATTTTGCCCCTTCCCTCCAACGCCGCCACTGTTCTAGCCCCTTCCACGTCCATCTAATGGGCGGCTTCTCTCCGTGTGAAGTTCCTCTGTCCCTGCCCCGGGTTTGCCAAAACCCTCCCTTCCGGTTCAGCTTCCTCAATTCCCGATCGCCCCCTCCTCCATTTCAAGATCCAGGCATCTCGCACAACAGTCCAGTTTAGGAGGGAGTTAGAGGGGGAGAGGACCCCCCCCAAAAAAAAAACCCCTCCATCCTCTCTCCCCATCCATTTTCTCCGAGGGAGCCGAGTTTGACAGCGAATTCATTCCGAGCGGGGAGGGTGATTTATTCTTCAAATATACCGACAAGTGCGGGCATGATGGAGCCCATTAAAATGTTGGGAGATTGTTTTTATGATTGAAGTCTGTATTACTCCAACCATAAAGAAAGAGAGCAAGGAGTCATTAGCATTTTCATGATGGTGTATTTCTGCTTGTCTCCGCGCCATCACTCATCTTTACTGCCCGTCCCTTTGCTCTCGCGCTGCTACAATGAGGAGAGACTGCAGCCTGAGTTGGGGCTGGGGGTGGGGGGCAACGGGGGGCCAGAGATCCGCCCCCCTTCCCACCCTCGCCGCTCTGCCCTTCACGCCAAATCCTCACCCTCCCTGGGACGCAGATCGGGGGTGAGAGGCTGGACACAGAGGTAGTGAGTGCCTCAGCTTCCTTCTGCGGCTCCTCCTGCCCCTGAAGGGTAGGAGCAGGGGGTCCTGCCCAAATGGTACTTGGAGATCTGAGCAGGGTGGGGCTGGCTGAGGGATTACACCCCTTTCTTTCTCTGGTTCTTCTCTTCCTGACCTACACTCAGAGCTCTTCAGGACTATCCACACAGGAGTAAATACAAGAATTCCTGGCCGGGTGCCTTGGGCTGCAGACATCAGAGTAGGAGAGGACAAGAAGGAGGGGACCCCAAATCCTTGGGTTTGGAAAACTGGGTTGGCAGGAAGTTGGGAGCCTGGACATTTGGTTTCTGTCTCTGCTGTCTCCTAAAGGGCCCTTTGACCTTGTTCAGGGATAAGTTCAAGCCTCCAGTCTCCACCTTGATTTCCCAGCTCCTGCTCCCTCCTAATTCCTAAATCCTTGACTCGTTCTACACAGTCATTTACAGCCAGACCCTTCGGTATCCCAAGGAATTAATTTATACCCTCCATGCAAATAATGGAGATCAAAATAGTTACTGCCAAGGGATGAGCTTGGAGACAGTTGGTTATGGGTAAAACACTGCCTCCAGATGCCCGAGGATTGTTGGAGTCACTTGTCCTTATCTCTGTCTTCTTTTCTTGAGATGGAGTCTCACTCTGTCTCCCAGGCTGGAGTGCAGTGCCACAATCTCGGCTCAATGCAACCTCTGCCTCCCGGGTTCAAGTGATTCTCCTGCCTCAGCCCCCGGAGTAGCTGGGATTACAGGTGTGTGGTGCCACACCCAGCTAATTGTGTGTGTGTGTGTGTGTGTGTGTGTGTATTTTTAGTAGAGATGTGGCTTCACCATGTTGGCCAGGCTGGTCTTGAACTTCTGACCTCAAGTGATCCACCCACCTTGGCCTCTCAAAGTGTTGGGATTACAAGCATGAGCCACCGCACCTGGCCTCATCTTTGTCTTCTGATAACATAAAGAAGCGTTCACTCCAGGTTGGGCACAACCTGCCTGCATATCCTATTGCCCCCTATTTGAGTGGAGGTTGGTTGGCATGTAGGCTAGGTTAAAGGGTGATGGGGAAGAGGAGATAGAAGTAGTGGTGGTGAAGTGGAAGTGGCACCTAGGAAGACATTAATAGTGATAATAACAATTAGTGGAGCCCTCTCCTCTTGGTCTAGTGCTTTCCCATTTTATTTTAATTTATTTGAGACAGAATCTCACTCTGTTGCCCAGGCTGGATCAGGACTCACTGCAGCCTTGACCTTCTGGGCTCAAGCAATCCTTCAGCCTTAGCCCCCAGAGTAGCTGGGTCCACAGGTGCATGCCACCACACCTGACTAATTGTGCTTTCCCAATTATGCCTCACAACAACCTGAGAGGTAGGTTTCATATTCTCTATTTTACAGAAGAAGAAACCAAAGCTCAGGTTGGGAGATACCCAAGGATACTTAGGTGGTAAACTGAAGAATCAAAATTTGAACCTGGACTGTCTTCATCAACTGAAGCTACCTGAGAACGAGTTCAGGGTCTCTGAAGTGGAAGCCAGGATGACTGATAGCTCCGTATAGTTCATCTGGGTTCATAAGAAAGTGAGGAAGTCTGTCTGGTAAAAGCTTAAGAATTTTGAGAGAAATTTTACTAGAAATATTTATCTCATGGTGATTGGGGCTAGGTAGTTGGGTAGTTATTACCATTGCTGAGATCTACCTCTCACTCTCTCTTTCTCTCTCTCTCTCTCTTTTTAAGAGACGGGATCTTGCTATGTTGCCCAGGTTGGAGTGCAGTGGCTATTCACAGGCACAATCCCACTACTGATCAGCATGAGAGTTTTGACCTGCTCTGTTTCCGACCTGGGCCGGTTCACCCCTCCTTAGGCAACCTGGTGGTCCCCCACTCCAGGTTGATGCTGAACTGGATGCTAAACATAGGGTGGACACCTGATCGGCATAGCACACAACAGCCCAGAACTCCTGGACTCAAGCAATCCTTCAGCCTCAGCCTCCCGAGTAGCTGGGACTACAGGCACATGCCACTATGCACCCGGCTGATCTACCTCTCTCTAACCATTTAGTGAACATTTATTAAGCATCTACTATGTGTCTTCTTTTGATTGACCACACCTGGCCCTTTCCCTACTTCCCCTACTGAGATAGGTTCCTAATAGTGCTCTCAGGTCCTGGGCAGGGGTAGAGGCCCAGGAGAAAAGGGAGGTATGGAGGTGAGAGCCCCCCTATAGCCTGCACAATGCCCAGAGGCGGCTGCAGCGGCGGCTCCAGATTTATAGCTGCCCCGGCACTGATGTAATAAAAGCAAACGATCCTTTTCTGTACTAATTTCTGTGTAATTAGATCTCTCCTGGCATGGAAAGTGAGGAGTGGGGGTGGCCAGGAGGGGAGGGTGCCAAGGACTCTTCACAGAGTCCTCCTTGGGAGGAGGGACTGCTGGACACACATGGCTTCACATGGGGCAGGTTGGACAGATGGATCTGCATGCACTGTGATGCGCATAGGAAAGCAAGGAGGTGGAGGAGTCTTGATATGTCCGCACATTTGTGCCCAGGATGGGGGCAGACAAACCTGGGATTCTGCACAAAGATCCTGGAGCCAGAGAGTAACTCCTGGGTAGTCTGTACACATGGAAGATATTGAAATCCTCAGAGGAGCTGCATGCAGATTTCCCTGTGCTAAGCTAGATATCAAGACTCCAGACCCCTGTTTAGAGAGGCATGAACAGTAGAGAATTCCTTCAGATTCATCCACATTTACATCCATAGGTACAAAAGTATATATATACATACGCTTGCATGAATACATATACATATATACACTTACTTGCATGAAAGCATATACACAGTTCTCTTAACCAAATACAAAAATTACAAAGGAACTCAGCAAATGTTTGTTCTCTCTTCCCATCCTCATTGCTTGCCTACTTCCTATAGCCAGGAAACTAAATCAGTAAGGCTTTCTTTAAAATACTTATAGATGGGCCGGGCGTGGTGGCTCACACCTGTAATCCCAGCACTTTGTGAGGCTGAGGTGGGTGGATCACCTGAGGTTGGGGGTTCAAGACCAGCCTGACCAACATGGAGAAACCCTGTCTCCATGTACTAAAAATACAAAAAATTAGCCTGAGACAAGTGACTCCAACAATCCTCGGGCATCTGGAGGCAGTGTTTTACCCATAACCAACTGTCTCCAAGCTCATCCCTTGGGCATGGTGGCACATACCTGTAATCCCAGTTACCTGGGAGGCTGAGGCGGGAGAATCACTTGAACCCAGGAGGTGGAGGTTGCAGTGAGCCAAGATTGTGTCATTGCACTCCAGCCTGGGCAACGAAAGTGAAACTCTGTCTCAAACAACAACAACAACAACAACAACAACAACTACAACAACAACAAAAATCCCAAAAAACTTGAAGATGGATTGAAGCCAAGCAAAAGATGAAGATTGAAGAAATCAAGAAAAAATGTGGGGATGGTTAGAGGAGGAATGATTCTGGACTCTCCTCTCTTTTGAGAGAACAAAATCTCAGAGAGGAAAAGAACACCATTGTTATTACTACTCCCTTACCCCGACCTTATGGTGACAAACAATTACTATGGGTATGGCAGTAATGCCATTTGGAGCAACACTTCTACCGAGCTAAGTATTCATCATACACTTGAGTGTGTTTGTGGAGGAAGCTCAGAGGGCCTCTTATCTAATCTCCCTCTGCAGCCCGAATCTCTTTCACAGTAAGCCTGCTGGGGAGCCAGCCAGCTTCTGCTTCAGTACTCCTGCTAAAATGGAGCTCTTAATAACCAGTCCGCCCCTGTCGATGGACAGCTGTAGAGATCAGAATATTCTTTGGTGCAGTTGAAATCTGTTTTCTCTTTAATTTCAGAATATACTATTTCTAACTACCTGTCACATCTCCTTGAGTTATTCTAATGTTTTAATACCAGGTCAATCTAAGCATTAATTGTCCCCCTACAATAGCAATAACAATTAGATACTCATTGGAAAATCAGGAGATTTTGATCTCCGCAGATGACTGTCATGTACTTATCTTAAACTCTTGTTCTAATGGGTAGTTCCTGATTAACCTGAGTAATGAAAATGTATCACAATAAAGAAAGATTTGTCATGCCTTGTTATCACTTCATAAGGCCATCCTTCTAGATACCTGCCATAACATCAGGATATTTCCATCCCAATAAAACACGATCATGATGTGCTTGGCTAATAAAAAGAAAAAAAGTCGTGTATTAAAAATATGTTTAAAATGATTTGCATGAGTAGCGTAAACATAAACCACCATCGTCATTGTCAACATCATCCCCAGTTTATTTGTCTTTTGAAATCCCTGCCTGACCTTGAGGGTGGGAGGTCGATAAAGGAAGGGGGAAAATTAACATCTATTAAATGCTTACCATTGCTAGGCACTGTGCTAAACACTCACAATAACCCTCTGAGATAGGTATTATTATGCTCACAGGTGAGGAAATTGGGCTCAAAGAATTTCAGGAGCTTGCTCTAGGTCATACAGCTAGTAATCACAGGATCAAGATTTCAGCCCAGGTAAGTGTGATTCCAAAGTCTGCAGTCTTTCCCCTCCCCCTGGACTGGTTACATCGACTTTGCCCTGAGCAGTGTCTCACTGAGTGGATCTACTGGTAAAGAGACATGCTGGGCTCAATGATCCTTCCTAGACACCCAGCATCCCAGAGGAGAGACAGAAGCTCCGAGCCCGACCTTTGGGGCTTCTGTGTTCAGTCACATTACTGCCGAGTGCTCACACATAATTGTGGGCACTGTCACTGTTGTACACAGTGTCACAACCAACACGCGTTTGGACTCACAGGAGCTGGCTGCACCTTCCCACCTCCTAGGCGGTGGTGTGTGCAGCCAGCAGGGGTCGCCGGCACACCAGGAATTACCACTTTCCGGGTTTGTCTCCTGGACCAACAGGATGGAAACGTTCCTTCTCCTGTGTTCTTCTAAAATCTTACATTAATCCCTTGCCTTCCTCGCCTTCCCCTCCTATCCCCCAAGACCCGGTAGGTTTCTTTTTTTTTTCTTTTTCTTTCTTTTTTTTTTTGAGACGGAGTTTCGCTCTTGTTACCCAGGCTGGAGTGCAATGGCGCGATCTTGGCTCACCGCAACCTCCGCCTCCTGGGTTCAAGCAATTCTCCTGCCTCAGCCTCCTGAGTAGCTGGGATTACAGGCACGTGCCACCACGCCCAGCTAATTTTTTGTATTTTTAGTAGAGATGGGGTTTCACCATGTTGACCAGGATGGTCTCGATCTCTCGACCTTGTGATCCACCCGCCTCGGCCTCCCAAAGTGCTGGGATTACAGGCTTGAGCCACCGCGCCCGGCGACCCGGTAGGTTTCTTACAACAAACTGGTTACTAGTTGCTCAGTAAGTAGCACTCTAAGCTGCTGAACCCCAACCTAGACCAGAGACCAGGGATTCTGGCAGTCAGTTCTGCTTTAGGGATGGCCAGGGAGCTGATAAGAAGCCTGCAGTACCCACGCTTCGGGTTCAGCCTTGGCAGGTGAGGACTCTCCCTCCTCTCAGTGCTTCCCCCAAACCTATCTCAGCACCTGCCACAATACCCTGCCTCAATGTCCGTGTAAGCATCTGTCTCAGGCATCCTCAGATCCTGGACTCCCTTTAGCTCCCTCGTCTTGGGAGGGCCCAAGAACGCAGGAGGAGGCACATCTCTAGTGATCTGTGGCCAGGGAGTTTTGGATGAAAAATCATGGTTTGGGTAATACAGGGGAGGGACCCAGGTGCCCTGCCTCGCAAAAGTAATTGGAGCCCAGGTGTCTGCTGTCTGTAGGAAAGAAGTCCAGACACTGTCTGTGAAGGTGGCTGTGTGTGCCTTTTGGGAAAGACATCTCTTTTGCTCGCCTCTTCCCACCCGTGCTATAGCAACAGTGCCCCCAGCTTTTCCATCCCCCCATCTCTCTGTTGACCCCCTCCCCTCAACTCCTGGAGCCCAGTGATTGGCGGCTGCCTGCTGCAGGGCTAGCTAGGTTTATGGCTTTGCGGCAGCTGGGGAGAAAACGAGGCTAGAGACAGAAAAATGGAAACCTCCCAAGAAATCAGGGATGGTGAGAGAAAGAGAGAGGGAGTCAGAGATAGAAGCAGAAAGACTCTAAGAATAATAGAAACAAAAAATCAAAATGACGAGAGGCACAGACTGAAGCAGAGACAGATACAAAGGAAATTATGGAGATACTGATAAAAGATGGTGAAAAGGTGATGGGGATGGGGAGAAGAGGAAGAGGAAAGCACAGACAAAAACATTAGGATCAATCCTGGGAGTAGGGATGTGCATGCTTTTCTCGGGGACGGGAATTGCTGATAGTAGGGAAAGGCTGAGGCAGTCGTTTAGGGACTCCTAGAAATCATTCTGCGATACAGAAGAGGCTGGAGGATCTTGCGGCTAATCCCAGTTCTCCCCGCACCTGTTCCATGTCCATCCATCCACACCCTCCTCTTGGAGTTGTTTTGTTTGTTTTTAGACAGAGTCTGTCTCTTTCAGGCTAGAGTGCAGTGGCACGATCAGGGCTCACCACAGCCTTGACCTTCCAGGCTCAAGTGATCCTCCTGCCTCAGCCTCTTAAGAGGGTGGGACTACAGGGGTGTGCCACCATGCCTGGCTAATTTTTATATTTGTGGTAGAGACAGAGTTTCACCATGTCGCCTAGGCTAGTCTTGAACTCGTAACTCCAAGTGAACCACCTGCCTTGGCCTCCCAAAGTGCTGGGATTACAGGTGTGAGCCATCACGCTCTGCCTCCCTCCTGGAGTTTTAAGGCTATTGCAGGAATGTCCTTCTTAAAGATGACCCGTGACCTAGTATGGAAGCATCATGCTCCATGTTCCATGAAATGACTGGGAAAACTGAGGTCTGAGATTCTGGAGGAATTTTAATATTAGAGCACCCTTTAACGAGCATGAATTAACTTGCAAGGTTGTTAGTTCTCTGTCATGGCATCTCATTTGGCACGTACTGCTTTTACCTTATATTATGGCTATTTCTCTGTATGTCTTCTTGCTAATATATAAGCTCCTTAACAGCAAGATCTGTGTCAGCCCTTCTTTGTGGCTCCCACAGTGCCTTGTTCTTGTTTATTGAGTGAACCAGTGAATGGCCCCTGGAGATGTTTAAGCAGAGGTTGGATGACTACCAATGAGAGATGTGGTCCAGGGAATTTCTGCACTGAATGAGTGGCTGGAAATATATCTCTAAGAGCTCTTTTGGTTTTGAGATTCTGTGAGTCCATACATATGAACTGGACTTTACCGGTTCTTTCCCTACTTTTCCAAATATGCAGAGATAAGAGGAAAAGTGAGAAACTCAAGATTACAACATACCTACTGTGTGCCAGGCTTTGCACAAGGCATTTTACATATTTGATCTCATTCAATCTTCTCAATAACAGGCAGGTGTTAGTCACAGTTTGCAAAAAGGGCTTAAGAGAGATGAAATGTCTATAAGGACCTAAAGCCTGGGTGATTTCCACAATATCATCTTTTTTTTTTTTTTTTTTTTTTTTGAGATGGAGTTTCACTCTTGTTGCCCAGGCTGGAGTACAATGGTGTGATCTTGGCTCACTGTAACCTCTGCCTCCCAGGTTCAAGTGATTCTCCTGCCACAGCCTCTCAAGTAGCTGGGATTACGGGCATGCACTACCTTGCCTGGCTAATTTTGTATTTTTTTATTTTTATTTTTATTTTTATTTTTTTTGAGACGGAGTTTCGCTCTTGTTGCCCAGGCTGGAGTGCAATGGCGCGATCTTGGCTCACCACAACCTCCGTCTCCTGGGTTCAGGCAATTCTCCTGCCTCAGCCTCCTGAGTAGCTGGGATTACAGGCACGCGCCACCATGCCCAGCTAATTTTTTTTGTATTTTTAGTAGAGACGAGGATTCACCATGTTGACCAGGATGGTCTCGATCTCTTAGACCTTGTGATCCACCCGCCTCGGCCTCCCAAAGTGCTGGGATTACAGGCTTGAGCCACAGCGCCCGGCCTAATTTTGTATTTTTAGTAGAGACAGGGTTTCTCCATGTTGATCAGGCTGGTCTTGAATTCCCGACCTCAGGTCATCTGCCCACCTTGGCCTCCAGAAGTGCTGGGATTACAGGCGTGAGCTACCACGCCTGGCACCTTGTTTCTTATAGTTTGACAGATTTACATAGTTTTAGAAAGGAGGAAAGGCAAAGAGGGAGTTGAGAAATGAAGGAAACAGGGAGAAGATATGGCTTCTAAATTCAGGGTTGGGAGAGAGATTCTGGACTCTAAGCCAGGGGGGAAAAATCTACTTTTGTAAGTTAGGACATCTCTGCTCTCACCTGAGTATCAACAGACTTGAAAGAAAAAGTGTGAAGGATCACAACAGGGGAATCCTGAGGGTGGGCTATGGAGGACTGTGATCTTTTTTTTTTTTTTTTGAGACGGAGTTTCGCTCTTGGTACCCAGGCTGGAGTGCAATGGCGTGATCTCAGCTCACTGCAACCTCCGCCTCCGGGGTTCAGGCAATTTTCCTGCCTCAGCCTCCCGAGTAGCTGGGATTACAGGCACGCGCCACCATGCCCAGCTAATTTTTGTATTTTTAGTAGGGGTTTCACCATGTTGACCAGGATAGTCTTGATCTCTTGACCTCGTGATCCACCCACCTCGGCCTCCCAAAGTGCTGGGATTACAGGCGTGAGCCACCGCGCCCTGCCAAGGAGGACTGTAATCTTTTTAAAAATTTCACTTTTAAAAAAATAATAGAGATTGAGGTCTCACGATGTTGCCCAGGTTGGTCTCAAACTTCTGGCCTCGAGTGATCCTCCTGCCTCAGCCTCCCAAAGTGCTGGGATTACTGGTGTGAGCAGCTGTGCCTGGCCTTGAGGACTGAAATCTTTGGCCCTGGGTTATGGGATTGGCAGTATGGGGTATAGAGGTGCAATAAAAATGCAGTCTTGGGAATTTCAGGCATTTGTTTTCCAGCTAGGAGGAGTATTGCGAGTTTGAGGTGATTAAAGAACATTTGGGGGTCTAGGCATGTCCAGGCTGTGGAGATCCTATTCTGTGGCAGGGCTTAGACCAGTGCTGTGTAATAGGCATGTAATATGAATCAAATACGTAATTTTAAATTTTCTAGTAGTTACATTAAAAAAAGGTAAAAAGAACCAGGTGAAACTAAATGCTAATACATTTTATTTAAGCTATATATCCAAAATGTTATCATTTCAATCTGCAATCAATGTAAACTTGAGATATTTTAAATTTTGTTGGTACTAGTTCCTTGATATCTATTATATAATTTATATCATCTCATATATCATATCATATCATCTCAATTTTGACTAGCCACATTTCAAGTGTGGGTGGTGTGGCTGGCCGCTGCCCTAGCGGACAGCACAGGCTTCAGCTTTACATTACTTCAGAGTGTGCCTCACATCTGGCTAGCCAGAGGCAGCAAGATCTTTGATGGGGGAGTCCTAGACATCTCAGTTCCTACCCTTGAATTTTCTTACACTTTGGTTCAGAGGCCCTTGTGGCTTTTTTTTTTAGTTTATTTTTTATTTTTATCAGATCCTCCCTCTGTTGCCCAGGCTTGAATGCAGTGGCATGATCTTGGTTCACTGCAACCTCCGCCTCCCGGGTTCAAGCGTTTCTCCTGCCTCAGCCTCCCAAGTAGCTGGGATTACCGGCATGCAGCACTGCGCCTGGCTGATTTTGTATTTTTAGTAGAGACGGGGGTTTCTCCATGTTGGTCAGGCTGGTCTTGAACTCCCAACCTCAGGTGATCTGCTCACCTTGGCCTCTGAAAGTGCTGGGATTACAGGCATGAGCCACTGCACCCAGCCTGTTTTTTTTGTTTGTTTGTTTTTTGGGACACAGTCTTGCTCTGTTGTCCAGGCTGGAGTGCAATGGCATGATCTCGATTCACTGCAACCTCTGCCTCCTGAGTTCAAGTGATTCTTTTGCCTCAGCCTCCAAGTAGCTGGGATTACAGATGCGTGCCACTATGCCTGGCTAATTTTTATATTTTTAGTAGAGATGAAGTATCACCATGTTGGTCAGGTGGTTCTCAAATTCCTGACTTCAAGTGATACGCCCACCGAAGCCTCCCAAAGTGCTGGGATTACAGGCGTGAGCCACTGTGCGTGGCCTTGTTTTTTTTTAAAATAGAGACAATGTCTCACTTTGTTGCCCAGGTTGGTGTTGAACTCCTGGGCTCATGATCCGTCCACCTCAGCCTCCCAAAGCGCTGGGATTACAAGCATGAGGCACTGCACCACCCCGAAGCCCTTGTTTTATGTGAATCTGAACTCCCAGTTCTCACAGATCAGAAGAATTGTGTCTCTATTGCGGGTTCTGTGAAGTCCAGCTGTGCAGTAACTTCCACCTCCAACATTCTCCTCCAGCTCCTCTTGCTGAGCTACCAACGACTGCTAATCCAGTGGATTCCAGGAATTATTTCCCAGGCCTCCCTGCTGCACCTGCCACTACTGGCTTCTCTCTTTGGCTCATTTCTCCTGAGTTTCTTCCTACCTCTTTGACTGATCCCTCTGTCTGCATTCTTCATATCTCTCTTCCATGCTGTTCTCCTGGGTTCTGTCCTTCCTTAGCCCTCTTACCTTCTCTCTATATATGCAGAGAGACCTTTCTCTCTCTCTCTCTCTCTCTCTCTCTCTCTCTCTCTCTCTCTCTCTCTCTCTCTCCTCTTTCTCTCTTTTGAGTTTTGATCTGTTGCCAGGCTGGAGTGCAGTGGCATGATCTTGGCTCACTACAACCTCTGCCTCCTGGGTTCAAGTGATTCTCCTGCCTAAGCCTCCGGAGTAGCTTGGACTACAGGCATGCGCTACCACACCCAGTTAATCTGTGTATTTTTAGTAGAGATGGGGTTTCACTATGTTGGTCAGGATGGTCGTCTTGATCTCTTGACCTTGTGATCCACCTGCCTTGGCCTCCCAAATCGCTGGGATTATAGGTGTGAACCACGGTGCCCGGCCGGATCTTTCTTTACTCTCATCACCTTTGCTTTCAGGCACCTTAAATCTCGATCTCCAACTTCGCACTGTCTTGATCTCTTGACTTAAATATCTATCCAACTGCCCGTTGGACCTCCTCTCTCCTTGGGAAGATCCCAAAGACACTGAGAATTCCACAAGCCAAAATTGCACCAGTTGTCTTCCCCCTTAAATGTATTTCTCCATTTGTTTGCTGCTCAGTATCCCTGAGGATACCAAAATTTGCAGATGCTCAAGTTCCTTGAATAAAATTGTATATTTGCATATAACCTACCATGTCCTCCCGTATATTTTAAATTATCTCTAGATTACTTATAATACTGAATACAATGTAAATGCTATGTAAACAGTTGTTATACTGCATTATTATTTTTAATTTGTTTCTTTTTGAGGCAGAGCTTTGCTCTCATTGCCCAGGCTGGAGTGCAATGGTACAATCTCAGCTCACTGCAACCTCCACCTCCTGGGTTCAAGCGATTTTCCTGCCTCAGCCTCCCTAGTAGCTGGGATTACAGGCATGCACCATGATGCCCAACTAATTTTGTATTTTTAGTATAGATGGAGTTTCCTCTTGTTGGCTAGGCTGGTCTTGAACTCCTGACCTCAGGTGATCCACCCGCTTTGGCCCCACAGTGTTGGGATTACAGGTGTAAGCCACTGTGCCTGGCCAATTGTTGTACTGTTATTTTGTGTTTTTTTTTCCTAGATATTTTTGACTCATGGTTGGTTGAATCAGCAGATGAAGAACCCACAGATACAGAGGACCAACTGTATTTATTTAGTAAATGGCTTCATCAATTATCTGGTCACTGAAACAAGAAACTTGGGATAAACCTGACTCCTTCTCCTCACTTCCCATATCTAGTTATCACCAAGTTCTATTATTTTGGCATCCCAAATAATGCTGCTTTTTTTTCACCTTGGTACTAAGTTTGACGGTCACCATTTTTACCTGGATTATTACAAGATTCCTAACTGGTTTATCTGGACTTTGATGATCTGGCAATAGCGTATAAGTTCCATGAGGGCAGGAATTCCTGTTTTTTTTTTTTTTTTTTTTTTTTTTGAGACGGAGTTTCGCTCTTGTTACCCAGGCTGGAGTGCAATGGCGCGATCTCGGCTCACCGCAACCTCCGCCTCCTGGGCTCAGGCAATTCTCCTGCCTCAGCCTCCTGAGTAGCTGGGATTACAGGCACGCGCCACCACGCCCAGCTAATTTTTTGTATTTTTAGTAGAGACGGGGTTTCACCATGTTGACCAGGATGGTCTCGATATCTTGACCTCGTGATCCACCCGCCTCGGCCTCCCAAAGTGCTGGGATTACAGGCTTGAGCCACCGAGCCCGGCCTTTTTTTTTTTTTTTTTTGACAGGATCTTTCTCTGTCATCCAAGGCTGCAGGGTGCTATCCTAGCTCACTGGTGGCCTTGAACTCTCAGGCTCAACCCAACTCCCACCTCAGCCTCCTGAGTAGCTGGGACTACAGGTGCATTCCACCATGCCAGGTTTATAAAAAAATTTTTTTTTGGCTGGGTGTGGTGGCTCACACCTGTAATCCCAGCACTTTGGGAGGTGGAGGCGGGTGGATCATGAGGTCAGGAGTTTGAGACCATCCTGACCAACATCACCTTTGCTTTCAGGTGAAACCCTGTCTCTACTAAAAATACAAAAAATTAGCCAGGTTTGATGGCACACACCTGTAATCCCAGCTACTCAAAAGGCTGAGACAGGAGAATCCCTTGAATCTGGGAGGCAGAGGTTGTAGTGAGCTGAGATCGTGCCACTGCACTCCAGCCTCAAAAGAAATTTTTTTCTTTTTCTTTCTTTCTTTATTTTTTTAAAGATAAGGGATTTTGCTATGTTGCCCAGGTCGGTCTTGAACTCCTGGGCCCAAGCAATCCTCCTGCCTTGGCCTCCCAAGTTGCTGGGATTACAGGCATGAGGCACTGCACTCAGCTGATTCCTATTTTGTTTATGCTGTTTCTCTTAATATCTAGAACAGCACCTGCCACATAGTGGGCACTCAGTTAATACTTGTTGAGTGAATGTATGAATAAATGTCAGCAGTTCACCTTTCCAGCCTCATTCCCACACTGGATATGACCCTCACGTGGCAGCCCTAGCTGAGTGTATAGACTTCTGAGTAAGTTGTCCTTGCACATCTTGTTTTTTCTGCCTGCACATGCTTGGCTCACATCTACTCATTCTTTACGACTTATTCCCACATTATCACCTGTGGGAAGCTCTGCCTTCCCCAGTCTTGGTTAAGTATCTGCCTCTCTGTGGTCCCACAGCATGCTGTGCATACCTCTAAAGTAGCATTTTATCTTGTTTCCTTGTATCTGGTGATTTGCCAACTACGAGCTCTCTGAGGGTGGGGGTTTTGACTTTTCCATCTCCATTCCCTGACACATGACCCATACCGAGCACTTTATAAAAGTATCCAGAATAGAAATATCTCTATCCCCCCACCTGACCAACATGGCGAAACCTTGCCTCTACTAAAAATACAAAAATTAGCCAGGCATGGTGGCAGGTGCCTGTAATCTCAGCTACTCAGGAGGCTGAGACAGGATAATTGCTTGAACCTGGGAGGTGGAGGTTGCAGTGAGAGGAGATCACGCCACTGTACTCCAGCCTGGGTGACAAGGCGAGTTTCTGTCTCAAAAAAAGAGAAAAGAAAAGGCCAGGCTTGGTGAGTCCCCAGCAATTTGGGAGGCGGAAGTGTGCAGATCACGGGGTCGGGAGTTTGAGACCAGCCTGACCCGCATGGTGAAACCCTGTCTCTATTAAAAATACAAAAATTAGCCAGGCATGGTGGCAGGTGCCTGTAATCTCAGCTACTCAGGAGGCTGAGGCAGGAGAATTGCTTGAACCCAGGAGGCAGAGGTTGCAGTGAGCCGAGATTGCGCCATTGCACTCCAGCCTGGGCAACAGAGCAAGACTCCGTCTGAGAAAAAAAAAAAAGAAATGTCTCTATCCCAACTGACATCACATTTTGTTCTTTCAAGCCACACATGACACTTCATTTAATGGTATTGGTAATGTTTATTTGAAGCTGGTTAGTGAGCTCAATGATGTTCACTTTATTATTCATTACATACATTATTTTGTATGTATAAAACAATTAAAAGAATTGAAAGATTATTTTTGAAGGACTGGTCCTATGTTATAGTCTCTATGCTAGATTTTAGGAACACCGTGATGTATAAGCACAGAACCTGCTCTCAAGTGCTTATCATCTACGGAGAAGAAAAAGCTGTAAACACGTGTAGCATCTTTTTATAAAGTGCTCTATGTGTTATGTCAAAGGATATCTGAGGGGCCGGGCGCGGTGGCTCAAGCCTGTAATCCCAGCACTTTGGGAGGCCGAGGCGGGTGGATCACGAGGTCGAGAGATCGAGACCATCCTGGTCAACATGGTGAAACCCCGTCTCTACTAAAAATACAAAAAAAAAAAAACTAGCTGGGCATGGTGGCCCGTGCCTGTAATCCCAGCTACTCAGGAGGCTGAGGCAGGAGAATTGCCTGAACCCAGGAGGCGGAGGTTGCGGTGAGCCGAGATCGCGCCATTGCACTCCAGCCTGGGTAACAAGAGCGAAACTCCGTCTCAAAAAAAAAAAAAAAAAAAAAAAAAAAAAGGATATCTGAGGGGAGTCAAGTAGGGCTTCATGGAGGTGGTATCCTTTTAGCTGGGAGGAAAGTAGTACATGTTTTGTGGAATGGCTCTGATATACTGGAGTACAGAGTGCCTTAGGGTAGACAGGAAATGGAAGGGCAAGTTGGGTCCAGATGGTGAAGATCCTTACTGGCACACTGAGCAATCTATACTTCATGTTCCTGTAGGTAACAGGCAGCCACTGAGGTTCGGTAAGTGGGGAGAGATGTGTTTGGATTCATTCTTTCACTCCCAAATACTGACCCCTGAGTTCCTATTTGCTGCTACTTGGCTGACTTCTCCTTTCTTATTAGGATCTCAAGCCCATTCTGGTCTATCAGCTTCTGCGTGGATGCTGGGGAGCAGGGGAGCTGACTCATTACAGAAGGGAAATAAGTAGAAAGGCTGAGTTGCCAAATACCACTCAGTTAGTAGGAGACAGAACTGGAACCCAGCTGCCCCTGGGTTCTCCCCTGCCCATGCAGTCAATTACCCTTCCTTGAGCTCCCTCTGCATCGGGGGCCATGCTTTGGATACTGGGATAGGCAAACCATAAGTAAGGGACAGAAATAGCCCCACACTTTTGTGGCACCCCGCAGTCTGAAATTACAGATTGCGCACCAGAAAGACACACAAAGGGCAGATACAGGAGTGGCTAGAAACTCTAGATATCCATGTTGAGGAGCGTGGTGAGGGGCTGGGGGGCTTTATGGAGGAGGGGAGTATGAAACGGATTTGGGACAATGACGAAGAACAGGGCTGGAGAGAAAGGAAGGAGGTGAGAAGGACCCGCGTGAAGTTTTGGAGGTGGGCAAGAACAAAACCTATCCCGCAGTCCTCTTCAATGCTTTTCGTCTCGTGGTGTCTCTATCAGTGGCTTTGTGCAGCTAGCGGTGTGGCTCCTGTGGATGTGTGTGTGGCTTGGCAGGGGCTGTGGCATGGGACCACAGGGCCTGGGTCCCTGTTTGTCTACTTTTCTCCTTTTTTTGCACTAGGCAGCCACCCTTCTGGAAGCCAGGATGTGTGGGTCCCAGATTCTTCTCTCCCCAACCTCCCCCAGAAAATAAATCACACATGATTTCATTAAATGCACCTCCTGCTGAGGATGTTGGCTCATAATTCCTCTCTGATTAACCCCCACTACCCCGGCAAGTTTATAGGCCAAGAGAGGGAGGGGGAGAGGGGGAAGGTAAAAGGAGGGATGGAGGGAATCCCAGGCCGGTGATGGATGCCTCTGTCAGCCCAGCTCGTATTTATTAATAGTCTTAATACGGGAAGCAATAAAGGAAGAGAGGGATTCTATTAATTAAATCATTGTTATAATTAACTTTCATTAAAGGAGGATCAATAAAGAGAGGTTGAGATGGAGAGAGGAGAGATCCATTATCTCTAATTTCCTTGGAAGGGATTCAGGGAATGAGATGGGGTTGCTAGGAGACAGAGACGTGAGGGAAGAAGGAAGGATGTAAGATGTCATCCAGGTGGGGCTGGAAAGGGGGTGGACAGGAGCATTTCAGGTGAGCGGAGGCAGAGAATGGTGGGGGTGGTCCACACAGAGGCCCTGAAGGGAGTGGAGAGCGGCTGAGAAGGGGGCATTTGGGATGGAGAAGAAGGGGGCTGTAGGCGTGTGCTTGTGCAGGGCATTGCTGAGAGCCTCGGTGGGCGTGCAGGTCCTTAACAAATGCTTTATGATGCTGTGAATGTGTCTGTCTAGCCTGCGAAGCTGGTTAGAGTGGATGAATGTGTTTTTGTGACTGCTGAATCAGAGTGTGCATACAGGTATGAGGGGATGGCAACAGAGAATGAAACGGGAAGAATATAAAATCACCTTCAGAAGCATGAGGCTTAGGGCGTGTTTTACTAAGTAGATACTCAAAGGGGCACCCTCTTGACAGGAATAAAGCCTGTCCTTTGGCGTAAGGTACAGTGATGGCTGGTGTGAAAGGTGAAGGTCTGGGCAGTGGAAAACTTGTCTCGCTTTTCCATGGCATGCACCCACCCTGAGACTAAACCCTGAGCAGAACTGACACGGACCCATCGGTTTGCTCGATTCCCCACTGCCGCACTATCCAAGCCAGACCCCCATTTGAGACAACCCACTGGTTGCCAGCACAGCAGGAGGCGCAACAGGACGGTAACTGCCCCGTAACCCTCCTCCCTCCATCACGGTCTAAGGGCTGGCGGTCTGGGCCCTGCACTCCAGTCATACCTCTTAATAAGAACACATTTGTGTCAACGGTTATACATATCATATAAATATATTTGTTCAAACTACAGATCAAAGGGAAGGATACCCGGGGGAAGCTTTTATTGCTGTGGGGGGACCTGGAGAGGGAGGAGGGGCTGGGAAATAGGGATACCTGGGACCATTTCTTCCCCCCATCCCTCACAGAAGGCACAAATACATCATTTCTTTCCGTGTGAGGAGATGTGGGAACAGGATACAGAGTACAGGAATCCTCAAAAATACAAAAACCCTCCAAACTGAAGACCTAAGGCTATGGAAAAGGCTGGGGTGGGCGCAGGAGGCAACGGGGCAACAGAAGGAGGAGCCAAAGAAGCTGAGGACCAAAAGGGACCCACGAGGCCGGGATGGCCATGCTGCTGCCTCTGTGCAGGCCCCGGAGAAAACTCAGGTAAACAAACGAAAACCCCAAATAAGAGAGGGTGGGGTGCCCCAGGGACTGGCTTTGGGGCATCAGACATGGGAGTGTGTGTGAGTGAGTGTGTGTGTGTGCAGTGGCTGTGTATCAGCAGCAACCAGGGCTGTTCCCACAGGGGAAGGCCTCCAGCCCGCTTCCTCCAAAACCGCCTTCAGGGGGTAAATTCAGCCACTGCTTCTGAACAGGACCCCTACCTGGGACGAAAGAGCCAGGCAGGAGAGGATAAAGTGAGAAATCCTGGGATGAAAGCAGGGCACACACAGAAGCAGTTCTTAGGGAACAGAATCTCACGGAGCCGGGTGTGGTAGAAAATGGGCATAAGTATATGCGTGTGTGTGTGTGTGTGTGTGTGTGTGTGTGTGTGTGTGTATTTGTGCATGTATGAGGGAGTAAGATCACTCAAAGGTGAAGGGGTCCTGTGTGCTGAAAAAGAAGTGTCCATCCATGTGGTCCTCCAGGGCATCCTTGTCGCTCTCAGCAGGGAAGCGCTCCTTACAGATAGGACACTCCTTCCACGTGGGGGTGGCAGGGCCCCCAGTGCTGGCTTCTGGCAGGGGACCCACTGTAAAGCCACTAAGAGAGACAGAGGGGTTAGGGGAGAGGGTTGGCATGCTCCGTTTCCTTCTTGACTTGCAGACTTCAGGGAGCAGGACCCACGCGGCTGGTCCCAGGTTATCTTGTGCCTAATGCAGCATCCCGGTCTCTCCCGCAGCGTCTTTCTCCCCGCAACCCCGGAAGCCTTGTTTGTCCAGTTCCCCGTGTCCTCTCTTCTTTAGTCCCTGCTTGTCTCTGCAGTGCAGAGCCCATCCCCCAACCTCCTGCTCTCCTGCTTCCATCTCCGTCTGCTGCCTAATGAGGCTGAAAATGAGTCTGACATCGTCCTTCATCTTCCCGCTCCAGCTGAGAAGGATGACAGCATCACCCCCTCCCTGCCCTGAGCCCATCTCACGGCTAGGCAAAACCGCGACTAGGTGATCAAATCTCTCTTCCCTGTGCCTGCCTCCTTGACCCTGGGAATAACAGGGAAGAAGGTGACAATCTGGTACCTGAAACCCCCACCCCTGTAGGTTCCCTTCCCTAAGGGTCCCCCAGGGAAGTCAGGGAAGAGGGACAGCATTTTCGGTGTAGCCAGACAGATGCTGGAGCCCAGTCTTCTCTCTGCTCCTATCCCTGGGGGCTGTGGTCACCTCCCTTCCTCCCCGGAGAATCCTAGGTACCTACCTAGTGTCTGGGGAAGGGGTAGGGGCAGGAGAGAGGGGAAGCAAGGCAATTTGGGCTCTGCGGAAGATGGTGCTAGAACAAAATAGAAGCCAGTTAAAGGCAAGACCTCTGAGTGCCTTGATAAGATAGGGGGAGGGATTACCTGAAGGCATCTGGGATTTGGAGCAGTGAGTCAGTTTCCTTGTTAACCATACCTGTATCTTCTTTTCTTGGCTGAGGCCAAGAAGGGTGGAGGTTGGGAGCAGGGCCTGGTGACTGTCCACACAGATGCTCCTTTCCTCTGACCTCCTCCCACTTCCCTCCTGGCCTCGATGGTTGAACTCACCTGGCCATGTCATAGAAGGCACTGCCCAGTTCAGGTAGCAGCAAGTTGGCCTCCTCGCCCCCACTCTGCACAGCTGCCATCAGGACTGACTTCTCATCTTCAGCCTCCTGGACGCCGAAGAGACAGGGTTGGTGGACTTTGGGGTGGTGTCCCAAGATGGGGGAGCAGCACATTGGGACAGGTATGGGAGGGAGCAGCCAAGGTTAGGACAGTGCCCTGGGGGACTTAGGAAGAGTGAGGCAGGAGTGGCGTTGTAAGGGGCTGGTGGCTAACAAGAGAATGAGGAGTGTGAGGGAGGGGAGAAGCAGTGAGGCTACTGGGCTGGTCTGGGTTTTGGGATGGTGATCTGTTGGTGTGGCCTTGAAGAGAGGCTGGGCCTGCCTCCTCTGCCCTGGGAAAAAAAGAGAGCCCCATATGGCTAAGATTCCTGCTCTAACTAGCTGGGGGCACGTGCCTGTGGTCCCAGCTACTCTCGGAAGACTGAGGTGAGAGGATCACTTCAGCCCACGAGGCAGAGGCTGCAGTGAGCCAAAACCAGGCTGTATTCCAGCCTGGGTGACAGAGTGAGACCCCGTCTGAGAGATTCCTGCTGTAGAGCTGGGGAGACCCCGTCTGAGAAACTCCTGCTGTAGAGCCGGGGAGACCCCGTCTGAGAGACTCCTGCTGTAGAGCCGGGGATACGTGGGTTTGGCTCTACCCCTCCTTACTGCCTCTCACAGGCTCCTCCACTGCTCACCGAGTCAGAGCTACTGTCCTCAGCTGGCCCAGAGAGGTGAGAAGAAATGGGAGCCGGCTGGCTGATGACAACGAGTGGAGAAGCCTCTCGAGGCCCAGAAGGAGAAGAGCCTGGATCTCCATGCTCACAAGGGCTATAGGGTGGGAGCCTCATGTCTTCTGGGGACTCGTCCTCTGAGTCTGTCAGAGCTGCTGGGCAGCCTGTAGGAGACAGGGCAGGCAGAGAAGAAAGAAGGATGTGTCGTGAGGAGGTTGGACCAGCTGGCTCCTCTGGATGAGGGGTATCATTAGACTAAACAGGGGACAGCATCTGGGAAAGAAAAGGCAAGACACATAGAAGGCAGAGGCAGCTCCCAGCAAGGTTACATGGAGCCTTCCTCAGCAGCGGGAGGTAGGTGGGGAAGAGGTGTTACAAGACTGGGGCTGTACGGACTCAGCCCCGCAGCAGCCTCCTCATCCTCGGTGGCAGCATCCTCATTCCACTTCTCGTCTGCCACCTTCTCCAGGCGGGCCTCCAGCTTTCTCATGTACTCTAGCAATTCCTGGAATTGGGAAGAAAAAGGCAGGTGCTAGAGACTGGGAAGGTGCCAACCTTGCTGGCCTGCAAGGCCTTTCTCTGCACCCGGGAGGAACTCTTAGCTCCTCAGGATTAGAAGCCTGCAGCAAATACTAGGGCAACTTCAGGTAGATAACCCCCAGCACCCCTCCTTCACCACTTGCATCCCTCCCTTCTCCCGGAGATCATCCCCTGTCCTGCCAAGTCCACTAGTAAGAGAAGCCAAGGGATGGGTCCTCTTGGAGAGAACAGTCTCTAAGTCAAGGGATGACAGGACTTTACAAAGTTTCTAGCCCTCTAGTCCTCACCTGTGGCATCTATGGGGCCTGGGTTATGGGTGCTCACCTGCTTCTCCTCTTGTAACTGCTCCTTTTCCTTCTGGAGCACACGCAGGGCTGATCGCAGCTCTGTCAGCTCCCGCTTACTTTCTGACAACTGTACCTGAAGGAGGAGAGTCAGATGGAATCTGGAGCCTAGAATGTACCTCCAAGAACCTGGGCTCTGGGAGCAGGACCAACAATCTAGAACCAAGTCTCCCCATGTGTCTGCTGCTTTCTTGCGCTGACACACCCACAGAACTCCCAACGCTCTTCCTCCATGCGTCCTTTGTCTTGGGCCATGGGGATTCAGTGATCTAAGTCCCAGTCTCTGCCTCTCGAGTGGGGACCTGGACGAGTGCCTCTAGGCTGGGGTGCAGAGGCCTTGGTTGTACCAAGGGGCCACTCTAGAAGTCTCCTAAGTCACCCCTCCTGGGCCCAGATGTGTGCCCTGAGAACGGAAAGAATGCACATTTCAAACCAACGAGGGCTTGTGTGTGCACGTGAAATGCCACCCGACAGGTAAGTGGATACCTCACACTTCTGAGCCCATACCCAAGACAGGGAAGGGGTATGGATGCCTCAGGAGGCCAGAGGACAGGACCGTTGGTGGCTGGGGGCCTCACCAGGCTAGAATCCTTTTCCCGGGCCAGCTCAGTCTTCACCACCTGGTTTTGGGTCCTCTCCTCCTGAACTGCCTTCTCTAGTCGAAGTATCTCTGCACTCAGCTTCAGGATCTTGTCCTTCTCTGTCTGGGAGAGAGCCAAGAAGAAAAATAGGAAAGTGGAGGGGGAAGAAAAAGGAACGCCACTGTCAACAGCATCATCCCTTACTGTGTCCTTTCCTTTCTTTCAAGAACCATTTCTGGAGCATTTCCCCCTTTCATTTCCTAACGAAGGATAGGACGCGAATGACAGCAGGTGCCGCACTGATCAGGAATGGGCGTTACGGCAGGGCCTGGGACCTAGGACAGAAGATGTTTCTGTTCCAAGGAAGGCGCTCTGGTGATCAGAATTGGGATACCCGGGTTAGAGATGGGTCATGCTTGGAAAGTAAAGTGTACCTCCCTCAAAGTCCCTCTCCACCCCGAGTCCTCTAAGCTTCTCAACCCCTCTTCTCTCCTCCCAGAGGGTCTGACCACATGTAGGAGTCCCCACAGAGGTGGGGGCAGTGGCCATCATTCTGCCAGGTGCCGCTATCCCTCTACCTCCACATTCTGCAGCAGCGCTGCCCGCTCCTTGTTCCATTGGGATTTTTCTTCTTTCAAGTGCAAACTGAGCTCAGCCAGCCGGCCATTGACCTCAGCCACTTCCAGGCGGCTGCGGTGTAGTTCGGCTATGGTGCGGTCCCTGGCTGCTGCTGCGCTGGCCAACTCCTCCCCAAGAAGGGTGGCTTTCTGCTGGCTTGAGGCTGCAAGCTCCTGGGCCCCTCGAAGCTGCTCCTTCAGGGGCTCCAGCTCAGCCTGAGGAGAAAGGAGGAGATGGAGATCAGAGTTCCCTGTGAATCATTGGTCAGCCGGGGAGGTAACCAGGCTCCCTCCACTCCACCGCATTAGGACTCAGGGTTGTGTTGTTTCATCTTCAGCCATGTCTTTCCCTCTCTTTAGACACTCAGGCTTTTCTACAACCTGCCCTTGGAACTTTCCCTGTTTTCTGTTGCCTCGGGGCCTTCACTCACCACCCGCTGCTGGGCCTGGCCTAGGGTGTCCTTCATCTGGGCCACCTTGTCTTTCAGTCGCTGGGCCTGAGCGCTCTGCTCCTCTTGCCAGCTCTTGGCCTCCTGCAGCTCCAAATTTAAGCGATGGTTTTCCTGTTGTGCCGCTTGGAGCTCAGCCTGATGGAAGTGGAAAGCAGGTAAGGAAAGGGGTATGTGTGTTGGGGTGGTGCGGCAGGTGAACCACGGTGATGAGAGAAGTCAAGGCTGCACTTCTGAGATTTAACACACACTCAAGTCTTCGGCTATGGCCAGCCCTTCTTGGGTTCTCAGCTCAAAGGACTCGATCCTGCATATCCAGTCTCCAGTTTCCAAAATGAGGTATTCAGCATCACAGCCTCAGGTCTTACGTGTAGGCATTCCGTGTACTATTTCTGCTACTCCATTCTTTTTTTTTTTTTTTTTTTTTTTTGAGATGGAGTTTCGCTCTTGTTACCCAGGCTGGAGTGCAATGGCGCGATCTCGGCTCACCGCAACCTCCGCCTCCTGGGTTCAGGCAATTCTCCTGCCTCAGCCTCCCGAGTAGCTGGGATTACAGGCACGCGCCACCATGCCCAGCTAATTTTTTGTATTTTTAGTAGAGATGGGGTTTCACCATGTTGACCAGGATGGTCTCGATCTCTCGACCTCGTGATCCACCTGCCTCGGCCTCCCAAAGTGCTGGGATTACAGGCTTGAGCCACCGCGCCCGGCCGCATTCTTTCTCTTAAATTGAAACTCAGTCTCCACGCCCTACAGGCCCCTCAAACTCAACAGTCTACCTCCCACCCCATCCCAGTCTTTCCTCATCTTATTTCTGTCCATGGTACCAACTAGCTCCCAAGTTACTCAGGATGGTTCCCTTGGTGCCATGCTTGGCTCTGCCCTCCCCCTAGCGGTCCACAGAAAAGCCTATTGCTTCTCCGTCCTGGTCATAGCCATTTCCTCTTCTCCATTACCACCACAACCACATTATCTCAGACTCCGGTCATTTCCTGCTTGGACTACAGAATGACTTCGTAACTAGCTCATTCTCCACAAGGCAATCAGATTATTCTTCTTGAGGTACAGTTCTGATTCTTTAAGTACAGTTATTTTCTTTTTTAGATTTAGGGTCTGGCTCTGTCGCCCAGACTGGAGTGAAGTAGCATTGTCGTAGCTCACTGCAGCCTCCAACTCCTGGGCTCAAGCAATTGTCTCACCCCAGCCTCCTGAGTAGCTGGGATTATAGGTGAACGCCACCATGCCTGCCTAATTTTTGTCGATACAGGGTCTCACTATGTTGCCCAGGCTTGTCTCGAACTCCTGAGCTCAAGGGATCCTCCTGCCTTGGCCTCTCAAAATGTTGGGATTACAAGCATGAGCTACTGCACCTGGCCATAAGTACATGTCACCCCTGCTTGAAAAATCATCAAAGCCTTTCACTGCTTGTGGAATAAAAATGAAGCTCAGGATCCTCCACAGTCTGACCCTGGCCTTATCGCAAACACTTGAGTCACACATTCAAATGCCCTGAGTGTTCTGGCCTCTAAGCCGGTGCTCATGTCTTTTTCTGTTCCTAGAATAGCCTCACTCTCATATCTGTCTACTCAAATTCTACCTATTTTCACTGCTGCACAAAGGGGTTTTAAATGATCTTCCACACAAACCCAGGGTTCTGAGGAAGCAATTTAGGAGTTCTGTAGATATTTGATTTGAACTTCTTCTACATTATTAACAATTAGGTTAAAACAAAACAAAACAAAACACAAGGCCAGCCACAGTGGCTCACAGCTGTAATCTCAGTGTGTGATTTGGGAGGCCGAGGCGGATGGATCAGCTGAGGTCAGAAGTTCAAGACCAGCCTGGCCAACATGGTGAAACCCCATCTCTACTAAAAACACAAAAACTTAGCCAGGTGTGATAGCTGGTGCCTGTAATCCCAGCTACTTCGGAGGCTGAGGCAGGAGAATTGCTTGAACTCCGAAGGCAGATGTTGCAGTGAGCCAAGATCCTGACACTGTACTCCAGCCTGGGCAACAAGGGTGAAACTCCATCTCAAAAAAAAAAAAAAAAAAAAAAGGGGCCAGATGCGGTGGCTCACGCCTATAATCCCAGCACTCTGAGACCGAGGGGGGCGGATCACGAGGTCAGGAGACTGAGACCATTCTGGCTAACAGTGAAACCCCGTCTCTACTAAAAATAATAAAAATAAATAAATAAAAAATAACAAATTAGCCAGGCATGGTAGCATGCGCCCATAGTCCCAGCTACTACTTGGGAGGCTGAGGTAGGAGAATCGCTTGGACCTGGGAGGCGGAGGTTGCAGTGAGCCACGATTGTGCCACTGCACTCCAGCCTGGGTGACAGAGCAAGACTCTCTCTAAAAAACAAAACAAAACAAAACAAAACAAAACCAAACAAAACCAAACCAAACCCATAAAATCACAAGTGAACACACTGGAGATCACCAAGTGATATGTGTTTCCAGGTTAATTCATTTTTGTGCAAAGCTCAGAACAGTTTCTGTTGTATTTTCTATTGAACTGAATAGTAAACTGAGCTGCAAGGTGGACAGTTTAAAAATGGTTATCATTTGTACCTACTTCTGTGTGACTCAATGTGTTCTCAATATTGCACAACCAAAATAAAATACAGAAATACATTAGTTGCTGAGGCTGACAGAAAGTCATCTATAACCTCTAATTTCAAAGTCTGGTGTGTCTCAAAATTACCTAATTGCTTTCATTAACTTTTAAGTAAATGTTATACATTCAAATTTATAAAAATAAAAGTTATAGTACTAAAATATTGTTTTTATTTATTCAGTGAGATTCCACACAAGACGAAAAACTTTATTGGTGGGAGGAAAAGAAACAGTTCTGCTAAAAAGGTTTGGAAGTACTAGGCTACTACATGCTCCACACCCCACCCCCTTTTTTTTTTTCTGAGACAGAATCTCACAATCTCACTCTGTCACCCAGGCTGGAGTGCAGGGGTATGATCATAGCCCACTGCAGCCTCAACCTCCTGGGCTTAAGCAATTCTTCCATCTCAGCTTCCTGAGTAGCTAGGACTACAGGTGCATGCCACCGTACCTGACTGTTTTAAAATTTTTTGTAGAGATGGGGTCTTACTATATTGCCCAGGCTGGTTTCGAACTCCTGGGCTTGAACAATCCTCCTACCTCAGCCTCCCAAAGTGTACAATCACATTCATGAACTACCATGCCTAGCCATGAACCTCCCTTACTTTTTTTTTTTTTTTTTTTTTTGAGACAGAGTCTTACTCTGTCACCCAGGCTGGAGTGCAGTAGTGTGATCTATGCTCACCGTGGTCTCTGCCTCCTGGTTCAAGCAATTCTCCTACCTCAGCCTCCCAAGTAGCTGGGATTACTGGCACCCACCACCATGCTTGGCTAATTGTTATATTTTTAGTAGAGATGGGGTTTCACCATGTTGGCCAGGCTGGTCTTGAACTCCTGACCTAAGGTGATCCACCCGCCTCGGCTTCCCAAAATGCTGGGATTACAGGCATGAGTCACCGTGCCCGGCCTTCACACCCCTTTTAAAAAGACTTTTCTAATGTCTCTAACAAGATGTTCTTTCATATACCTCCCTGGAGCCCTACAATACTTCATTAGATTTCTCTCAAGGCCAGGCACAGTGGCTCATACCTGTAACCTTAGCACTTTGGGAGGCTGAGGTGGGCGGATCACTTGAGATCGGGAGTTCGAGACCAGCCTGCCCAACATGGTGAAATCCTGTCTCTACTAAAAATACAAAAATTAGTGGTGCGTGCCTGTAATCCCAGCTGCTTGGGTAGCTGAGACATGAGAATCACTGGAGCCCGGGAGGCGGAGGTTGCAGCGAGCTGAGACAGTACCACTGCACTCCAGCCTGGGAGACAAAGTAAGACTCTTGTCTCCAAAAAAAACAACGACAAAAAAGATTTCTCTTGTGACACTTCTTATATTCCACTTTTCCACTTTGACAAATTCTGATTTGGATATATGTCTCATGTTCCCTAGTAGAGCACACACAATGTCTTCTTTACATTTTTATTCCCTTTGGTGTCCGGCTCTCAGAAAAGAATCAAACACTGACTGAACAATGGAGAAAGTGAACCAACTCTGAGCCCCTTACCTCGCTTTGCTCCTTGTCTGCTTGGACTTCTTTCAGTTGCCCAAGGAGCTTCTCTTGTTCCCGGGTCAGGGCCTTCACTGTGTCTCTAACCCTGGGATTGATAGGATTGATAGGATGACATGTCAGACAATCTGCTCCACCTAGAGAAGGAACAGACTCAGACCTCTCTCTTGTGCCCTTCTACTGCTGCTCTAGGCCCAGAGCTCCATTTCACTCTGGGATGCATAAATCCCCAAGCCAGCGGATCCAGTTCTAAGCCCCAAGATTCCAGGTTCTAGAGTACAATTTAGAAATAAATAGTTTTTCTTATCTTTTGATGTAATATTTTAAGGAATGTTCTGCTGATGGCTCCTACTGTTTTCACTCAATCAAGAGACTAGAATCTAGTCTTTTCGAGACAAGGGCAGTCATTATTGATTATAAACTTTTGATCTAGACCAGAAGTTGGCAGACTCTTTCTGTAAAGGGCCTGACAGTAAAGACTGTATGCTTTGCAGGCCACGTGGTCTCTGCGGCATCTACTCAGCTCTGCTATTTTGTGCAGAAGCATCCATTGACAATATGTAAGTGAATGAGCGCGATGCTCCAATAAAACTTGAACAAAGATTTGAAGTTCATACAACTTTCATATGTCACAAAATATTCTTCTTTTCTTCTTAACCATTAAAGGATATAAAAACTGTTCTTACCTGCGGGCTATACAACAGGTGGCAGGCTCAATATGGCTTGTGGGCCATAGTTGTTGACCCCTGGTCTAGGCAGTCCCTAATCTTTTCCAGATGCTCAATCTGATCCCTGCCTTTCTAACCTATGACTTAGAATGTAGACAGCTAATATCTCCCTAGGGCGAGACTAACATGTCCTGAAGAAGCCTCTCAGATGAACTCACTTATTACTTTAGGCCTTGGACAGAATGCCTTTCTTTTAAACAGTTTTAAAAAATATCACGTCTACCAGTACTAAATGAAACATAATTATGTCATTTAATGAAATAAAGAACTAGAGTATTTAAACTGGTGAAAATTTGAAGGATGGATATGGGAGGTGGTGGTCACTATTTATGCTACTTGGTAGAGGTAACAGTTTTCTGGAAGAAGAGAGAAATGTATTCTGTGTGTCTCCAGAGGTCTCAGGACCTCCTGGTAAGTTACAGGAGGGTAGAGTTTGGCTTAATACAAGAGATACAAAAATGACAGCTGTCAAATGTTGAAAGAGGTTGCCTCCTGAGGGTGACCTCTTACATACCCTCATACATACCTTACATTCCCAATGCTAAGAGTCTATGATTTATATTTTTTCAGGGGAGAGATTCCATAATATTCCTGGATCACCAGTTCTAATGTTTCTTAATAGGTAGTAACTTTCCTGTGGCCAAATCTGAAATCCATACTCTCTCTCTCTCTTTTTTTTTGAGATGGAGTTTCACTCTTGTTTTCCAGGCTGGATTGCAATGGTGCAATCTCAGCTCACCGCAACCTCCGCCTCCCAGGTTCAAGTGATTCTCCTGCTTCAGCCTCCTGAGTAGCTGGGATTACAGGCATGCACCACCAGGCCCAGCTAATTTTGTATTTTTAGTAGAGACAGCATTTTTCCATGTTGGTCAGGCTGGTCTCGAACTCCTGACCTCAGGTGATCTGCCTGCTTTGGCCTCCCTAAGTGCTGGGATTATAGGCACCAGCCATCTTGCCCAGCCATATCCATCCTCTCTTATCTTGCACTGACTTCCATCCATTCTCTTCCTCCAAATCCTCCACTCCTAGCTCTGGCTCAGCTTTTGCTGCACAGTAAGTGGTAACTATGATTATTTCTGAAGAGGAGGAGTACAGCTTAGTGTTTGGAAAGATGGGAGAGAGCTCAGCAGAAAAGGGTATCCCCAGTAACTGGACGAGCCTGAATGAGGGTGAGAGGGAGAGAGGAAGCATGTGGGGCAGACAGCGGGTCTACCTGCCTGAGAGAGGAGGCTGCAGTGAGGGGCCCATGGAAGGGAGAGGAAGTGACGGGGTCAGTGGACTCCCCTCACCTGTCCAGCTCCACCTCCTTCATCAGCACTTTCTCACTGATGGTCTGGATGTCGTCCTCCAGCTCCAGGATGCGTGCCACATGGTCTCCCTGTTGCCGGCTCAGGATGTCCCTTTCTTCTGTGATCTCCCCATGGGACCTCGAAATTCCCTGTAATTAAGTTTCCCCCAGAAGAAAAAGGAGGTTGGGATTCATCTCTCAAGTGGTGGAACAAAGACTTAGGAAGAGCACTCCAGGGTCTGACTGCTCCCGCCCAGCTATCACATCACCTTCCTTGAAAAAGAAACTGTAAGGGAACATTCCCTTACCTATCAGTGGAGCTACCTCCACCTTAGCCCAGCATTCCTATGTTCCAAGAACTGAGTCTCATTACAAGTTTTGAAACATGTCTTTTGTCATATCAAGTTTAATCCCACCCATTACCCTTTAAGTCTATTTCCTTGATGCCAGAACCATCATAAAAGCCAATTAACATCTCTCCTCCACCCTCTTCACTGGGTTCAGATTTTAGACACTGGGTGAGCAGCCAGGCCCTGTCCCCTACCTGGCCCAGCTCCCACCTTGTACTGTTCCGTCAGCTCCGCGTGCTCCTGCCTGGCAGTTGCCAGAACCCTCTCGAGCTCCTGCACTCGGCTCCTCAGCTCTGTCACCTGTGCCTCCAGCTGCAGCTTCAGCTGCATCAGGTCATTCCGTTCTTGCTGGCTCTCATCTAGCTGGTTCTATAGATGGCAGGATGAGAAGGGGGTGTGCTGGTGGAGTACCCCTTCTAAGGGCCCATCCTCACTCAGAATGCACCAGGTGCATTTTGGGGTTGGGGAGTTATGTAGCTTTGAGCTCGAAAGAGGTGAGAAAGGGGATGCTTGGTGTGCTACGAAATCCCATCCATCACCCAGTCAGATGCACCAGATCATGGCACCCTGAATTGCCCATCCCTCTTTTTCCTTTCCCTGCCCTAGGCCTGGCCCTTTCTTTACCCAGCAATTGCAGGAATCCCTCGTGTGGCACAAGTCAATGAACATAGACACAAGGGATGACTCCCCTAATTTTACCCTATATGCTCTGGAGTTGGACAGACTTGGGTTCAAATCTTCAACGCAATTTTTACTAGCTATGTGATTTTTTTTTTAAGATAGGGTCTCACTATGTTGCCCAGGCTGGAGTGCAGTGGCTATCCACAGGTACAACCACAGCATACCATAGCCTCAAATTCCTGGCCTCAAGCAATCCTTCCATCTCAGTGTCTCTCAAGTAGCTGAGACTACAGGCGCATGCCACTACACCCGGCTAGCTATGTGATTTTGAACAAGCTTCTTAACTTCTCTAAGTCTCTGTGTCTTCATCTGTACCATGATCCCTTAGTCTGGATTGTTGTAACGCTCAAATAAGAATCATGATTGTGAAAACACAACAGAGTAGGAGCTCACATATCTTTCACTTATGTGACATAAATATCTTGCTATTCCTGTGGTGATGCCATGTATTTATTAGACTTGGAGTTCTAGAGGACAGGGTTTGTCTGAATCACAGGAAAGCTACTCTTTCTCACCTTCTCAGTCTTCCCCAGTCCCTTCCTTATCTGGGGGATATATTTCCTCTCCACCTGGCCCTGTCTCTTGTCTTCCTTCAGGAAGTCTTTCATGCTAATATCTGCCTTTACTCCTTAATTCTTCTCTATTTGGCTCAATAGAAATATAATACAAGCCACATATATACTTTAAAATGTTCTAGCAGGCACTTAAAATTAATGAGAAACCTTTGATATTAATTTCTAGAACACACACACACACACACAAACACACACACACAGATGGAGTCTCATTCTGTCACCCAGGCTGGAGTGTAGTGGTGCGATCTTGGCTCACTTCAACCCCTTCCTCCCAGGTTCAAGCAATTCTCTTGCCTTAGCTTCCCAAATAGCTGGGATTACAGGACCCACCAGCATGCCCAGCTAATTTTTGTATTTTTAGTAGAGATGGGACACCATGATGGCCAGGCCAGGCTGGTCTTGACTCCTGACCTCAAGTGATCTGCCTGTCTCGACCTCCCAAAGTGCTGGGATTACAGGTGTGAGCCACTGTGCCTAACCAAGAATATTTAGTCTAACACAGTCTATCTAAAATAGCATCATTTTGGCCAGTTGCAGTGGCATATACCTGTAGTCCCAGCTACTCAGCAGGCTGAGCTGGGAGGATTGCTTGAGCCCAGGAGTTCAAGATCAGCTTGGGCAACATAGCAAGACCTCATCTCTTAAAAAAAAAAAAAAAAAAAGACCAAAATGGCTGGACGCGGTGGCTCATACCTATAATCCCAGCACTCTGGGAGGCTAAGGCAGGTAGATCACGAGGTCAAGAGATCGAGACCATCCTGGCCAACATGGTGAAATCCCATTTCTACTAAAAATACAAAAATTAGCTGGGTGTGGTAGCAGGTGCCTGTAGTCCCAGCTACTCGGGAGGCTGAGGCAGAAGAATCACTTGAATCCAGGAGGCGGAGGTTGCAGTGAGCCAAGATTGCACCACCACACTCAGCCTGGGTGACAGAGCGAGACTGTCTCAAACAAACAAACAAACCAACCAACCAACCAACCAAAAAAAAACCCACCAAAAAAACAACCAAAACAGTAACATTTCAATATGTAGTCAAAATAAAAATTATTCAAGTCTTTCACATTCTCTCTAAAAAATACTAAGTCTTCAAAATCTGGAGTGTATTTTACCCATACAGTCCATCTCAATTTGGATTAATTGCATTTGAAGTGCTCAAAAGCCGTATGTAGTTAAGCGCCTTTGGCGTTGGACAGTACAGGTCTGGGGTCTTGCCTATCTGCTCTCACTCCCTGTCCTGGAAGCAGGTCTTGTGCTGCCTTTTCTCTGAACGTCCCGTGGAGTAGCCCCCCTCTACCCTTTAATCTTCCTCTAGGGCATAGGACAGGATGTAGCGCATGGAGAAGGAAGGCTCTGCAAGTTCTTATGAGATCCTGAGTTACACTGGCCTGTGGGTGGTCTGCTTTCCTGCCTTACATGTTCGTGTATGTCTATGTCAGACTGAGACGTTCCTGGAGGCAGAACTTTCTCTAACTCTCAGTCAGGTCTTCAGTTGAGGCCACAGATGAGGGGAGGGTAAGGTGGGAAGGATCCTCTTGCAATGCCCTCCCCCACTTCTTGCCTGGGAGTAACTCCATTGCTCTTTTCTCACCTGTAGCACAGTTGCCTTGGGGACAACCAGCAGGATGTCAGAGCCCCCATCAGCCTCCTCCATGGTCACCAGTTCATCCATGGGCCTTGGCTCTCGGAACTGGAAAGGGGGGCTCTGCCCACACACCCGGCCCTGGCGGTTCACATATCGGAACTGGTAGAGCTGAGCTCCTGGTTTGGGCAGGTAGCTGGCTGTGGGAAGAAGAATGGATCCAGGACCCCAAATGATCCACTGTCTTTGGCTCCAGTCCCTTGCTCAGTGTTCCATACACTGTGTCTTCTCTTCTCCACTTCCTACAAGCCGTTTCTTTTCCCAGGTACTCTTCTCCCTCCTTTCGGCCTATGCCTCTCCTTTCTGTCTTTCCAAACCCATTCTCCTGCTGTCACAATCATAATAATACCAGTTGCCATGTAGTGAGTGCCTATCATGTGCCAGACCCTGCAGTAACAGCTTTTATTTTATTTTGAGACCGCGTCATGCTCAGTTGCCCCGGCTGGAGTGCAGTGGTGCAATCTTGGCTCATGCAACCTCTGCCTCCCGGGTTCAAGCGATACTCTTGCCTCAGCCTCCTGAGTGGCTGGGATTACCGGCATGCACCACCACACCTGGCTAATTTTTTTTTGTATTTTTAGTAGAAACAGGGTTTTGCCACGTTGGCCAGACTGGTCTTGAACTCTTGACCTCAAGTGATCCATCCACCTTGGCCTCCCAAGGTGCTGGGATCACCATGCCCGGCCTATAGCTTTCATTTTAAATCCTCATAATGTCCCTATAAGCCAGGCAGTCCCTTTTACTGTTAAGATGACAGACACAGGGAAGTTATGTAATTTGCCCAAGGCCAAACAGCTTGTAAGTGTTAGAGGTGAGATTTGAACCCGGGTCTTTCCCTCTTCTCAACACATAATGCTACCTTTCCCTCTTTCTTACTCCCTTGCTCTTCCTTCTTTGGGTAGGATATGGGACTAGATGCCCTCTGAAGTTCCTTCCATTTTGAAGTCCCTGATTCTGCGATAATCCCATGATTTTCTATCTGCGAAGCCCTGTTGGATATATTATCATTATATTTATTTTAATTTATTTTTCCTTGTCCTTTGTGCCCAACTTTTATGTTTCTGAGCCCACCACCTTCTTCTAAACCTCTACTCCCTTGGCTCCTCTCTCCCAATTTTCCATCTTCCCTTGTACCTTGGAACTGGACACTGGTGTGGATAGGGGAACCATCAGTTGTACTTTCAGGCACAGAAGACCACACAAATGTGTGGTAATCCCGAACACAGGCAGCCTCCACCTATGAAAGCCCAAGGTTGAAGAAAGGCATGGTGATGGAACTACCCTCTACGGATGGAAGAGCAGGATGAAGGATTGAATGGGGGCAGGGGCGGGCAGGATGGAGCTACAGTGGCAACAAGGACAAGAGGAAGGGAAAGTGGAGGGACACTAATGTGTCAGTAGAGAACAAGGCATAGACAAAGACAAGATGAGCTTTGCATATACAGTGGCCTCTGTCATCTGTGGCATCTTTCTCCCTTCTTCTCTATCAACCTGAGGTTGAGTATCCAAGAACCCAATCATTTCCCTTATTCCAACCAACCCATGGCCGATAAACCTAAGCCAAAAGGGGTTCCAGAGGTACCTTGAAGATGCCAATCCAGTCGCTGGCACTGGGCATGGTGCCTGGGGGAAGGGTGTAGTGACATTCCACCTTGGTGTTGGGGATGTAGGTCCGGGCTACATTCAGAAAGTTGACTCCACCACGGGATGGTGCCCGGCTTAGTGGTGATTCTTCCATCCTGTCCTTGATCTCTGTCTTCCTATGAAAGAAAGCGTTGATATCCTAAAGTCTCTCCAGTCCACCTCCTCCCCCTGACAGCTCCAGCACCACACACTCACAGCCCCTGCCACGACACCTGGGGATAAGGCCTACCTGGTTCCAGTCCCTGAGGGTTATGGGACCTTGTAGAGGTATCACTCTTAGTCTCATCTACATCTAGGATGTAGATCTGGCCTTCCAAGTCAGTCCCCATCCGGTCTCACACTGTACCTTCTCTGGTTCACAGACCTTTCTGAGGGTTCAGGCTTCTCTAATTTTTGCTCCCAAAAGGGCACTGAGGGGGACAGAGCCTGAGACTTGGTTGACAGCCTCCATTTCTCCATTCCATTTCCCACACCTGGCTCTTGAATTCAAAATCCAACTGAGGTGTGGGGCCCTCTCATTGAGAGGTGTCCTTACCTACTCCTAAGCTTGTTGACCCAGCTGTACCCAGGAATGAGTTATGACATAAGAAAGCAGCAACTAATCTCTGAATGGTTGAGTTTTCAGAGCTAGAATATGGCTGGGGCTCGGGGAGGAACTGACAACCCAAATCCTTAGGTTCCTGAGCTCTCAGCTATTTTCATGCCTCTGAGCTGTCTACCCCCAGGAACTCTAGGGAAGCAGAAGGCTTCTGCTGGCATCCAAGAGACAAAGGGAAGGGGAGGATATAAGGAAAGACAGGTCTTGTCCCTGGACTTATTATTCCAGGAAGTCAAGAATTCTGGAGGCGGCAGCTTCAAGGGCGGAGTGAGGCGCTTAGCAGGAACGTGGAGGGGGGGATGGGAGATGGAATGTGGGGGCCTGGAGCCAGGAAAGCCCCACCCCGGGACAGGGAACAGACTAGAAAGTGGGAAGTAAGGGGCCTCAAGAAGTGGAAATGGATACTTAATGTTGAGGAAAGGGAAGATATATCGTTCAAAAAGAATGTAAGGTTCTTCTCTCCAGACTGTGCCTGCAGCAGGATTAGAAACCCACTAGTTTCACTTTAGTATTTCTTTTCTTATTTTCTCTCTGCTCCCCTCGGCCTCGATCCGTCCATCTGTTTGTATTGGTAGCTGGAGACCCACTATACGATGGGGTTGAGAGGAAGGAGTGTTCCAAGTTAGCTGGGGAGAGTTAATTGGAAAATATGACGGTGGGGCAAGAACAGATAACAATCAAGCGATGCCTCAGTCCAGGGCTGCGAGATGGCCCTCTTATTCATCATTCCTCTCCAGCCCACTAATCTGCTTCCTGTGTCACTCACAGCCGACGTGTCCAACCAGATATTGCCGCTAGTCATATGCACGCCCCCAAACATCACAAACCCACATAGGCTGAAGTCCAGGGGACAGGAAGCTTTAAAAGAAAGCAGAAACTTAGTGGATAAAGGTGAGCCAGCAACACAAAAAGGAGCAACTTTTGCCCCCCAAATAGGTAGGACAAGAAGTTTTTTTGGATGTTCATCTCTCTGAAAAATTCCTAGTTAAATCTAGTCCATGTTTTCTCCAAATGTAATTATTCCAGCTTTCTAAGGGTGGGGGTAAACTGTCCCCAAAGAGCTATACCTGGAGAACCCTAAAAGATACCCCACAAAGAAAATCCGTAACAGCTGTAAAGGTTCTTCATGTCCGAAAGAAAGTTCTGAGCACCTAAGGTGTAGGTGTGTAACGTGATTCAGATGTTCACCTGGGGGGCGGGAAGCGGGGTGTCCCACCCCCTACTCTATACGGCACTAGAGTTCCTTGACATTCTGCAACTTGGAAGTTCCCCCTTCCCCTAGGGATTCAGCGTCGTAAAGGCCTTTGGATTTTGCGTAAGGGAGAGCAAGAAGACGTGTGGGGAACAGATCTTACCTGGGACAGAATAAGCAGATTTCAGCTCCCTAAAGGGATCAAGCTTTATAGACGCGTACTGAGAAGAAGGCGAGGACGACGGGGGGCGCCCCCTCTAATCAGGGTCCCCTTGAAACCAAGAACTCCCCAAACAGCGGGGGTGGCTTCTCCAGTACGGAAAGTGTTAAAACCCAAACGCTCCTGCATCCGCCTTCGACAGTTCCCTTACGTTATTCTTCCCCAAGCTGGAAAGTGGGGTGACCCTCCCCTCCCATAAGATCGCCCCCAATTAGGCCAAGTTTCTTACCCAACAGACGGATCAGCTGTTGCCCTCACCTTTCACCAACAACAAAAACAGCACTCCGACTTCTGGAGGGGAGGGAGACGAGTGGGCGCGAGGGCTTCTGGGATTTGTGGTTCTCTCTCGCCCTTTTGTAGCCGCGCTGGATCGGATCTAGGACTACAAATCCCAGAAGGCCGCGCACAAGGAAGGCGGGGAAGAGGGCGCCCTCGGCGGCGGCCTCTCTGAGGCGTCCTGGGAGGCGTAGTTCTCGCTCCTATGGCAGAAAACGAGGGTGTGGCCACGAAAGGACTTCACGGCCCATGATCCCTTAGAAGGGGGCCGGCTGTATTAGTGGTGGCTGCTGGTTTGTAACGTGCATTGTTGGGGGCTGGGGAGGATTTACTGCTTTAACGCGTTCTGTGTAACGCTTTAAAGGTGGGCAGAACGCTTTCTGTTGCGCCATCTCATGCACTTTTCACACCCACCTGTGAGATAGGCGTTCGGGTTAGGCACACTTAACAGATGAGGAACCTCGTGCCCAGTACGGTTAAGGAGCCGGTGTGAAGTGTCAAAGCTATGAAATGTAGAATTGCACTAGCTTTGGCTGACTCCACGTCATGTGTTCTTGCCACTACACTGCAACTACCCACTATTTTGGGGATGGGAAACTGAAAGCTGGGGTAGCAGTTTCTTCTTTGCTTCAACGTCAGGGACAGACCTTGTAAGAATGATGTGTTCTTCACAGCTGACCATTTTCTTCCAACTTGAGGAATTCAGTGCTAAGGGGCCTGACAATACACATCTGGACTGGGCTCCCCTGGAGTGGCTTCTGGGTTTAGGAAGAGGATATAATTGCCTGAGGTGGTGGTAGGAGCGGTGGAATGAGAAGAATGAAACTGAAAAGGGAGCCTGGCATAATTCAGGACCTGTCACAATTCACAAACAAGCCACTTATAGGGGCCTGTTTGCCCAAGCCTTTTAAGTGGCTTAAATTAATTAGGATAACAATACATGTTGACGTTCCGGTTTTTATTTAGGAGAGGTGAAATACTGACACGTCTCCCACACCCCAAATCACTTTATAGACGTGGGCATCCTGCCCCCCTCTCACCATTCTCCACCCCTCTAGTCGGAGGCATTCGGAACTACCTCTTTCCCTGGCTCCGTATTAAGGGATTAGTCTAAGGATTGATTTCCACTTCCTAGGTGCCTGCTTTAATTCTCTACTGCACTAAGTTACGGAGCTTCTGCCTTCTCCAAGTTTTTTGGTAGTGTTTTGCTTTTATGACTGAATGCGGTGTCTGCCCTGAATGTCTTTCATCTGAAGATCTCCAGGCACTTAACAATTAGTTACTGGGCTGCACAAACATTAAGGTGATGTGTCTGTGTCATTAGTCAGGATTTATGAGTTAGGGAACCAGCTTCTGGATGAGGAGGCAGGTCAAGGTCTGGAGTGGGTTAAGCGTGAGGCCTGTTCAAGGACCCAAGTCTCAAGTTTCTTGGCTCTTGTCTTCCACCAAAAATAAAGGTCTATAAGTAAGCAGTCTCAGACAGAGCTAAAAATGATAACAACTTCCATTTATTGGGTGCTTACGATCTGTTCAAACTATACTAAGAATTTTCCTATTTAATACAACAGGGTTATGTAATAGGCCTTGTTATTATCTCCATTTTACACATAATGAGATTGAGACACAATTAATGACTTGCCTGGAGTCATCCAACTAGTAAGTGGTAGAATCAGGATTTAAGGACAAGCAGTCACCATACTCCCAGTTCAGAAACTCTGGCATGTGATACTAACTCCCATTGTTCTAAGGAACAGTGCTGTTCATTAACAGGAGACCAATGTTCACTGAGCATTTATGCGCTCAGTGCAAGACACAGGTAATGTGAAACAGATTCATTCAACAACTATGTGTGTCAGGTACTATGCTAGGATTTCAGTTAATTTTATTGAAAAATGAAAAGAAAATATTCATTATTTTTAAATAATGAATGTAATTCATTTTTTTTTTGAGACAAAGTTTCCCTCTTGTGACCCAGGCTGGAGTGCAATGGCGCAATCTCGGCTCACCGCAACCTCCGCCTCCTGGGTTCAGGCAATTCTCCTGCCTCAGCCTCCTGAGTAGCTGGGATTACAGGCACGCGCCACCATGCCCAGCTAATTTTTTGTATTTTTAGTAGAGACGGGGTTTAACCATGTTGACCAGGATGGTTTCGATCTCTTGACCTTGTGATCCACCCGCCTCAGCCTCCCAAAGTGCTGGGATTACAGGCTTGAGCCACCGCGCCCGGCCATTATTTTAATTATAGTCATTACTTTCAAATGTTCAAATATTTGAAGAATAGATTAAATTTGGATAGTTTGGCAAAATGGGGACTGGGGAGGGTAAGCTGCTTCTAGGCCAAAGCAAAGATTTGGAGGTGGGAATGGATAATGAACCTAGAGGCACATAATAGCACATCCATTTCAACCTTTATTTATTTATTTAGGCAAACTCAGATTATTGATAATGTCTGCCTGAAATGTTGCATTGAGGACTCTGAGGAAAGAATGCCGGGTAGTAATGTCTGCCATGTACTCCAGATGGAAAATGGCAGTTGTAGTGGAGGGACTAATTGTTTGAAATTAGTTCCTCTTTCCTGCCCACTGCCATGTGACTTGCAGTAACTCCTGTAGAAGGAATATATGTCGTTGACTTTGGGCTTTGTCATGTTTCATAATTTGGCCGAAGAGATGTGAACAGACGTGACTCACGCCGTGTTTAAGCACATGAGTTTCCACTTTCATGTTCTTCTCTGCCACTAGAATGGGCATATTCCATGTGAGCATTGCCTTCTGCCTGGGCCCTGGAATGAGAAGACTTACGGAGCAGAGCTGCCACTTACTCACAACCTGCATGTACATAAAGCAGAAGCCAACACTGGTTGTTCTAAGTCCCTTAGATTTTGGGGTTGGTTGTGATTGCAGCAAAGCTGAATAAAAGCTACAGTTGGGGGCCAGGTGAGGTGGCTCACTCCTGTAATCCCAGCACTTTGGGAGGCCGAGGTGGGCGGATCACTTGAGGTCAGGAGTTCAAGACCAGCCTGGCCAACTGGGGAAACCCTGTCTCTACTAAAAATACAAAAATTAGCCAGGCGTGGTGGTGTGTGCCTGTAATCCCAGCTACTCGGGAGACTGAGGCAGGAGAATCGCTTGAACCCTGGAGGCAGAGGTTGCAGTGAGTCAGGATTGTGGCACTGCACTTCAGCCTGGGTGACAGAGGGAGACTCTGTCTCAAAAAAGAAAAAAAAAGCTACCATTGGATAGTTGGATAATGGAAGATAAAATTGGAAAGATAGACTTAAGCCAGAGTATAGAGAGTTTTGAATGCCAGGTGAGCCAGAGCTTGCTATGTGTTTATCAGAACCTGTTTCTTTGTTTTTCTTGGACACACAACTGGACCACATTTTTAAGCTTCTCTTTTAATTACTGAGTTCCATTTCCAAGTCTGGCCCATGATTCCCTCCAAAAAAAGATCCTCCATATTTTCTTTCCTGTTTAGTTTGATGAAGATGACCTTAGGCACAGCGACCCTAAAGGCCACATGTTAAAGATAATGGAGCCACAGAATGGAAGGAAGCTGGTTCCCTGAATCATCACTTGGCAGGGAGCTGACCACTTATCAGGATCATGTGTTTTAGATTTTATTTGACCAATAAATCAATTTCTATTTTGTTACACTGCTAAAATGTGGAGCTTATTTTTCATAGTAGCTAGTGTTTTCCTAATCAATACATCATGTGCAAAGGTTTGGACTTCATTCCCATCAGGAATGGGAAGTTAGTTACTGAAGAGTTTTTGAAAATGGGGAATAATACTGTGAAGAAAGGTGGAAGTAACAATTATTGGGATCTACAAATATTTCTGAGTGAGGGTGAGAGATCTGAGGACTGTTGGTTTTTTTCAGGCCATAGGCTAACTCTTGTCTGGGGGAAGGGAGATGACTGTCATGACTGTCGAAGGGCTCCATAGAGCTGGGGAAGGGGCTGCTGAAAAATGAATCCCATTTCCCTAAAATGTTAAGTCTCTTTATTCTTGTAAAAGTCCTAATTCTGGTCCAGGTGCTGTGGCTCATGCCTGTAATTCCAGCACTGTAGGAGGCCAAGATGGGTGGATCACGAGGTCAGGAGATCGAGACCATCCTGGTCAACATGGTGAAATCCCATCTCTACTAAAAATACAAAAATTAGCCGGGTGTGGTGGCACACTTGTAGTCCCAGCTCCTCGGGAGGCTGAGGCAAGAGAATCGCTTGAATCCGGGAAGTGGAGGTTGCAGTGAGCAGAGATCACACCATTGCACTCCAGCCTGGCGACAGAGCAAGACTCCATCTAAGAAAAAAAAAAGTCCTAATTCTAGTATTGCCTCATCTAGCTTGGTGCCCACCACATAATAAATGCTTAATGGAAGTTGGCCCTGGACTCTGGGAATGCTTTGAGGAGCTACAACTAGTTGACTGCCTACTATGTGAGAGGTGCTCTTTCACCCATTGAATCATCACAGTAACTGTGCAAATTGCTATCCAGATTTTACAAATGAAGAGACTGAGACTTTTAAGAGTAACCTGCTGGCTGGGCGCAGGTGGTGGCCCATGTCTGTAATCTCAGCATTTTGGGAGGCCAAGGCTGGCGACTGCTTGAGCTCAGGAGTTGGAGACCAATGACAAAACCCTGTTTCTACTAGAACTACTAAAATTAGCCAGGTGTGCTGGTGCGCATCCGTAGTCCCAGCTGCTTTAGAGAGGCTGAGGTGGGAGAATCACCCGAGCCTGGAAAATCAAAGCTGCAGTGAGCCGTGAATGCACCACTGCACTCTAGCCTAGGTGACAAGAGTGTGACCTGTCTTAAAAAAAAAAAAAAAAAAAAAAAAAAGTAGAGTAACTTGCTCAAGGTCTCTAAGAACAACCTTATTCTGAAACCTATACCTTTTCAATATAACGAGATGCTTTCTGAGAAAATAATAATGGCCAGTGTTATTAATAGTACTGAGTGTCTGCCATGTGCCAGGCACTCTGCTGGGTGCTTTACAAACACACAGAAGCAGCTCTATCAGATACTGTAGGTTGCTGTGAATGTTTCCAAACTGTGGACTCTGTGGGAAGTAGGAAAAACATTGATGTAATTTTAGCGCAAAGTTTGATTATTTGAGGCTTTTCTTTAAGGTCTCTGCCCCCCACCTTTTTTTTTTTTTTTTTGGTCCTCTTAGTTTCTTGGCTGACCTAGGGCTGGGTGGAAGAATGGTTTAGAATTTTCAACCATACTCAGGTCACAGCTCCTTCACTCTGCAGACCCAGTGACCCATTCTACTATGAAAGTGTTCAGATCACCTGCCTATTATCAAAGTATTCAGGTCATATTATTATTATGTAATTTTTATCAATAAACAAAACCAAAGTTCAGAAAGATTAAATGACTTGACCAAGTCACATAGCTAGTATCAAATTTATTTATTTTTGAGACAGACTCTGGCTCTGTCGCCCAGGCTGGAGTGCAGTGGTGTGATCTCGGCTCACTGCAACCTCTGCCTCCAGGGTTCAGGCAATTCTCTTGCCTCAGCCTCCCGAGTAGCTGGGATTACAGGAGCCTGCCACCATCCCTCGCTGATTTTTGTATTTTTAGTAGAGACAGGGTTTCACTGTGTTGGCCAGGCTGGTCTCGAACTCCTGACCTCAGGTGATCTGCCCGCCTCGGCCTCCCAAGGTGCTGGGATTACAGGTGTGAGCCACCATACCTGGCCCCTAGTATGAGATTTAAATCAAGAATTCCTGACTCTAGAATGCTCTCCTGTGCCCTCTGCATCCATCACAGTCCAAATGCGACAGTGCTACAAATCTGATTTCTTGCCATTTTGGCCTCATTACCTTGATTCGTGTATTAGAGTAGATACAACAGCTGCAACAGAAAACCCCCAGATCTCAGCGTCTTAACATGATAAAGATTTATGTATCACATAAGTCCAATGTGGACATTTGTGGTCAGGTGACTCAAGAATCCAGATCTATTCATGCTGTGGAACTGCCATCCGAAATATGTGGCTTCAGGTTGCCCTGGTGTCACTGCCAAGCAGATGGGGACGAGTGAGCATGTGGGGAAGGCACAGCCACTCTAAACGTTCACAGCTTGGAAGTAACACATTACTTCCACTCATATCCTATTGGTGAGAACCAGTCATGTGGACTCAAGTAATCGGGGCTGGAGATAGAATCTAGCCATTGCCTATTCCATGCTCTATCAACATGGGTTGAATCAACATTCTAGAATCGGTAGACTTGTGCTGGGAGAAGTGATACCTCTGATGAGAAGACCTTTGATTCTAATCTGGTCACATGCTCTTTTAGACTCACATTTATTCCACTGAAATTTACAGAGCACCAACTTTGTGAACCACACATAAGCAAAGATCCCCTTCAGAAGAAAGACTGGAATTCAGTCAACCAAAATGTTGGTGGGGCATCAGGCCACAGGCTGATTGGTCATGAATGCCTGGCTTAATCGTGTTAAGACACTGAGATCTGGTGGTGTATTTCCCTCAAGATAGTGTTATTCATATAGTTATAGAGTTTATTTCTTTTTATTACTCTATTGATAAAAAGTCTGAAAATTTTTACCCTGTCACAAAATAAATAGCTGCGTGTGTGGTCACAATTTGAGGAGCTGATTTTATGTACTTTGCAATTCTATCACCTTTCTGGCAGTTTCAAAATACTTCTCTCGGGGAAACTCTGTGGCTTGGCCTGTCCCCTATGCTTCTCTGGCCTTCCCAGTGCTATGGGAATCGGGGGGCAGGTGGGTTAGCCCAGGAGCCTGAGGACTCAACAAGGAGGCAGCTCAGTTATCTTGCTAAGACCTGTCTCTTCTGCCAGAGAGAGTGCAGCAAATTGGACAGACACAGAGATGTTTAGGAAGTAGCTTCAGGATGTGGGCAATGAAGGAGAGGGAAACAGGATGCTGATTTTTGAAGTAATGATTTTGATGTCTGAAGACATGTGATGCTAAAAAAGTTAAACTTTTAGCTTAAAATAATCACTTAAGGGGGTCAGGCATGGTGGCTCATGCCTGTAATCCCAGGACTTTGAGAGGCTGAGGTGGGAGAATTGCTTGACCTCAGGAGCTCGAGACCAGCCTGGACAGCATGAGAAAACCTCATCTCTACAAAACATAAAAAAATTAGCCGAGCATGGTGGCGTATGCCTGTAGTCCCAGCAACTTGGGGGCTGAGGTGGGAGGATGGCTTGAGCCCAGGAGGTCGAGGCTGCAGTGAACTGTGTTCGCATCACTGTACTCCAGCCTGGGTAACAAGGTGAGACTCTGTCTCAAAAAAGAAAAAAAAAAGTCACTAAGTCTCTTAATACATGCAACAGGCTCCCATGTCCCATCCTAACTGGAAGGAAGAGTCATGGCTGATCCCAGGGTACTGGCTTGGGCATTTGAGTGGATGTAGTTCTTCCCTGCGAGGGGACATTGGCAGAAAGAGTAGGTTTATTTATTTTCATTTTTATTTTTTTTGAGATGGAGTCTCACTGTCACCCAGGCTGGAGTGCAGTGATCTTGGCTTACTGAAACTTCCATCTCCCAGGTTCAAGTGATTCTTCTGCTTCAGCCTCCCCCAGTGGCTGGCATTACGAGTCTGTGCCACCACACCCAGCTGGTTTTTTTGTTATTTTTAGTAGAGACAGGGTGTCACCATGATGGCCAGGCTGGTCTCGAACTTCTGACCTCAAATGATCCACTTGCCTCGGCCTCCCAAAGTGCTGGTATTACAGGTGTAAGCCACCACACCTGGCCAGGAGCAGGTTTAGGGGTGGGCATAGGTAAGGCTGGCATGGGGGAGGTTGTTCTATTTCTGGGCAAATAGGATTTGAGGTATATCTGAGTCTGCAGAAAGCCATTCCTTGTATCGTGGGGCCCAACCTTCCTGGCCATCTTTGTATAGTTCCAAACTTGCTCTTAAGGGATAAGATGGAGGATGATTTAGAAACCTATGTGCTGGTAAAAACAGGCAAGCCAATCATAAAGTGTGTGTGTCTGTGTGTGTGTGTGTGTGTGTGTGCGCGCGCGCGCGCATGTAATAGTACCAAGAGGAGCAGGTTCCGAAATTGCAAAGGCAATAGATGTTCATCTGTATTGTACACAACATTTGTATATTAATTGGCTCACATAAAAATGCATGGAGACCTCCCAAGTCTCAGCCCCTCTCCTAACAGAGGAATCATTCTTATCATTGTTTCTGATTGCACCCCCACAATCTCTAGTTTTCCTGTTGGTGAGGTTGGGCTAAAATAACTGGTTGTTCTCTCTCTTGTTTGTGGTGACTTCCTTTGTGCCTGGGTCAGAGTTGTAGGGGTGGGAGTGGCTGTTGAGGGGCCAGAGATGGGCTTAGTCTGGTCTCAAGGGGTGTCGTCATCTGAATCTATCTGAGTCCCTCTTTCTGTCTCTCTCCACTCACAGATTGTGTGGCATTTTGGAAGGTGGAGTGCCTGGGCACCTAGCCCACCACTTCCCGCCCCAATCTGGCCCTGAGCACAAGCCACATGGTGCTGGCCATCAGCCTGGCCTCTTGCCCATCTATTACAGCCTCAGCTGCCAGGCTGGCACAGGTGCCAAAAGAACTAGGCCCTGCCCTCCCCCAGTGCTTTTCCTGGGGCCTAAGCAGCAGAGGGTTAGATGGAGGAGAGCACACTCTGGAGTGGGAAGCCAAGTCCAGCATCCTTTGATGGTGGCAGAGAGGTGTCTGTGCCTTAAGGAGTGCTGCTGAGGTACTATGCTGTAGTCATGGAAGAAGACATGGGTTGAATACATGGGTTGACAGCTGCGTAACATGTATATGGGCGGGGGCTGTGTTGGGAGGAGACAGGAGCGGTTACTGTGGTGTGAAGGAAGACTCCCACTAGGTCCTAGGAGATGTTTCCTCTCCTCCTTCCACGTCTATGACTGTACAAAGCTTGAGAGACCTGCGTATGTTTCATACTTGTGGGCATATTCCCAGGTGGGAAGGGTGGGCAGGGATTCTGGTACTGTGGGGAGGGACCTTTAGCTATGCCCAGGTAACACTGAGGTGGACCTGTACCTCAGGACTCTGTCCCAGGTGACAGTGTCGTCTGTGAGACTGCTGATGGGGAACAATATGGATGTGCACGCATGGGCTAAGGCATGGGACCTTTCACCCCTTGATATGGGACGAGAATCTGCTATATGGGGCACATGAGTACTGTCTACATGGACCCACACTGGTTGCGGAAGACAGACAGGCACCCTCATTTCTGATGACAGTGGCTGGATCTGCATGTAGACTGGATCTTTGCATGGGCAGTGAGGGATGGGGCCAAGAATGCTGTCTTGGTGACTGGTGTGTCCACGGGGAATGCTGGTCATGCCTTGCCTTTACACCCATGTGAATGGCATGTTCAAATATGTGAATACCCTGGAGAGATGTTGGGCGGGGAGGGGGAAGAAGCCTGAAAAAGATGGAGAATTTATGAGCTGCTTTTGTCGGGAGACAGTCGTAATGAAGAAAATTCAATTTTCTGCAGCTCGGAGAGTCAATATGTTAAATCTCGGAGAAGCTGTGGAGTGACAGCAGAATGGCAAAGTCAATGGGACGTGTGTGGGAGGGAAGCCGTCTATCTGTGTCTGCAGTGGGGCCGCCTCCTCTCTGTACCCTTGAACTGCAGCTGAGGGACAGGATGGCACCACATACCTGAGTTCCTGGAACTTCCCCACTCTCCCTTCCTCTTCCACCTCACAGGCCATCTTCCCTTGGCTGCTTCTTGTAGGGAGAAAGACTGTTCTTTGTCAGGTCCAAGTCTACCCTAGCAATGACCTTCTCAGGAAGTCCTTCTTGCAGTCTAACCAGCACTCCCTCTTGCTGCAGTCACTAATTCTGTAGTGGCTGTTTACAACTTAAAGTGATTTGTAGGGGAATTCTTTTTTCTTTCTAACTTTTCATTCTCACTCTCTCCTCAGCTACTCCGTGGCTGGCCTCCTGTTTCCCAGCGTTTCAACTTTACCCCACCCAGACTTCACCTCCTCCCTTCCAGCTGCCTGTTCCCAGAGGCAGGAGTGTAGGGGGAGGTGCGGGGAGGGAAGTGGGGATTCCTCTGTAAGGCACAGTGTCACCAGGAGCCGTGATTAGCCGAGCTGCTAGCTATGTAATTGGCGTGTGCCCGCGTCCCAGGGGTCTGGTATGTTAACAGCGGGTCCCTGTGGTGAGTAACGAGATCGTGCCCATGGCTGGTTGCACACGCTAATTAATTAGCGCTCCTCTGGTGTTGAGGAATGAGGAGGAGCTGGGGGAGTTTGTGATGAGGGTGTCTCAAAGCCTGAGAGGCCAGCTCTGCAGAGCCCAGAGGTCACCTAAAGTCCTGTTGGAATGGGAGTGTTCAGGCTGCAGTGCAGGGTTAGGGGTCAGAGTGAAGGTCAGACATCTAGGGGTCCTGGCTGAAGACAGCAGCCTCTTGGTTTTGGGTGTCTGGTGTCCTGGGCTGGATGGAGGCAGAGGGAGGGGAGGACACCCCCGACTCCTGTGCAGCTTAGGGGGGTCTCCAGGCTCAGGGCCTGTTTTACAGCATCCTTTCCCCAGGTGACCCAGAAAGGAAGGGAGTGGAAGGGGAAGGAGGCATGTCAGATGCCTGCAGCCTTGTTCCTGTCCCCTCTGCCTTCCCTCTCCTCACGAAGGCCAGCTTCTCAGTCAGCCATTGCATACTCATTACATGCTCACTGCGTGGACAGAGCTCCAGAGGGCTTTGGGGCTTCTCTCACCTTAACAATCACTGCTTTCCGCTTGCTGGCCATGCAGGCACCCAGGTTCTTTAGCCGCTGGGTTAACTTTGGAGTCCAGCCTATTCTGAAACCCGGGATCTGGAACCCAGATATTTGGGGAAAACACCATGGAAAGCCTGAAGAAGGGGCGGTAGGGGAGAAGGTTGGGAGAGAACCCCCACAGCTTTCCAGTACAGTATGGTCACTTATAGCAGCGAGAAGGCTGAAGGTGAGAGGGGCAGGAAGGACGCCCAGTGAGCCAACAGGCTGTACCTCGTGTTTTCGGAGGCAGAAAACCTAGGCCTGATATCGAGACGGGTCAGGATGAAAAGGAACCCCGACCAGGAGGGACTCCGAGCAGGTGATCCCCTCCACCTGAGTTTTGGGGTTCAGCGAGGTGTGGCGGGGGAAGGGGAGACAAACTAGAGAAAGCAGGCAGCAAACGAGATGAGACTGCGGCGGGGAATCTTTGGCTTCCATGTGGAGGCGCGAGTCCCGTTCCCGCACACGGTAATTGCTAAATTACCCGCCATCTGCTCCGCTCTCAGACATAAATTACCTGCGAGGAGGAAAGACGCAGAGGCGGCACACTTTCCTTCCTCTCCCCCAGACCCGCGCAAGGCGCTCAGGGGGTCCTCCCCCCGGCGGAGGCGGAGGGACAACCTTACAGGAACAGTGTGCACTTGCCTCTGTCCTCCCCTGAGGGACAGTGGCCTGGGGTGACCAAGAAAGCGGGCTCTCCCGAGGTCCCCGGGCTGCCGAGCTCAGGACCCCTCGGCCTTGGGGCGGGGCCGAGCTGCGGGCCGGGCGGGGCCTCCCAGGCCGCTCAGGGGAGGCGGGGCTCGCCGTGGTGGGCGGGGCCTCCCCCAGGTGGGACTCCTCGCCGGAGCAGGGTTTCCCCGGACACCCTCTTCCTTCCCCCCACCCCCCGGCTCCCTGGAGCCCACCACTCTGCTGGGGGGGAGGTGTCTCCAGCTCTCGTTCACTCCAGTCCCAGTATCCCAGAAAGAAGAGAGGAGGGCAGGCAGAGGGCAGGAGGAGAGAGAAAAGGGGGACACCTTCCTTTCACTCTGCTCTGAATGAACCTTGTCTCTCTCCCCGGCTAGATTCTGCAGCGTGTGCGAGGTGTGAAAGCAGATGCAGGAGAGATGACTTGAAATGGGGCAAAGTGTAGGGTGCGGCAGGTTGGAGCGAGGGAGGGAATGGGAAAGCGATGCCCACGGCCAGGCGGGGTTGTCTGGGGAGGCAGGCGGGCAACCTGGGTAGGGTGGAAGGTGGTCAGGGCTGGGGAAGTGAGCAGAGTGGGAGGTGGGCAGGAAGAGGGGGGCGGAGGGACGGAGGCGGGGCAGGATGGGGGGGGTGGGAGTACCAGGATGGAGACTCAGAAACGGGCGGGTAGTGAATCGTCTGGGCTATGAGCTAGAGGAGGATGAGAGTCGGGGAGAGGGGAGACAGCAAGACGTTCAGAAGCAGTTCAGGCCCTGGAAGGAATGCAGAGAGCAAAGGCTGTGGCGGGGAAGGCAAGGGTGTTCGTGGGGCCTTGCAGGGTCCCAGGAAGGTGAGGATGAGAGCCCCAGAGCCACTTCCTGCTCTTAGGCCAAGGCCTGACTCCGGAGGGGAGCTGAGGAGGCCACCTATGCAGCAGGGATGGGCGCCGGCCCTCCACTCCCAGCCCCAGGCACCTGCAGGGGTGTGCCCATCAGGGTGGGGGGCAGGCTAAGCCAAGTCCCAGCTTTGAGCGCAGGAGCTAGTGGGGTTTCTTCGGAGCGATTGTTTAGTATTCATGGGGCGACGCAATCTCTCCCACATCTGCTTAGCACAGCAAGTCCTGTCATATAACTGTCTCCCGCACTGTCTGTCCATAAAGAATGTCTCGGAATTGGTGTAATTCAGAGAAATTAATGACGACTTTCCGCGGGACGGCTCCCTGGGGGATGATTAACACTTCATCGTCCATCTGATGCGCGGGGCCCAGCGCTCCATCGCGAACATTTGGGCCGTGGCCAGCCGCATTAAAGGTTATTACGGAAAACGCGACCTGCAAACGGGCGAGAGGCATGATGGACCAGGAGGGGCGGGGGCCGAGGGCGAGGGCGGGGGCGGGGGCGGGAGCGGGGGAGTCAGACCTGAGCTGCCCAATTCCGAGATGAAGTTTCCCGAGGTGTGCGCACCTGTGGGGTCCGAGGCTGAAGGAGACTGGGTTTCTGTTTCAGCGACTGGCAATACAGGGAGGGTGTTGAGGAGCCGTTCTGCCCCCACCTCCACCGCAGGGGCTAGGGAAGAGAATGGGGTCCCTTTTCACGGGTGGGCACATTGCTGTTGGAGGTTTTCCCTGCCTTTTAATCCTCACAGCATTACTGGGTGAGTTTTAGTAACCTCATCTTACAGGTGACGAAACTGAGTCTCAGAGAGATTATGTAATGTGCCCACGGTAACACAGCTCGCTGAGACAAAGACAGGATTTGAACTCAGGTGCTTGTCTCATGAGCTCTTGCCCTTTCCACTACACTAGGGGGCAGGCGATCTCACGCTTTTACGTCTGCCTCAGCTTCCTGCACATAGATGGCAGGTGTTCAAAGACGTCTGCTGGTGAACAAATGAGTCATCTTTGCAGGCTCCATTTCCATGATCTGGACCAGAGTCCTAGAGAGTCTAAAGGCAAGGAAAAGGAAATGGTAAAAAAAAAGTTCCAGTTTGGGCTATTTCCTGTGGGTTTACAGGCATTCCACTGGGCATTCTAAATCTCTAGAATCTAGAAGCCTGAGCTCTTTACCCTTAGTCAGCAGAAAGGAGTAGAGGTGGTGTGCGCACGAGTGTGAACGGCGTGTTTGCTGAGTGAGCATGTGCAAGTCTGCATGTGATGTGTGTCTAAATGTGGGCGAGTTTATGGGCATGCGTATGTTGCATGCGAGAGTGCAAGTGATGTGGGGGTGTGTGCATACGCATGTATTTTGAGGGTGTGTGTGCATGTATGAGGCATGCATGTGTACAGACAAATGTGTGCATATGTGTACTGTGTGCACGTGGTGTGCCTTGGGGAGCTGGAAGACTCAGCTGAAGATGTCTTTGATTTACACAAATCTCTAGCAGGTTCCAGGATGTGGTCTGTGGTGGTGCTGAGGTGGAAGGCCAGGAGAAGGCTGTTTCTACTTGGGTGCGGGGGGTTGGGGAGCCTGAGCAGTGGGTGCTTTTACCCTTCCAGGAACAGGGGATAGCATTAGGGTCCCGGGTCTGAGACGGAGACTAGGACCTGAGGCCTTCACTCGGGGCTTGAAATTGGAAGGGCTCAGAGGCGCTGGTGTGACCTGGGAGGGTGAGGAAGAGGTGGGGCCAGGATGGGAGGGCGCCCAGACTGTGCAGAATTCAGGCCTACTCACTTCTCTCCCCTGCCACCCACTACAGGTTTCGGCGATTAGCTTCCAACCAGCCTGCAATTCCTAACTCTAGATTCACCCCACTCCACTCAGGGGGGTAGAATTCCCAGAAGTCTGTACATGCAAACTTCTAACTAGGAGGACTGTAACCACAGGCAACACCTCTCTTTCTCATGGGCACTATTCAGAGGTCCAAAAGAGTTTCCTGGTCTCTTGGAGGACACTGGTACATATTCTTACTGCATTTCACCCAAGCTGAGGTTTTCAGCCCGCTTGTGCTGGGAAGTTCTTTCTTGAGTCTAACTTCAGATCCTCCTGTCATGTTTGATGCCCAATAGGCCCAGGCTAAGTTTGTGAAATTGGGGCCTTGCACCTCCATCCCCCGACCACAGCACTGGAGTAATTTATTCTGGATGAGGGAGTGTGTCTGGAGTATAGGGACACTGAGAGAAGGAAGACTAAAGCCTGGTAGGTCACAGATGAGTCAGACCAGTCTTTGGGAGGAAGGCAGTCATCAACAGGACAGTCTCAGAAAGGGAGTTCAGAGAGCATCGGTTCCAGCCTGTACAGACAGCAGCCAGAGTCCTCAGAGGTGGGAAGACTCACCCAGTGTCTCCTGCTTTGCAGTGGCTGCGTCTGAAAAGCCCAGGCCCCTGACTCCTGGTCTAAGAGTCCTTCTTGTACTCTGTTTGGAGGATCCTAGATTCTGTTCCTATTCTCCTGGCTATATGGGGGTGGGGAGAGGGAGGAATATTCAGCTAGATCCAGGTGCTGCCAGCCATGCCAGCTGGGTCTTGAGGCCTCATTGCCTCACATGAACCATGCCTGTTCCTTCAACTCCCCATTCTCCCGCTGCAGGGTGGCGTGGTCTCTAAGCGCCACCTGAGCAGCCATCCAGGTATTAGGTATCTCCTGACCCCTGACCCCAAACAGTTTGTCTTCATATGCTCTGTCTACACACAGTCTGTCTTCAGCCGGAACCATCTTCTCTCTTCTTTTTCTTCTTTTTCCAGACCAGCCTCTCAGCCTTTTACAAGATTGCCCCATACTGTCCTCCTCTGGGAAGCCCTCCTTGACTGATCCTCCTGGTTCAGGATCCTCAACTTTTTCTTCCAAAACCACTGTCCAGGTGCTTGCAGGCCTCTTCCTAGTCTTCTCTTTCCTGGTCCCCATGTACCGGCACCTCCCTGTGAGCAGGGCTGTGTCTTCTCCTCTCTAGGGATCTGCCTCCTTTCTTCTTTCCTGTCTCCCAAGACCTCTCTTCATGAACCAGGAGAATCAGTACTGCAGGGGAGGTGGCCAGAACCCTTCCCTGTTTGATGTTTTCTGGGAATGGCAGGGGTAAGGGAGTCCCGTCGCGTCTCACGGTCTCATTCTGAGGAGCGGGAGGTGGTGCAGACCCTTTCCCTGACCAGATCTTGGTGGCTTACTCTGGTGCAGCCACCCCCGCTACTCCTCCTGCTCTGGTTGCCACTGACATGTTAACAGCTCTAGGCTGCTGTGCTGGAGCCCCTGGGATGCTGGGTGTGGTGGGGCAGTGGCCGGTGGCCCCTCTGTGATTCTCAGATTCTCATCTTGGGGTTCTCACCACACCTGACTGCCTGCTCCCCGACGGAAGCCCCCCACGTTAGTGTTCGTCAGGTTTCCCTTGCACATTCCCACCCAATCCTCACCCAGCCCATTTACCTGAAGAGCTGGAGTCCTTCCAGAAAGTTTCTCCTTTCCTGGGACCCTCGGGGTGGGCAGCCCCCAGGTGGGGAGGGGGTGAGTGGAGACTGGGTGGAGGCCAGGGTCCTGGCTCTAGTGAGGCGCCAGGTTTAGCTCTGGATCGATCGATGCTTTGGCCGCCACCTTGTGGCAGATACGGAGAACTGCAGGGTTGGGGTCCCAGCGCTGAGAGTGGGACCTTCTGGAAAGGGAGGAGATGATCGCAGGGGTGTACATTATGAGGGTAGCAAACCTCAGATTTCCAAATCGCCATTAGGGTCTTCCTATTCCTGCTTGACAGGGAAGTAGAAACCTGCCAAGTAGCAAGGACACTTATGGATGGAGACAGAATTGAAACTCTGGCCTTAAGTCCCAAACCTATTGTTTGAATCCTCCTTTCCTAAAACAGAAACAAAACGACAACAAAACCCAAAACCCTAAAAGGGAAACGGCCTGAAACGGAAGCAGGAGGAGCTGAGGTCTGATCTGCGGAAGTTCCAGTAAGTCCCAAAGCGTATTTGGATGCTCCCGCCTGTGACTCCTGCACGTTCTCGCAGCTGCTCTCCATCCCGTCAGCGAGTCTCCCACCTTAATCCTGTCATGCTAAATTCATCGGTCCTATTCAGACAATCCCAGGTTCCTTAGCCTTTCTACCCGATCCTGGCTTGTTCCTATAACCAAGATGCTGATCTGGAAAGTCCCTTCTCTGGTCTAACTCCAATCCTTCCGATAGCACTGGAAATGCAGAGAACCACCATACAGCTATCAGAGCTGCAGATGGGAAGCTGGCACCCTAAGAAAGTGGGGAAGATGAGGAAGGTTCCAAGGGAAGGCACCTCTGCCTCAGTTTCTCCTGCCATCTTCCTTGCCCCTGCCCCCTTGGATCCTTGGAGAAGAAGGGGATGCAACAGAGTGGTCTACCTCCTTGGAGAATTCTCTCTGCTTGGGCTCCAGAATTCACAGGTGCTGGGGGAAGGGAACCTCTGGGTTCCAACCATGAGCCTTGTTATCCTCCTCTGTAGAATGGGTACTGTGGAGAGTGACGACGGGGGTATTTGTCTCTATCAGCCTTCTTGTCTCACTTAGAGTCCCTCTGAAGCCTTTTTCTTTCTTTCCCCTTAAATCCCAGGCCCTCAGAAGCTCTTAGAATGATTCTTGGAGCTCCTATATCACTCCCTCTCAGTCCAGCTCCCTTCTCCGGTGAGCCAAGGGTCACGGAATCCTTCCTCTGCTTCCCTTGGCACTTCTTGGAGATCTTGGCCAGGAGCCCCGGCTCTGCAGGCCCCCGGCGCCCTCCCTCTGAGGTGCCATTCCTCCCCTGCCTCATTTGCTGCCGCTGACCTTACTGAGTTAAATTAAAAAGCAATGTTCTGTGTGCGGCTCCAGCCCTGTGGAGCTTGACTCTGGGAAGACGAAGACAATTACTGGCCCCTCCGTCTCCCTCTCGTCTGGCTGCCTTATAATTTTTCCCCCTGCTGCCTGGTATGCAACATTTATGTTTTTAATAACACCAGAATGGTTTTGACCTTGGGAATTCATAGCAGAATGGGCACTGTGAGAGGCCCCGACGTGATTGGCGTTTGTCTCAGTCCTTTGCAGGGAGGAGGCTCTAGTGCCTCCTGGATTCTGGGGAAGGGGTGTAGGGGCTTGCACCCCACAGAGTTTAAGTAGAAATCTCAAAAACCAGAGTGGACAAGGACGTGGGGAGGGGAGAAAGAGAGGAGGAGGGTGTTGTCTTTTTAGGTTTCCCCTGGAGGATGAAAGTTAGAATAAGGTGTTTGAGAGGTTGGGATGTTTTTCTCCCCTTGCTTTATAGGACGAATCCTAGATTGGGGATGGCATGGAGCACGTGTGTCGGGGGGAAACGGGAAGGGGTGTGGTGTGTGATGCAAGTGTATACACTCGCTCAGCCCCTCAGGCCACAAGCTTGCACATATACCCCCGATACAATCGGTTCCATTTCTTGTCATTTACTCTCAGCTCCTCTAGCTCTTGAGCTTCAAGGAGAGTAGATAAAGTGAGGACTAGCCAGAGGACTAAGGTCAGACTCAAAGTAGCACTTACCAGCCGAGAGTAAAGTGGGCAGGGCCAGAGTCCTCTTCTGGCTGTAGACAGATTTTCTTCCCAATCCTGCCTACCTTTCTTCCGTTCTCTTTTCTGTACCCACCTCCCCGGGTGGCTCCGCTTTTGAGATGAAAGGACCAGTGGCAGCAAGAATCTGGAGGAGGCATAGGTTGGTCAGCAGAGGGACGGGAGAGGTGAGAAGCAGTGAAGGGACCAGGTGAGGAGCAGGGAAGGGACCAGGTGAGGAGCAGGGAAGGGACCAGGTGAGGGGATCCCTGGGAAGAGAGGGCTGAGGGTCCTGTCCAGGCCTGTCCTCCAGCTGTCAAGGGCTGTGGTAGGATGGACCAAGGCTAGAGCTGGGAAAAGGCTTCTGTGTCTATAGCTTCAAGAAGCTTCTGGAACTACCATGAAAAGCCCAACTTATAAAGAAGAGAAGCTTCTTTTGCAGTTCAGAAAGTAGGAAGAGAAGGGACGGAGGGCCAAGTACCTGAGGATGAGGGGTGCGCAGCCAGGCGGCTACAGCACACATCTGTGCCCTGGGTTAACAGTCTCGTATGCACCAGTTACACACGTAAACATGCGGAACAGTGTAGCTTTGGCATGGATTGTTTAAGCCATGGATTTGAGATGATGTCTGCTTGTGGCCTGTTGGGCATGGTTTTATTTCAGGAGCTGCAGCTGACGGAATGGGAAGACCCCTGTGCTGAGAACCAAGAAGTCATGGGTTCTAGTTCTGGCTCCAGTTATCAGCTGGGACCCTAGGGAATGTCACGGAGGAGAGTGGGTGTCATCTGCTATACCGTGAAGGAAAAGCTACAGGCTCCTTCTGTGCCAGCAGCCCCAGTGCTAGGAGAATGAGAAATTGAAGGGAGGCTGGGGAGGGTGATGGCATTTCAGGGACTAGAGAGCTTGCGATGGGATGCAAGGATTCCTGAGTTCAGAAATTCATGAGTTCTTGCTCGAGCTGAAGATGCCCCCAGCCTAGGGCAGCCCAGCTTGGCCTTGCCTGGGTTCCAGACAGCATCCAGGGCCCACGTCTGGATCTGCAGGGAGCTCTGTTCTCTGCCGCCCTCCTGTGGCCGCTGAGCCCTGCGCAGGTCGCTGCTGAGAACATTCTGCTCCTCCGCAGAGCCGCGTTCCTCGCCCCCTGGTGGAAATCGCGTATGTTACAAGTAGCGATCTTGGGTTTCTAACCGCAGCTTTCCCCCGTCAGTTTCCCTAGTGCTGGAGGCATCTACAGCCTCTTCAAAGCAGGGAAGGTCTTCCGGAGATTTAACACTCTACACCTTTGCCTGGAGTTTTAACTTCTGGTTTTGGAACAGGGGGCTGAAATGGAACAGAGGGCAATTTCTCTTCTTCCTCTTTGGGTTTCATCTACAACCCTGTATTCCTAGGGCGGCTGTTTTAAAATCAGGGTCTGGTGACATTCCTGGAGAAAATGGGTCTGGAGCAGACCAGGCACTGTGCGGCTGGGCTTCTTGGCAGTTGCACCTGAGCGCAGTCCGTCAGTGTCGGCAGGGAGATGAATTGGCAGGAGCCAGGAGGCAGGAGGCAGGGATGATGGAGGGAGATGGCATATTTGACAGATGCTGACACGGCTCGTTATTTGCTAGCTCTGGAGTCCCCTCCCACCCACCAAGCTGCCCTTGGCCCTCCCCTCCCTGCACTCAATGCTCATTAGTGATTGCCTGCCTTTGGGGGAGAAACCCAGTGGGCCAAGCTGCTTGGGGGTGGGCAAGGGAGGGAGAGGAAGAGGAACAGGAAGGGGCAGGGAGGCAGATGCTGGAGGAGCCTTGGCTGGAATGACTGGGATTTGGAGCTGAGATCTGATGATCACTGGGGTGCGTGGAAGGTGTGGCCGGGATATTGTCCAGGGGCCAGATACTGAGTTGCTGCTGGGGTGGGTCAGGAGGCATATTTAAAGGAATTGAGTTCCCGATTTAGGCACTGATCTGGGGAGAACTGATAAAACAGGAGCTGACCATTTTACTGAGGACTTACTATGTACAGGGCAGGTCTATAGGTGCTACGAGGGGATAAAAGAGGCACGCCACGTATTTCCTGCTCCTTCCTGTGCGTCGAGACCTGCACATCTCCTCCCTGCACTTGTTGCTTCGTGTGCAGCTGAGGGGTCAAGGTGCTGCTGGGCTGGGAATGCGGACACCACGCCCCCAAGCAGTTTCTCACCTTCCCACACCCCCTTCCAGTAAAGCTCCTCCAGTCGGCCCCCCACCTCTGCTCATTCCTTCTCTCAGAATATACAAGACATGGAGGTAACTGGGTGGGAGAGGGGGCCCTCGGGTGCCCTCCCAGAATTTCCGGTGGCTCCCAGCAGGGGAACTAGGTTGGGGGGCAGGGGTAAGCCATATTATCCTGAGATCAGGCCAGGGGAGCGGGCAGGGAGGGGACCTCAGTTTGGAGTGTGGAGAATGTTCGGTGAGGAGGAGAATGCTGCAGTCGGAGCCCGAGCTGCATCCTAATCAGCGCTGCGGAGGCTGCGCCGCGCGGCCGTCAATCTTCCACACAAAGGGCCTCCCGCCCCCTTCCCTCTCCAAGCCCTCCGCGCCAGCGTCCCCCCCACTCAATCCCCATCACTGCGGAGCAGGCGAAGAGGCAGAGAAATGGGGAGATGGACACCCAGACAGGGACAGAAAGACCCAGTAAATTCAAGCCAAGGCGGACAGAGTGGGACCAATGAGGCAGAGTGGGACCCGGCACTCCGGAGATGAAGAGAGACAGACTGAGCAGAGACGCTGCCGCGTGGAAAGGGAACGGCAGAGGAGAGACAGGGCTAGAGACCGGAGAGAGCCAATACACAGGGGCATCCAGAGAGCAGACAGAAAGACTGGAGATTCACACAGGGACAGAGCCGTCCAGAAACCAGCCACAGCAGAGTCAGCCACAGACACTGACTGAGAGGGACCCAGGCCCAGGGAGAAACTGAAAGCCATGTACCCCGAGCCAAAGACACACTGACCCAGGGCCAGGGCTGAAAATATACCAGAGGTGTATCAGTAGTCTGATGGAGGCAGAGAAGGGGAGGGAGAAGATGGGTTTCCAAGGAGAGAGGAAATGAGAGGGAGGGCGGGGAGGAGAGGCAGTAGGAAGGGTCAGGTAGAGGTTGCAGAGGGTGAGATGGGGACTCTGGGTTGAGGGCTCTGCTGGCCTTCCAGGGCCTGGGACTCAGGTGAGACGGGAGGTCCATACGTGCGTGTTGCGTGTGGGTGAGCAGGAACACGGCAATCCCAAGCTCTTCAAAATGCCGGAGTTGCCTAGTGCCGAACCAGACAGCCACACACCCTCCCTCTGCATGGCTTGCAGCAGTTATAGTGGGGTGTGGGGGAGAGAACAGAAGAAAGATGGAAGTTAGAGAAAGACTGAGAAAGAAAAAGAATGGCAGAGACCCAGCAGAGATCAGAGGGAGAGGAAACGATATTGAAAAAGGGAGTAGAGAAATTGGCGGAGGAGAGTCAGAGACAGACAGAGAAAGAACTTTGAGGCAAGAAGTAAGAGGGAGGCAAGAAGCGTGTATGGGGGTGTGTATCAAGGACAGGGAGCAGTGCCTGTAACTGCAGGAAGGTGAGAGGGGCATGGAGAGAGGGGGGCTGTTGAGAGGCCGGCGAACTAAGGGGAGACGGGGACAGAAAACAGGCAGGACACCTATCTTCCCAGAGCTGCTGGGCTGGAATCCACCCAGCATCATGTTTATCTGATGAAACAACCCTGCAGTGAGCTGGGGAGGCAGTCAGTCAATGAGTTTTTCTTTTTCTTTTTTTTTTAGGATGTCCTTGTTATTTTCTTTAAGTACAAAGAACCTATTCCAATGCAGGCCGTCTCCGTTAACTAGCAGGTTTCAGCTGCTGCTGCAGTTGCCTGGGTCACTCCTGCAATTTCTCTTTGGGGATCACCTTTAGAGCTCGCAGTTCAGCTCTGAGCAACTGCAGCCGAGGCAAATTTGTATCCTTTAGGGGTAGATCTAATTTCTGAAAACAGCTAAGTGTTAGGAATCAAGGCTGGAGAATCAGGTGATTCCCCAGCTGGGGAGCAGTATTTCCAGTTAAAAGGAAGGTGGAAATGGGAAGACACAGAGGAAGTGTGCCCTCCCCCAAAGTGGCTCTGAAAGGCCACCCTGAAGGGGAACCTTGCAAGATATGACAGAAGGAGATCTTCTAGTGGCAGCTTGAGGGCCAATTTCATTTTTGCGTCTGTCAAAACTGGGCAGTCATGCTCCCAGGAACGTTTGCAGCCTGGCACTGGAGGGATGAGGCCTGACATCTGACGGAAATACTTGGTTACAGTGGTCCTGCCCTTGGGGATTTTACGGTCCTCCTCCCTGCCAACATAATGTTTACAGGTGCAAAGTTACCCCTCTGACATTCACCACAGCAAAGATCAACAACTGCAGATGACTAGGGCAAATGCAGAATCCAAGCCAGTTAGTTCATCAGGGAAGGCTGCTGGGAGGAGGGCCGTGGAAAGAGAAACCCAAGAGGGCATGGACTAGATTAGGAGAAGAGCAGGAGTGCCTCTGGCTTATGGTGCTGAGGCAGGTGAGCAAACCATTAAGTGAGGCTGGGGACAGCTTTGCTGGCCTGATCTGGATTCAGGAACCAGCCCGAAGGAATGGAAGGGGACAGGTTTTGAAGACAGGCTTCATGATCTGAATTTGCTATGAGAGAAACTGGGGCCCACTAAGGATGCACTGGCATGTGCCAGGTAGAAGGTGTGAGTGTGAGTGTGTGTGTGCACACTTGTCTGGGTAGGTGCGTACTCAAGTTTGCATGTGTTTTCTGTGTGCGTGTGTAGGGCATGAACATCCAGGTGGCTTTGTGCCATGTGGCTTTGTGCCCCAGGCCCTTGTCTTCCCATCTGTGTGTGACTGGCATGTGGCTCTGCCTGAGTGCGTTTGTTCATTTGTGTGTTTCCATGTGGTCATGTGCGATGGTAGCTCAGTTGCTTTTTGTGTGTTTTATTTGGCTACGTGAGGCGAAGGGCAGCGTGTGTGTTTTGCGTGTGTGTGTGTGCGTGTGCGCTTGTGTCTGCAGGAAGAGTGGGGCCGGTAGGGAGCTCTGGCTACCCAAGCATTGCCGTCTGTCTCTCTCCCTCCACTGGCTCCATCTGCCCTCGCTGAGGTCGTGACAAGGAGGAAAACAGCAAAACGGCAAACAGCTACGGTGGAAGAGACAAGAACACTGTACGCCCCGCGCAGACTCCCCCTGCGGGGGACAGACAGACCGACCGGGACACACACACACACACACACACACACACACACACACGCCCGCCGGCGCACACAGGCTGCTCCGCGGACACGCTTCACGGAGCAGGTGCGCCCACTCGCAATACCCTCCTGGCCCACAGGCCTCCGCACGCGCAGGACACACATACACTCGCTGCCGACCTCCCTCCCGCCGCCCCTCCTCTGAGCCCTGCTGCGCGGCCTTCCGCACCTCCCAGCGCCTGCAGGGGTTGGGGGCGCTGGGGCTGGGGGCGCTCATTCGGACCTCGGAGCCAATCGCCAGATACCTAATGGCTCCTTTGGCCATGGAAAGGGGTGTGCGTGGGTGTCCTCTCCTTCACTCCTTCCCCAGCCCCGTCGCCTCCCACCCCCCCTTCCGGCCCGCGGCAGTTTCCGAAATCGCCCGGCGGCCGAGAATTCATTAGCGGGGGGCGGATGTAAACGCAGCGCGGTGGAACGTTTTAATTAGGCCTGAACAATAAACAAGCTAAACGAGGCGCGCAGGGCTCCCTGGCGGGCCCTCAGCCTCCTCCGCGCGGCGCGGACTCATTACGGCTGCAGCCAATTTCATGCCAGCGCCGAGCACGGGCTGGGCCGGGAGTGGGGTTGGGAGTGGGGGTGCGCTCCGGGCCTGCAGGGTGCAGAGCCGGCGCGTCCAGGGGCGAGGGCAGCGGGCCGGTGCCCGCCCGCCCGGGGCCGCGGCGCCCGCATTTCTGCATCATCCATCTGCCTTTTTCAGTGTCCTTGAGATGAAGCTCCCTCCCCACACCAGAGCGGCCGGCTGGAGCGTCTAGCTTGCTTTTTAGGGTCTCCCTCCCGCCTCTTTTCCTCCCCCGCTCCCTCTCCTTGCGGCTGACTCCAGCTCCCCCTCGGTGCCTGTAAGCCTCCTTTCCACTTTTTGCCGCAGTCTCCGTCTCTCTTCCACAGGGTCTCTCCCTCCCCCGCTTCCCACGGTTGTCATACTTTCTCCTGGACTTTCTCCGCCCGGTGCCGCCTGCCTCGGATGCCGAGCGTGGTAGACTCTGCAGCAGGGCTCCTCGCTGCCCGCCGGCGCTGCCTACACCCACCTGGGGCTTCCCTCCCAGGTCCCCCGTGCTCGCCCCGCTCTGCCCGCCGCCGCCTCTGCCTTCCAGGCCCCTACCCGCCCTGTGTCTCTTCCTGCCTGGGGTCTTCCTTTGGGCCTTCTACCTTTGGGTTTCAGGTGCGACCCTGAGCATTGCTCTCGCACCCTACTAACTGGGGTTCTTCTGGACCGACCCAGCCGGCGAAGTCGAGTTTGTCGTCTTTCCTTCTCTCCCTTTTTGCGAAGCTGTAAACACTGCTTGCTGCCCGCGTCCCCCCACCCCCGCCCCACCGCCCGCACCCCCAGCACCACCCAGCCACCCGTCTCTGCCAGGACTTCCCTGGTTGTACCTGGTTGTGAGTTTGAATCCCAGCCCTGGGTCTCAGCATGTAACCTCTTAACCTGAGCTTGCTCAGCTGTAAAATGTGGGAAATCATTTTAGGGACGTCAAGTTGTGAGAAGCAGCACTGTGATAATGTAACATGCTTGGTACGTGGGGACATAGTCAGTATTAGCTCTTCCCTTCGGCCTTGCCTCAGTCTGCTCCTCTCCCTACCCTGGAGTTTTCTTTAAATGTTTTGAGGAGAGAAGAACCACAGTTACAGATTTCATAGGCCCCAAACAACTGAATGTCAGGAATTGCAAAGGGTTCAACCTAGTACGTGCGGTAGGCTCTGATTGCAGGAAGTACTGCTGAGTGGTTACAAGGGGGAGGACCGGGATTGGACCGAACCGCAGAACAAAGGAAGCCATGTGGACTGGCACACTGGACTCAGCAAATTCAAACCTACAGCGTTTCCCACCGGCATGGAGTCCTGCCTCGGCAGCATGGCTGCCCTCTTAGCCTGCAGCATCTCGGGGCTGTGTTGCCTTGGCAGCTGCAGTGGATCTGGGAGTCCAGCTGCTCCAGGACTCCTGCATCAAGGCAGGACCCAGACTCCTAGAACCTCATACTGTCATACTCCTCTCCCCTCTATACATCACACACACACACACACACACACACACACACACACGCACACACGTCCTTTGAGGTTTCTAAAGGAAAGATGAAAAGTGTGGGCCTGGAATTCTATCCCTGCTTGAGTTTCTTTCCCTAGTTTCCTCCTGATTCCTAAGGAGCAGAATTGGTGAGTTGCACACTTTCCCCTGTGTGTGCTGCCCATGGTGTTGGGTACCGAGGGAAGATCCAGAGGGAGAGCACAGGCCCTGCCCTGCGGGAGCTCTTAGGCTAATGATAAGATGATGCTGGTCCTCCAGACCAACCAAGAGGCATGGAGCTCTGGGCATGCCCTCAACAAAGGCTTATGAGTTGGTCAGGAGCAACTGGACCAAGCCCTGGGGCTCTGGCACTGGGGAAACTGGGAATGACCAAATACGAAAGGATGGAGGGAGATCCGAAGGAAGTCTAGGAGAGTCCCTAGAGGATAGGGAGAGTGGTATTCATTTGGTTAGCAGGGAGCAGCAAAACAGAAAGGAGAAGACTAGCAAGTTAGAGCTCGGTGAAGTGCACTGTCTTAGGGTAAGGGGTGGCCAGTGTGAACCTCGGAGGCAGATGGGGAAGGAACGCATAGGTGTGCATGCGTGTGTGTGTGTGTGTGTGTGTGTGTGTGTCTGTTGGGGAATGTGTATGGAGGCAGAGGGGTGGAGGAAGCCGGGCTTTTGGAGACAGGTTTGCTGGGCTGCCGCAGAGAGCCTGGGCTGAGGTGTCCTTAAGACACCTGTGATGGGGTAGCAGTGGGGATAGAGGTATCGGACAGCAAAGTAAAATATCCCACTGTTGTAGCTCTATGGTGACCCTGGGCTGGGTAGGCAAGATGCTAGGAAGCCAGGCTGACTTCCTGAGCTCTGATATGTCCTCGCGGGGTGTCGAGGATGAATGAGTCTGGATTTCATGGGCTAGTGAACCATGGCTAGGTGGAGACAGCTGCTTGGGCTATGAAATGTGGGGAAGAGGCCTCCGGAGGTTCCCAAATAGAGACAGAGGAGCTGTAGGTGGGGAGGGGGATGGGTGATGGGAGGATGGAAAGCTTGAGACCTCTTTCCTGGCTATGTCCTTTACTCCTTTCATGGATGGAATTATCCATTTTGAAGTGAAAAAATCTGCAATAAATTATCTAGTCTAGACTCTCATCTTCAGAGGGTTCAGTAGTACCTCCCCATTTCACAGATGAGGCCTACACGAGATAACCAGCTTGGTCGAGATCTTTTGGGCAGAACAGGCCAAAAAGGGCACGAGGAAGCAGGTCTTTTGCCCTGGGTAGGGGAGATAGGGGTTAATCTCTCCCTAGGCTGTCAGGCTCTGAAACTGGCTGCTTCCCAGGGCAGAACCTGCGGGAGCTGGCATCAGAATGCAGCAACTTGATTCCTGGCTACTTACCAGCTCTGTGACCTGAGGCAAGTTACTTAACCTCTCTGTGTCTTAATTTTATTGTCTATAAAACGACAACACGAATACTCGCTCCTGTGTCTTGTTATTGAGAATAAAATGAGATTTATGCAAAAAGAACTGTGTACCGTTGAGTCTAAGTTTATTAGGCTTTAAAAATCCTCCTCCTCTTTGATATCTTCCCCGCTTATTCTCATCCTACCTGCTAGGGACATAGGCCTCCCTCCTCCCAACCCCTTTGCACTCTCTCCAACCTGGCATTTGTTTCCCCCGATCTTGCTTCATACTTTCACTCTCTTTGCCTATGTTTCAGCATTAAAAGGATCTGTTTACACTCTGTCTTATGTGCCACATTTTTTTTTTTCTCTGCTTCGGTTTCTTGTCTCTTGTGTCTTCCTCATCACATCCCAGAGAACAGGACCCTGTCCTCTCCTGCCTTTGTCCTTCTTCTCTCTCTCCAGGACTGGGCTCATAGGCTGGGTCCAAAGAATGGACCCTGAGGTGCAGAGAGGTTAAGGTAAAGCAGCAGAGGGAGGACGTAGGGGAGAAGCCACCAGGCTGTGTGCAGGGCTCTAACCCACAGGCTGTGCGATCCCTGAGCAGGGACTTTGCCAAGCTCTGGGGAGGGAAACAATCATCTTCCTCCTGGAGAGAAGGGTGGGATGGGAGTTATTTTCCTAATGTTTAGAGAGACTCTTTTCCCCATGATGTGGGACGCATCGCCTGGAAGCCAGTCCCCCAGAAAAAGAATAGCAGTCTAGAGAGGGCCTTCCTTTTCTTGTTTGGGGTGTGTGTGTGTGTGTGTGTGTATGTGTGTTATGAAATGTGTTATTGAAGATTCTATATCATTTCATTTGCTCTAGAATTTACCCACCCTAACTCGAAGGAAATCCTTTCGAAAGGAAATCCTATTCTACATTTCTTTTGCTGACAGTAAGCCCACCTCTTTAGTGGAGGTATTATCGAAAGTCCAGGATCTGGTTCAGTGTCTTTTGTAAAAGATGCCTGTCTGTTGGGGAGGGGAAGGCAAAGGATGGAACTTGAAGAGATGGAATGACCCAGCTCCTGGCTTTAATTACACGTAAGCCCTGAACATTCTGAACTTTATTAACCTCCTAAGTGTCCACAGGGGTGGGATGGACCTGGTGGATTTTGCTCCCTGGTCTCTCTGCAGGGCGTCTCCGCAGGCTCCCTGCCCATCCCCGCCTTTGGCTGCACACCATTTCTCCTGGCTACAGGTGGCGCTATAAATCACCTCTCCCAGAAATGAGGCTACCACCTACCTAGCCAGTCCATGTCCCACAGGCCGTCTTTATCTTGCCCAAGATCCTCTGGTTCTTCCTTCTCTCCAAACCCCATATGCTTTCCCCAGCATCACTTTTTTTGGATAATCTGATTAGCCGTTTTGGAGAGAGGGGCTCTTTTTGCACGGACCCCCCCCCCCCCCCGAGTGTCTTACTAATTACAAACAGAGAAAGCCTCGTCTGTGAAGTTAGCCTGTCCCCAGCTCCCTGGGTTGGTGGAGGGAGCTAGGAGCAAGGGGATTTAAAGTGCAATTTCCTGTACCCTTTTCATTTCCTGCTAGGGGTTGTGGAGAGCAATAAGCAAGGTGGGTGGCAGGGGCCAGAAGGACGGGCCAGAGGGGGGATGGGCAGGGAGCCTTCCCTCCATACACTCTTCTATCCCCTTTTCTGGCTGTTAAGGTGAGTTCTTTGGGGATGGAGCACCTGATAAATGAGAACCCGGCACTCCTTACCATCTCCCTCTTACCTCCCCAAAGTAAGGGAACGGAGTAGTAGAGACATGTGGGAAATGATTCAGGTCCAATTATTGTAATAATAGATGATGCCACAGGAAGGAACCTTGGAGATCAGTTGGATCCCTTGAGGTTTTATTTCATTTTAAATGGAGATGAAGGTCTGGCTATGTTGCCCAGGCTGGGTCTCGAACTCCTGGGCTCAAGCAATCCTCCTGCCTCTGCCTCCCAAAGTGCTGGGATCACAGACATGAGCTACCACACCTGGCCTCCTTCAGGTTTCAGATGAGGAAACAGAGGCTTTGGAGAGGGCAGGTTACCTGGCCAAGTTACGTATGTAAGTGGTGGGTTAGTGTGGCTGGGATTTAGCTAACTCTCATGGCTCACTGTTTGGTGCTCCTTCCTCAGAGTGGGCTGTGGGTCAGTGTGTGTGTGTGTGTGTGTGTGTGTGTGTGTGTGTGTATTGGGGAGGGGGGATTTGATGGGAGGAAGTGAGGTAGGGAGCGGGAGATCTGGGGAGGTACCTGGATATCGGGGGACTCCAGGTCCTGAAATACTCACTTTTTGGTAGGTCCTGTGGAAGAGCGCAGGCAAGTCCTGACTTAGGGAAGCTTTTGTGAACTGGCTCAGGAAACACATGCGTGGAAAAAAAAGGAGGGGAGAGGGAGGCATTGTGGCCCTTGGAAACTATTAGCCCCACATCTCTTCTTCCCCTCTCCACAGTCAGAGGTGGATGAGGTGGGGGAGGGGGCATGGCAGAGGACAAAGGAGCCAATTATTGAGTGAGTGGATTAATTGATTAATTGTCCAGAAGCTTCCAGTGCTCCCCCAGCAATGACACCCCCTCCTGCGACCCCAGTCAGGCATGGCCTCGGTTGGCCGGGATTATTAATTAGGGCTTGAAGTCATTTAACGATGATTTCATTATCGACGTGCTGTCTGTCTCGGGCTCAGCCCGGTTGCCAGGGCGACTCTGATCGATTGCCTTCCGGTCTTCTCGGCTCCACCGGCTCCTGCCTTTCTGGAGCCTGGCTGTTGGCGAGCACTCCCTAGCGGCCTCCTCTGGTATTGCAGAGCTTCCCGGCTTGAGAGACTCAGGCGAGGAGCGGATCCACAGCTCTGCCTTGGGGGTCTTCAGCTACTGACTAACCTAGCTGTTGCCTGGGAGCCGGGGGTTGGGTCCTCCTTTTCTCCTGGGTTGTGAAGTCCTTCTGATCCTGTCCCCTGGCCTTCTACCCATACCCCTTTAGGATGGGTGTAGGAAGAGGCAGGCGATCTCAGTTGTTTCCCTGCAGTCTTTGAATTTGCATCTGCGAGGCCTGACTAAGCTGTCACCTAGTCCCTCCTGCTGCTAAGCAGACTCCTTAGGCTCTGCCTGTCCTGGGACATCTGGCCTCTTGGACCTTGCATGAGGCTGGCAGGGAAGGAGTGAGGATAATTTCCCTTTAGATGACCTGAGTTAATGTTCTTAGGGTCTTCCCCCACCCTGAGAAGAGTTGGGGAGCTGGTCTTTGCAGAGCTCAGCTACTTCCTCAGCCTCAGGAAAAGCCTTGGGAAGAAAGGCAGGTCCAGGTTGCCATGTTAAGTCTTAGGTCTTCAGAAATTTGTCGGGTTACTCCATCTCTGGTCCCTGAAAACCTAGCTTCATGCACATACCCTGGTCTCAGGATCTCTATGCCTCGGTTTCTCCTTTCGTGGGTTTTATGTATGTATTTGCGGGGTCTGCTAGTAGACAGTCGCTTGAAGGCATCAGCCATGGTTTCTCAGAAGGTGTCTAAATTGTTGACCCCAAAGTAATGGGCAGTCACTGGTGTCTTATCTCCCTTATCCTTTGCGTGCTGCTGACTTCCTTCTCAAATGCAGACCTCTCCTCAGTACGTACCTCTCTTTACTCTTCTCCCCATGACCTCTCACCAAAGACCGTCCTCAGCACTGTCCCCAGAACTTGCCTCCCTTGCCTGCCAGCCTCTGTTTCTCTTCCTCCCCTGGGCCACTTTCCCGTGTTCTGGTTGTGCCAGGCTGCATTAGCTCTGAAAAATTTAGAGCTGGGCTTTGGGCCTCTCTGGACTGCAGCATTTTGGGGACAGGAAGGCAGGTTGGGTTGTCATGTCCCTGTAGGGGTCTCCGCGAGCCCCCCAGGCTGGCTCTGGGAGAGAGTCCGGGGGCTACGGCAGCAGCCTCACCCTATCAGCTTTCTGGGCACATCCGCCACCGAGCAGCACCTGAGAGGGGAAGCGGCTCAGCAGCGAGCTGAGTGAGATTGAAGAGGATCATAAAGAAAATATATATCCCCCTCCCTGGCCTCACTCCCTCCGCCTGCTCCACACTCGCCTCCTTCTCTCTCTTTGTCTCGCGCCCTCCCCCCTCTTCACCGCAACCCTGTTTTCTTTGTTCCTTCTTCGCCTCTGTCACCCTCATCTCTGTTGGGCCTGTCTGTCCGTCTGTCTGTTGGCCGTTCTGTCTCTCGCCTTGACTCCACATATTTTTTGGTCTGAGTTTTTCTGGGACTGTGTCTGCCGTCAGCCCTTCTCCCTCCCTCCCCGTTCCCTACCTCAGCCTCAGAGGGTCTCTCATACCATCACGTCTTTATGAGTTCCACTGTGTGTGCCTTTTAGTCTCTCCATCCACCTCCCCTCCCATCTGTCTCGTTTGGCTGCCTCCCCATCGCTGTTCCCATCTCTTGCCCTCCCTTCCATCTCTCCTTTTTGCTTCTCTTCCTGTCTCTTTCAGCGTCTTCTCCTCTCTCTGGCTCACACCCCTACCTGCTTCTCATCTTCCCCCTCCCACCCCTCAAGGTTCAGATACTTCATGTGAAATCACCTGGATGGGGTCCAACTGTCAGGGCCCCCCATTCCGTACCCCCTTCTCCCTGGGAGATTTACCGCCCCAACTCGGCATCCTCTGCATTCCCCCCAGCCCTGGGCCAGTTCTTTTCATTACCTGATGATTATCTGGGGGCCCTGGCATTTCCCCCAGCCTCCCACCCTCTACCCAGCAGGCTGTGAACAGCAGAGGGAGAAAGGAGAAGGGATTGCTCTCGGGACCAGATGCAAGGACATGGAGACCCTCCCCCTGTGCCGCCCCTCTTTCCCTCAAGCAGATGCACATCTGGGAAAATCCCAGCTTGAGGCAGGGGAAGACAGCATAGGACTGTTGGAACAGACATAAATCAAACACCCAGATGCCCACCCCCCCCCCACCCCGCCACTGTTCTGTCATGACAGCCATCCTTCTAATTCCTGCCTGTCTCCTTTGCCTCTAGGCATTCTGGCTCTGTAGTCTTGACTGGGGCCACTCATCCACTACCCAGCATCGTGTCAGGCACAAAGGAGGTGCTCAGTTAATGCCCTTGGCCCAGGTCTAACAGAGAAGCACTAGAGCAAGGTCAATGTGATGTTTAGGGTTTTCTCAGTGGGCAATTCTTTCTGAGATCTGGAGCAATTCTCTCTGCTCTGATTCCAATATTCTGTCTTAGTATATAATTAGTATCGACTCTACTTCCCACGGTCTAGCTTTTACCCTTCTCCTCCCCTCTCTCGCCTCCACCCCAGTCTTTTCTTTCATCTCGTTTAGGGTCTAGAGGATTAGCAGCACTATCGAGAAAAGGCAACAGTGCCCCTTTCCCTGGAGACCGGTGGCTTCTTGAGTGGATCGCTCGGCCATTCAGCCCTCAGTCTCTACATGGGCCCCACCTGTTCCGTCCCTGGCAGTCCTGCCTCATCTATTTGAAGATTGACATCAGGAAAGGAGGAGATGCCTTCCTTGGGTCTTGGAAGCCCTTCTTTTTGAATATCTCCATTCCAGAGAGCAGGAAACTCTGTAGGCAGGGACTGTATCTTTTTCATCTTTATTTCCTCTATCACAATAATCAATGAGTATTCAGTTAACATATGCTGTGAATGCTGAATGACTCTCTTAGGAGATCTCCCACAGTGAAGTCTAAACCAGCTCCCTTTTAATTGTATCTCTGGGGCGAGGGAAAATGTGGGTGAGGGGGTGAGAATTGGGGGAGGGTGGTAGAGGAACCCAGTAGGGGTGTTTTGAGAGAGGTTGGGGGCCTGGTGCTTCTCTCCTTGTTGAAAGGGCTCCTGAGTGGCGGTTCTTTATCTGGACCTGGGACTGACCCTCATATTTTATTTAAAAATTTTTTTGAGACAGAATCTCCCTCTGTCGCCCAGGCTAGAGTGCAGTGGTGCAATCTTGGCTCACTGCAACCTCCGCTTCCCAGGTTCAAGCGATTCTCGTGTCTCAGACTCCCCAGTGGCTGGGATTACAGGCATAATCCACACCTGGCTAATTTTTGTATTTTTAGTAGAGACCAGGGTTTGCCATGTTGGCCAGGCTGGTCTCGAACTCCTGGCCTCAAGTGATCTGCCTGCCTCGGCCTCCCAAAGTGCTGAGATTACAGGTGTGAGCCACCACGCCCGGCCCCAACCCTCATATTTTCACAGGCAAGGCATCAACCCCTTCCCAGCCCATCCTTTAACCAATCAGGGCCTCTTCCATGCCCAGTACTCCCTTGGCACACATGCTTACTTCAAAATCCATTTCCTGCATGGGTGCGGTAACTAATGCCTATAATCCCAGCACTTTAGGAGGCTGAGGCAGGCGGATCTCCTGAGGTCAGGAGTTTGAGACCAGCCTGGCCAACATGGAGAAACCCCATCTTTACCAAAGATACAAAAATTAGTCAGGTGTGGTGGTGCGCCCGATAGTCCCCAGCTACTTGGGAGGCTGAGGGAGGAGAATCTATTGAGCCCAGGAGGCAGAGGTTGTAGTAAGCCAAGATCGTGCCACTGTGCTCCAGCCTGGGTAACAGAGCGAGACTCCATCTCAAAAAAAAAAAAAAAAAAAAAAAAAAAAAAAAAAAAAAATCAATTTCCTGTTGCCCAGTCTCCAACCACGCTCCGTTAACTGGGCACCCTGCCTTCTCCCATTGCTTGCCTCCAGCTTTCTTCCTGGATTCTGGGCGATGCCACCTCCTTCACACTGTTTGTCCCCTTTCCTAATCTTCCCTTCAAAAGTTTCCCTACTTCCAGCCTCCTTGGGGCCCCACTTCCTGCCCTCTCCCCCAGGCCAGAAAAAGATCATGGATAAGTGATTCCTCATGGTTATGGAGTTGGTAAAATAACTGAGACAGCTAGAAAGGAAGAAGGCTGAGTAGAGTGGGCCTGGAGTGGTGCCAGCGTAGAACCCCTGAGGGCTTTGAGCAGAGAGCATTCCCTGGTGCCAGGGCAGAGCTCTGGACTGGGGAGTGCAGACCACAGGCCTTGCGGGCCGGAGGAGGGTGGGTAAGTTTACGGGGGTGGAGTGATTTGGGGGCCTACATTCCATTCTACTCCAAGCCAGAAAACTTCAGTAGAGCTGGTCCTAGGAACAGATGAGTTAGGGGAGATTATTTCTTAGCCTTCCCCCTCCGGCATCCTTCCCTCCTTTTTGCATGCCCCCATTCCCAGCGTTTCTCTTCTGGCCTGGTGCAGGGCTTGCTTTACTTATCTTTGTCTTTCCCACAGGGCCCAGACCTGTATTTGTACAGACATGTTTGAATGAATGAAGACTTTCCCCCTGGGTCTGCTGCCTCCTTCATGTTTTACCACCTGGTGTCACTTCAGCTTCTGAAACTATCTGTGGTTCGTCTCCTACGGGAGGACGCTGAGGTGGGCTTTGCTGAATATCAGCTCCAGTTTGATAAGGTGGTGTACAAGAACGAGAGAGAGGACTTTGAGGGTTTTCTTCCTTTCCTAGGTGCTCAAGTAGTTAGAAAAGAAATTTATATAAGAAACAAGCGCCGGGCGCGGTGGCTCAAGCCTGTAATCCCAGCACTTTGGGAGGCCGAGGCGGGTGGATCACGAGGTCGAGAGATCGAGACCATTCTGGTCAACATGGTGAAACCCCGTCTCTACTAAAAATACAAAAAAAACTAGCTGGGCATGGTGGCACGTGCCTGTAATCCCAGCTACTTAGGAGGCTGAGGCAGGAGAATTGCCTGAGCCCAGGAGGCGGAGGTTGCGGTGAGCCGAGATCGCGCCATTGCACTCCAGCCTGGGCAACAAGAGCGAAACTCCGTCTCAAAAAAAAAAAAAAAAAAAAAAAAAAAAAGAAACAAGCAGAGGTGGGAATTGCAGGTTAGCTGTAGGAGGAAAGATGACCAAATTACGTTGCGGGGTGTGGCCGTTAGTGGTCTTTAAAACACTGAAGGAAGGCTTGTCTCAGGTCCCAAGTATTCATGCAAATGAGCCAGCACTAAATAAACCTTGAAACCTGATGGCTCTGTTCTCTCTCTTGGAATCTATCAATTTTATGTACATGATAGGCATATTGATTGATTGATAAAGGCTTAGTGGAGAAGCCTGAAATAGCACTGGCTTCCCTGGTCTCCAAGAGGCAGTTTCCTTCTATCACAAAACATGTTTAAAGCTCTTTAATTTTGAAGGTCCTTGAAGTCTTAAATTGTTCTCTACCCACCCCGCCCCCACACATACGCTTTCAGCAATACCCCCAACACTGGAAACCCAGATGACACCTATCCGTGTAGGACACCTGCGGTATTGACTAGATGTGGCAAAGGTTTAATTCCAGGTTTACTTTCTCTGGCCATCCAGTGCTCTCTATTATCAGTTAAGATGTGAGTCTCCCGAAGGCAGACTCATTTCAATCTCAGTTTAGGCAAAATCATGTGGAAAACCCAATTTCCTTTAAAAAGTATATTCCAAGTTAATGAAAATAATTTTTGATTATATTCTTTTGGTTTATCTTTGTCATTTTTTTCTTTTTTTTTTCTGAGATAGGCTATCACTCTCTTGTTGGGGCTGGAGTGCAGTGTTTTGATCCCGGCTCACTGCAACCTCTAACTCCTGGGCTTAAGCGATTTTTCTGCCTTAGCCTCCTGAGTAGCTGGGACCACAAGTGCATGCCACCATGGCTGGCTGATTTTTTGGAGCGGTATTTTTTGTGGCTATGGGGTCTTGCTATGTTGCCCAGTCTGCTCTTAAACTCCTGGCCTTAAGCAATCTCCTGCCTTGTCCTCTCAAAGTGCTGGGATTACAGGTATGAGCCACGGTGCCTGGTCTTTTTTCTTTTATTATCACAGAAATCACAGGGCAGATGAGGGAATAGAAAGAACCAGGGAATGAGGATAAGGAATGTACCCTAAAAAGCATGGTGTCGCAGGCTCTTTGTGGTAGATTACGACATATGAGCAAGAGTGAGGCAGGTGGGTCCTGGTTGGAGAAGCCATATTGCTCCATGTGGATAAGAACTCAGGACTTTGAGATATGATACAGCCTTCATTTAACTCAGATGATCTGATATCTTTGCTGCAACAAAATAAAACAAATTAACTTTCTAAGGATGATGGTAGGGGTGTGGACCATCAGCCTAAGGCTGAGAGAGGAATTCAGCAGAGCCTTGTAAGAGAAGATAGAGAGACAGACAGCCATTCACAGGAGAGGACAGAATTTGAGGCGTGAAGGCACGAAGGAAGATAACCAGAGAGAAGCTGGCATTTCCTAAGCTACCTGATGTGCAGCCCATTATGGTGGGTGTTGGGAGGAAGGAGAAACATGGAAGAAGGGGCCATTCACAATGACCATTCACAATAGCTGGTCTAAGAGTACAGACAAGATATAGTGATAGATGGGACCACGGGGTGGATGTCTACAGTCTATGCTTACAAGAAAATGAAGGATTTTGGGAAAGAAACAACCGTTTGGTTAGCAAGGCTTCTTGGAAAAAATGAGTGTGGATCAGGATTCATTGTAGACAAAGGCCATCCTGTGTCACAGTTGCAGATGGCTCTCCTTCTACTATTCTCTTGTGAGGACTTTGCTGAGGAGTGCTGAGTTGATACAATGGTGGGTTGACAAAAGGGGAGTAGAGATCAAAGGAGAAGAAGGGAGTGAAGAAATCGATGTTTGCTGTTGACATCAATGTATCACATCAGTTTTTTTTGGTTTGTTTTTGAGATAGAGTCTTGCTGTGTCACCCAGGCTAAAGTGCAATGGTGTGATCTTGGCTCACTGCAATCTCTGCCTCACGGGTTCAAGTGATTCTCTTGTCTCAGCCTCCCAAGTAGCTGAGATTACAGGCGACCACAACTATGCCTGGCTAAGTTTTGTATTTTTCTTAGAGACAGGGTTTCATCATGTTCGTCAGGCTGGTCTCAAACTCCTGATCTCAGGTGATCCAGCCCCCCTTGGCCTCCCAAAGTGTTGGGATTACAGGCGTGAGCCGCCGTGCCCAACCACCTATCACTTTTTAAATTTAATCTTTTATACCCTCCCTGGCTTTTCCCAGTTCCTGTTCTAATTCTGTTTGGAAAATCTAATCCTGATTCATTCTGGTACCCCACCTAGCTTCTGAAGAGCTCTACAGGCAGAAGCCCAGGCTTTTCTGATTTTTCAAGCTGATAATCTTTTTTTGGTGTGAAAGAAATGTTAAGAATTTCCAAAATTGGATTCTGACTAAAACTAAACCTATGAATGTGTCAAATCTTGATTAAAGAGACTGGGATTTGACTCTGTTGTCTCTGACGTTGTCCCAGAGAGACTCAGAAAAGCCACCTTATTCACAACCATCCCGAAGTGACAGCAGATAATAGGAAGCATACATAGCCTCTAGAGAAAGCTTTTGCTGTCTGATTATTTACCCAAATCATAGCACAATGGTGCTGGCGTAGTATCTGTGTGTAGCAGGAACTGCACAAATATGGAGGGAAGAAAGCAAAAAAGTTTTGGTCTGTATCTAGATGGATTTTGTCTACATCTGGATTTTGGCGTATGTTTGTTCTGCAGTGTTTTGGTCGACATTGGAATGGGTTTTCTTGGAATTGAGCCTCTGCCCAGCTAGAATGACATTTGAGGAGTAGTGCTGATGTAGGCACTAGGGGAATTGGAGGAGGTGGCTGTGTTTCCCCTTGCTCTACTGAACAGTTTGGGGGCTGTCATAGTTTTCAAGTTCAGGACTTGGTTGAGCTAGTAATATTTATTGCAGAATTATAATTTCTAACCCAGTGAGAGAACATAAAACAGTTTTTACCCCAAGGAGTTTTTATTTTAGATAGGGAGACAAAATACTCTCCCAAGTATCATTCAGACAGAGTACAGGACACAGAAAGTTCACAGGTATGGGGAAGATGCCTGGTAAGCAGTCAGTCTGGTGGGGTCATTCTCAGAAGACTCCTGGGAGATAAACTTGGATAGTTATTATCTTTAGCATGAACTAGATTTAGTTACTTCAGCTTTCTTTCCAACCTTTTAGGGAAGCCATCTTAGCTTCACTGCTCTTTTCCTATGGAGAAGTGACACATTACTACTGGAATTGTTTCTATTTTCCTTTTTAGCACAGACCAAGACTGAGAATTATTATTGTTCTATTTTGGTATTTAGATTTGTATTAGAATATGTAGTAAATATTTAGCTGGATCTGTATAGTTGAGTAAGCTGGATTTGCTGGTTCAAAGCATATGTAGCATTTATTTACTTTTATTTTTTGTTTTTGGTGGGAGGCACAGAAGGAAGGCCTAGGTGAGGTTTGATTTATTGGCTCGTAGCCCAAGCTTCTCACCACCTTGAAGATGTCGATTGAACTGATGTTTTCCAGGGAAACCAGCAAAATGCCCATACGAAGCCATGACCCCCCCTTCTTCCACGAAGCTTTGTCAGACTGACCTGAGGTGCAGGGAAGAGACTCCCTAATCTTGCCAACACTGGAAAATGAAACCCTTCCCGCTCACATCTTCTGTCAATGATGATGTCATCTGAGATCTTGGAATGTCCTTGCCACTGATAGAAACATTTTACTGTGCATTTCTGATTTAGGATTATCCTTTCTAGCCCATGGTTTACTTATCTTTTACTTATTTTGAGGAGTTGGGGAAGTAGCCACAAAATCTCACTCTTTTTTTTTTTTGAGATGGCATTTTGCTCTGTTGCCAGGCTGGAGTGCAGTGGCACAATTTCTGCCTCCCAGGTTCAAGGGATTCTCCTGCCTCAGCCTCCAGAGTAGCTGGGACTACAGGCATGTGCCAGCATGCCCAGCTAATTTTTTGTGTTTTAGTGAAGGCGGGGTTTCACCATGTTGGCCAGGATGGTCTTGATCTCCTGACCCTGTGATCCACCTGCCGCAGCCTCCCAAAGTGCTGGGATTACAGGTGTGAGCCACCGCTCTCGGCCCACAGCATCATCTCTTAATGTTAAACTCCCAAAGAGGGGAATTCTTTATTTGCCACCATCTGTCTTGCATCATGTGTGAATGTGTGGTGATTTGGTGGTCATGGCGGTGGTGGTAATAATTTAGGGGGAAAAATACACTGCTTTTGCTTGAATTCCTTTGCAAAAGGAATCATTTTGGTGCTTGAATTTTCTATTTGGAATTTGTCTTTGAATTCACTTACACTTAGTTGAAATCTGATTTTTAGTAGTTTGAATCCAACCTTTGTCACTTAGAAACTTTTGGTCGTATCCATTTGAGGGAAACATCAAACCATATAGAGGTCATCCAATTTCTTACCATAGACCCAACCCAAACCAAACAGAATCTATCTGTGAACTTATTTATCGACAGTACAGGACAAATGGTAGAAAATAGAGAAAATTCTCTTTCCTGGGAGCTTACAATATAAGAGCACTTCATGGACACTTCCCCATCCTCCCAAAACAAATGAAAATCCTATTCTAAACAATACTCAACCATTTGATTATTGGACCACTCCTCTTTTCTGCAGTCTAAGCTGAAATTTAATTATTGCAGTTTGAGTATCACACCAGGTTACCTAATGGCAAAGTATCAGGTGGCTTATTTTCCCAATTAAGTAAAGCAGTGAAAGTAATAAAACTGTATTGTTGGTCAATTCAGTCATTGAACATCAAGGGGATGACAGTGGAGCCAGTAGTAAGTGTCACAGATAACGTACTTAGTCCCAGCCAGTTTGGGCTGCTTCCTTTGCATTTTCACTTTGTGGTGGTGAAAGAGACTCGGACCTGGATTCTTGTTTCATCATCTCTGATGTCACCACATTAGGTCGTGGGTGCTTCCTTGGCTGTGGCCAGTTAACTCTGTACCTCAGGGTTCAGCTGAAGAAGGAAAGGCAAGCTGAAAGCGTCATCAGGCAGGAGCTGTGCTGCTTTGCTGCGCCTCACCACCTACCACTGCTCCCCTCTTCCCTAACCAGGTGTTTTACCAGTGCCAAGTTCTAGGCCAGTGAGTTATGCCATTCTGTCCTAAAACCTCCTGTGCAAGAGGCTCATATTCACTGTCGACTAATCCAAAGGAAGGGGGAGGACAGGAGGTCAGTCTGATGGAGGAGGCTGGACACATATTCAAGGCACAAACACCAGTAGTGCAGCAAGGAAAGAAGTTAGGAGGAAATTAACAGAACTCTGGACAGTAATGAGGAGACAAAGAGGGCATGCCAGAGAGGTCAGATATCTGTACGTGTGGTTAGAGATGCTTCCTGAAGGAAGGGCATGTTGAACAGTTGAGAAAAAGGGTATTCTAGGCAGAGAGGGACTGTCCCATGTGATGATCGAGGCAATGATAGCAAGATGTTCATATATGGGGAAAGATTTGTTCCGTTCAAGCAAAGAGCCCCAGAAAAGGTTAATAATGAGAGTCAGGGTTAGAGGCGCAATGAAAAGAAAGATCTGGAAAAACGATCTTAGAAGTTTGGATTTAACAGAGAGCAGGAAACTGCAGGTCTGCTAGGGAGAAGGTGTAGGAGTGTGTGTGTGTGTGTGTGTGTGTGTGTGTGTGTGGCTTTTCAATCCTTGAAGAAAGTGTCATTTTCCAGAAGGAGGGTAGAGGGCACTCACACTTCAGTTATCTGCTGCAATGCAGCAATCATGGTGAATGTGATTTAGGGCTGTAGGCTGCTTCAAAGAAGGGCAGCACTCTCTGATGGTTCCTGGGGTGAATCTGAGTGAGATCTGTGAGGATCTCATTGTTTAGAGTTATCAGTGTTAGAGGCCAGGAGTGTGGATTGGTGAGTACAGCGGGAGGCTGGGATGCAGTCTTTGCAAACTGTAGGAATCTACTAGATAGAGTTCTGGTGGGAAAAAGGTGCTAAGTATCAGAGTGACTTCACGTCAGCTAGGTTGAATTCAGGCCTAGGATGATGATCCACACATATCTGAAACCAGTGATTTCAGCTGGGATTCCTTAGGTTTAATCTAAATTTTCATGCAATGCCCCTGCATAAAGTCAGAATCCTTTGAAGCTGCTTTGTCAATCCCCTTGTCTTTGGCCATATCTGGGGCTTCCTTCCCTTGGAAACTGAAATGGAAAGGTGATTTATCTTCTTTGCGGATATTCCTATACTGATAGCATGTTGAGAAAAGCCATCATTTCTTATCTCAAGTTCATATTCTTTAATAACATTAAAAAAACGAGGCAATCTAAAAATAGAAAGGCTAAGAGATCAGTGTTGGTGCCTGATATCTGTTGGTCTTTATACTTATTTATATGAATGATTAATAAATATTAGAAATGCTCTAGTTGTCATGAGCTCCGAGCTAGACATGGACATGGGGCATATTAATACCTGTTTTTGATATTCTGCTAAGTAAGGTCTCTGGCTGCCAAGAACAACCAAACCAGACCGAGCAACCTCACATAGCTCAAGTCCTTCTCCCCAGTATCACCATGAGTTGTTAGCTCTGGAATGGAATTAATCATGTTTTAGAATGACTGACAAGCTGACATTTTTTGGTACTGGGTTCTGCTGGGTTAAGGATCAGGGATTGCCATTTTCTGGCAATCATTTTCTCCCCTCCCACCCCCACCTAGTCTGCTCCTGATTGGCAGCCAAGTCTGGGGAGCAAATGGCCAAGTGAATTAGAAAGCTTAAAAGATGTTTTGTTAAACCATCCTCATTAAACTGGCACCGTCTGCCTTCCTACTCTCCTTTGTCCCAGTTGGGGCTGTTCTTTGTGACAGATGTTTCCTAACGGTGTGTGCCGGTAGCATCTGGAAGCCTTAGGTGACTGCTGAGGTTTGGGAAGGCCAAATCTGGAGGTAGTTAGGTTGTCAGGGAAATTGCAACCATTTTCCTGCCATTGGGCTACCATTTAAAAAAATACCCGCTTCCCTTCCCACCACCCCATTTTCCTTTGGCCAGTGAAAATCAAGGTTTCATTTCCTTCTCTAGCACTTCCTAACCTGCACTGAAGCTGGTTTTCCTCTTCTGGAGAATGAGGTAGTGAGTAGACAAGATTTGGAATATGATGAAAGAGCAGTGTGATTATAGAAGTCTCAGAGGGGTCACTTATATTTGGCATCTAGAGATCTTTTTTCCTGTATTTTTCACCAAAAACCAAGCAAAAGGTGATGGGTTAAAGTTGTGGGAGTAGAAATTACAATGAGATGTAAAATTTTGTCTGTGAACTATTGGAATAGTTACAGGGATGCTTTGGAAACTCCTTTCTTGGCATCTAAAAATATCATCAGTGCCCGGCACAGTGGCTCACGCCTGTAACCCCAGCAGATCGCCTGAGGTCAGGAGTTTGAGACCAGTCTGGCCAACATGGTGAAACTCCATCTCTACTAAAAATACAAAAATTAGCTGGGCATGGTGGCGGGCATCTGTAATCCCAGCTACTCGGGAGGCTGAGGCAGGAGAATTGCTTAAACCTGGGAGGAAAAGGTTGCAGTGAGCTGAGATCCCACCATTGTAGTCCAGCCTGGGCTACAAAAGTGAGACTTCATCTCAAAAGAAAAGAAAAGAAAAGAAAAAAAAAAGGCTGTCTGGAGACATTTTGGTACCTGATTGGACTAGCGTTTTAGCAGGAAATGGTTTAGATGGAACTTTCAGATTTAATGATTTCTCTGCTTCCATCTCTGGCCCATCAGTGTCTATTTGGGAGGAAAGAGAAGGCATTGGCAGGGGATGATCTGGGCATGAGGGTAAGGACTGGTTCAAATCCTCTTTTAATAGACATGCCCTTAGACTCCTTCTTCTTTGTGGAGATTGGGTGCTGCAGTAGGAAGAACATGGGTTTTGAATGCATGAAGAACCATGTTCAAATTCCAGCTCTTCTTTTTACTGGCTATATGATCTTGAAAAAGTTATTTAACCTCTCTGAATCTTCAAATTGAATAATACTTATCTCATTGGGTATATAGGGGTTAAATGAAATAGTGTACGAACCTTGCTTGCAGCTCAATGCATTCTGGTTCCTTTTCACCTCTCCCTAATACTTGCACGTAATTCTATACCTGGTGTACCATTGGCCGGATATCTTGCTCTCCCACCAGCCTCTGCGCTTCTTCCCCAGGGCTTCTTAGCATTCAAGCCTAGAGCTCTGATTTATTAATTTGTGTTAGTCCCACAAAATGGCAATAACAGTATGTACTTTTTTTTTTTTTTTTTTTTTTTTTTTTTTTTTTGAGACGGAGTTTCGCTCTTGTTATCCAGGCTGGAGTGCAATGGCGCGATCTCGGCTCGCCGCAACCTCCACCTCCTGGGTTCAGGCAATTCTCCTGCCTCAGCCTCCTGAGTAGCTGGGATTACAGGCACGTGCCACCATGCCCAGCTAATTTTTTGTATTTTTAGTAGAGACGTGGTTTCACCATGTTGGCCAGGATGGTCTCGATCTCTTGACCTCGTGATCCACCCGCCTCGGCCTCCCAAAGTGCTGGGATTACAGGCGTGAGCCACCGCGCCCGGCTAACAGTATGTACTTTTTATAACCATACTAACGTGAGGCAAGGTTGTGGTTTCTTTCCAGGCATTTTTACTTGCTGACAATTTTGGTTGTAAATCAAAAACAAAGGAGTTCTACCTGCCCACCTACCTCTCTGATCTGAAGTTCTTGATTCAGGGCTACATCATTCTGGGTGGGATTTCCTTCCAATCAAAATATGATGGCAATTTTGTTTATAAGGTCATTAAGGGAAGAAAAATCCATAACCTTTACTGTTGGGACATTCTTGTTTTCCTCTCAATCTTTTTTTTTTTTTTTGAGATGGAGTCTTGCTCTGTCACCCAGGCTGGAGTGCAATGGTGCAATCTTGGCTCAGTGCAACCTCTGCCTCCCAGGTTTGAGTGATTCTCCTGCCTCAGCCTCCTGAGTAGCTGGGATTATAGCTGCACACCACCACACCCAGCTAATTTTTGTATTTTTAGTAGAGATGGGGTTTCACCATGTTGGTCAGATTGGTCTCAAACTCCTGACCTTGTGATCCACTAGCCTCGGCCTCCCAAAGTGCTGGGATTACAGGCATGAGCCACTGCGCCCGGCCCTCCCAACCTTTTAATTTTAAAAATATTAACCTATAGAAAAATTATAAAATAATATAATTAATACCCATTAATCATTTACCAAGATTGACCAGTTGCTAATATTTTGCCACATTTGTGTGCTCTCTCCTTCTCTCTCATATATACATGTATGTATATATACACACACATGTTTAAACAGTCCCTATTAAAATTTTGCTAATTGTCCAATAATTTTTTTTTTTTTGAGATGGGTTCTCACTCTATTGCCCAGGCTGGAATGCAGTGGCATGATCACAGCTCACTGCAGCCTCTACTTCCTGGGTTCTGGTGAACCTCTTGCCTCAGCCTCCCAAGTAACTGGGCCTACAGGCACATGCCACCATGCCCGACTAAAAATGTTTTTTTGCACAGGCAGGGTTTCACCATCTTGCCTAGGCTGGTCTCAGACTCCTGGGCTCAAATGATCTGCCTGCCTTGGCCTCCCAAAGTGCTAGAATTACAGGTGTGAGCCACTGCGCCCAGCTGAATAATTTTTTGTATAGTAAAATATTTCTCCCTAGCCCTGATCCAATTCAAGTTTATGCATTGCATTTTGTTATCATATCTCTTTATTCCCTTTTAATCTGGAATCATTCCTTAGCCTGTTGTTGATAATATTCACAGCTTTGAAGAGTACTGGTTAGTTGTTTTGTAGAAAGTTACTTGGTCTGAATTTGACTGATTGTTTCCATCATTAGATTCAGATTAGGCATTTCTGGCACCTTTGGATAAGAACATTTTTAAAGACAGTGCTAGCTGAGCACTGTGGCTCATACCTGTAATCCCAGCACTTTGGGAGGCCAAGGGAGGTGGATCACCCGAGGTCAGGAGTTCAAGACCAGCCTGACTAACATGGAGAAACCCCGTCTCTACTAAAAATGCAAAATAAATCCCACCTACTTGAGAGGCTGAGGCAGGAGAAACGCTTGAATCTAGGAGACAGAGGTTGTGGTGAGCCAAGGTCATGCCACCATGGCACTCCAGCCTGGGCAACAAGAGCAAAATTCTATTTCAAAAAAAAAAAAAAAAAAAAAAAAAAAAAAAAAGACATTGCCATGTAGACAGGGAACAGGTCGTTCCCCTCCCTGTTGTGTTCTTAGCACCAGGCACAGCGATGGGCATATAGTAGGTGCTAAATACTTATTGAATGAACGAATGAATGAATGACCTAAAACTTTCACTGCCATTTAGGTCCATTATTTTTCTACCTGAAGAGAGAGAGAAGAGCAGCCTTCTCCTGCACCCAGTCCCATTTTTATTATACATCTTTGGGCTGAAAAGGGTAACCCAAGTCTTCTTTAATGAGACCACAGAGAAGGGACTATGAGGGAGGGACTGTGGCGTGAAGGGAGCCGTGGAGTTTCTGTTTACCCTGGGCGGGTGGTGGTGGCGTTCACCCTGTGTAGAGACAGAAGGCTGAACAAAGTGGTCCTCAGATGGAAGGAAAAATAGCGCACAGAATCCTAGAGCACCTGGCCTGTTTTCTTACTGAGAGAAATTCGTCATTTAGGTTTCCACATTTTACCATACTTCCCTCTCCTAGCCCCCATTTGAATCCTAAGAATGCCATAGCGAAAATTGATTTCTGGCCCTCCTCCTCTCCCAGAGGGGACAACTCCATAATTCTCTCTTTCTCCGCTCTCCATCCCCCTGCCCTCACCACACACAAGTGTGTATTTTCTAACATTTATAAACGGTGGTTGGGCGGCCATTCTCTCCAGATTATTTATTGTTGAGAAAATCTATAACTCCTTGGACTTCTCATTTTGATGTAGAAGCTTTCATCCCTGTCGCCTGGGGGAAGTGAGGTTATGAGAGGTACTCTCTGCCTCTCAAAAATGTGTTTTCAGGCTTCCCTTTGGGGCCCTTTCTCTCCCTAGCTCTGATCATCTCAGACATCTCTGACAATCCTTGCTGAGGCATCCGGGGCTTGGGACTGAATTCATCTATTTAATTTTGCAAGGCTGGTGAGTGCCTGATTCACATGGCTCCTGCCGCTTTTCTGAGAGTCTACCTGCCCTTGTCTTTGCAGTCCTTAATTTCACCAGTTTCTGGGGAAAAGTACCTTTCATCCCCATATCAGCTCTTGGTTACCAAGAAAAAATGGAAGATATAGTCCTAAATCGTGAATGAGACAAAGATGACTGGTTTTTAAAGTGATCGAATCCTGGCTAAAGATAATCCGTAAAGTGAGCAACCTGGATGAAAGTAATCCATCATGTTAATCTCCTGTGAGTGGGTATGTGGCATCTGGAGAGGGAGGCTGGGGTGAGAGGGCTTCAGCTTGTTTAGCTCTCACTTTGTTGTCAGAACCATGAGATGTCTGTGAGGAACTCTGTAGAACTCATCTCTATGCTGTGTTTTCAAACTCCGGAGGAGTCCTATTCCACAGTTTGAGAACCAAACACTTAGTTCAAAGACCGTGAAAATCAGCAATTAATATGCAAAACTGCCACTTCGTGCAGGGTTTCCATGATACCCAGTGTGAAAGTCAAAGTCCTCACAGTGACTCTATGGCCTTCCATGAATGATCTGGCCTCCTGATTTCTCTGACCTCATCCCCTATTGCTCCTTCCTGTCTCACTCTGTGCCAGCCCCAGATGGCCAGGTGCCATTCCACACCCATCAGGATGGCTATTATTAAGAAACCAGAAAACAACAAGTGTTGACAAGAATGTGGAGAAATAGGAACCTTTGTGTACCACTGGTTGGAAGGTAAAATGGTGCAGCCACCATGGAAAACAGTAAATTGGTGATTCCTAAAAACAACAACAACAACAACAACAACAACAACAACAACAACAACAACAAAACACAACCAAACAAACTTAGAATTACCATATGTACCAGAAATTCCACCTCTGGGAATATGTTCCAAATAAATGAAAGCAGGGACTCAAATAGATATATGTACACCTACGTTCATAGTAATATTATTCACAATAGCCAAAAGGTGGTGGAAGCAATTCACGTGTCTATTGATAGACAAATGGATAAACAAAATGTGGTATATACATAGAGTGAAGTATTAGTCACACTGAAAAAGGAAGAAAACTCTAATGCATGCTACAACATGGATACCCTTGAAGACATTATGTTAAAGAAAATAAGCCAGTTGCAGAAAGACAAATATTGTATGGTTCTGCTTATATGAGGTACCCAGAATAGTCAAATTCATAGAGACAGAAAGTAAAATGGTGGTTTCTGAGGAATGGGAGGAGGAGGGAATGGGAGCAGGAGGGAATGGGAGTTTACTGGGTACAAAGTTTTAGTTGGGGAAGACGGCAAAGGTCTGGAGGTGGATGGTGATGATGGTTGACCCCCCTGTGAATGTACTTAATGCCTCATTTATTTATTTTTATTTTTTTAGAGACAAGGTCTTGCTTTGTCACCAGGCTGGAGTGCAGTGGCATGATTACAGATCACTGCAGCTTTGACCTCCCAAGGTTTAGGTGATTCACCCATCTCAGCCTCCTGAGTAGCTGGGATTACAGGTGCTTGCCACTACGTCTTGCTAATTTTTCTATTTTTTGTAGAGATGGGGTCTTGCCATGTTTGCCCAGGCTTGGCCTCCCAAAATGCTGGGATTACAGGTCTTGAACTCCTGGGCTCAAAAGATCTGCCCGCGTTGGCCTCCCAAAATACTGGGATTACAGGCATGAGCCACCATGCCTGGCCTAATGCCACATTTAAAAACAGTTAAAAATGGGCTGGGCATGGTGGCTCATGCTTACAGTCCCAGCACTTGGGAGGCCGAGGCATGTGGATCACAAGATCATGAGACTGAGACCATCCTGGCTAACACAGTGAAACCCCATCTCTACTAAAAATACAAAAATTTAGCCAGGCATGGTGGCATACGCCTATAGTCCCAGCTACCTGGGAGGCTGAGGCAGAAGAGTCGCTTGAACCCGGGAGGAGTAGGTTGCAGTGAGCTGAGATCACGTCACTGTACTCCAACCTGGGCAACAGAGTGACACTCTATCTTAAAACAACAACAACAGCAAACAACAAAACAAGCAAACAACAACAATAAAAAACCCAGTTAAAATGGTAAATTTTACGTTATGTCCATTTCACCACAATAAACAATGGCCAGAGTCTTTATATTTGCACTTCTCAGAGATCCGCACTGTTGCTTTTCCCGCACCTGCTCCTGGCTGCTGGTGAAGTGCCATCTCAGCAAGGCCTTTTGGACCACTTGTTTTTTTTTTTTTTTTTTTTATAAAGGAGCCTCACTACTTACAAAAATAAAAAGTACTGGAAATGCAGTAATAAAGTATAAGAACATACATCGGAAAGTAGTATTGTGTAAGTCAGGAATATGGGAAAGACCAGCTGGACCGAGTCTGGCTGCTTTTTTTTTTTCTTTTTAGACAGGGTCTCACTCTGTTGCTCAGGCTGGAATGCAGTGGCATAATCTTGGCAGCCTTGACCTCCCAAGCTTTTTACAATGGCTGAAAGGCAGAAACAGCCCAAATATCCATCAATGGATGAATGGATAAACAAATTGTGGCATATCCATACAATGGAACGTTATTCAGCCATGAAGAGAAATGAAGTACCTATGCGGATGACCCTTGAAAACATTAAGCTAAATGAAAGGAGCCAGACACAAAAGGTCATCTATTGCAGGGTTCCATTGATATGAAATATTCACAATAGGAAAATCCAAAGAGAATGAAGATTGGTGGTTGCCAGAGGCTGAGGGCAGGAGAGAATAGGAAGCAATTAAGTAATGGCTAGGAGATTTCCTTTTGGGCTGATGACAATATTTTTGAAAATAGAGGTAGTGGTTGGGCAACATTATGAATACATGTCACTAAATTGTTCACTTTAAAATGGTTAATTTTTTTTTTAATAAGAAAAAGAATAAAGAAGAGGAAGAAAGAGAAAGAGGAAGTGGGAGAGAGGATGGGGGTATTGCTTTATTGCCCGGGCTAGAATGTAATCTAAATATGGGTATGCCTATAATTGTCCTTAATAATGGAAATATAAAAGAAAATGAGGGAAGAGAATAACAAACAAGGAGCCAACCAACATTTCGTTTAAACTTCTAAGTTGATATGATGTGGTACTGATCTACGTATTCCTGTATTGGGTGCGTATATATTTAGGATCTTTAGCTTTTCTTGTTGTTGCATTGATCCTTTTATCATTATATAATGTCCTTCTTTGCTTCTTTTGATCTTTGTTGCTTAATTGTAACTTCTGCTTTTTATTTATTTATTTTAACTTTCTGTTTGGTTGGTAAATCCTTCTGCATCCCTTGTTTTGAGTCTTTGTGTATCCTTGAATGTGAGATGGGTCTAGATGCAGCATACTGATGGGTTTTAGGTTTTTATTCAAATTGCCTGTCTGTCTTTGGATTGGGGGATTTAGTCAATTTAAATTTAGAATTAATAATAATATATGTGAGTTTAATACTGCCATTTAATATTAGCTGGCTATTTTGCCCATTAGTTGATGTAAATTCTTCATTATATTGATGCTCTTTTTGGTATTTTTTTTTTAGAAAGGCTGATACTGTTTGTTCCTTTCTATGTGTAGTGGTCCTTTCAGAAGCTCTTGTAAAGCAGGCTTGGTGGTGATGAAATCTCTGAGTGCTTGCTTATTCACAAAAAACTTTATTTTTCCTTCACTTGTGAAGCTTAGTTTGGCTGGATGTGAAATTCTGGGTTGAAAGTTCTTTTCTTTAAGGATATTAAATATCGGTCCCCACTCTCTTCTGGCTTGTAGGGTTTCTGCTGAGAGATCTGCTGTAAGTCTGATAGGCTTCCCTTTGTGGGTAACCTGACCTTTCTCTCTGGCTGCCCTTAGTATTTTCTCCTTCATTTCAACCCTGGTGAATCTACGATTATGTGCCTTGGGGTTGCTCTTCTTGAGGAATATCTCTGTGGTGTTCTCTGTATTACCTGGAGTTGAATATTATCCTGCCTTACTAAGTTGGGAAAATGTTCCTGAATAATATCCTGAAGCATATTTTCCAGCTTGGATTCATTCTCTTGGTCACATTCAGGTACACCCATCAAGCGTAGATTAGGTCTTTTCACATAGTCCCATATTTCTTGGAGACTTTGCTCATTCCTTTTTATCCTATTTTCTCTAATCTTGTCTTCTTGTTTTATTTCATTGAGTTGGTCTTCGACCTCTGATATCCTTTCTTCTGCTTGATCAATTCGGCTGTTAAAACTTGTGCATACTTCACGAAGATCTCCTATTGTGTTTTTCAGCTCCATCAATTCACTTATATTCCTCTCTAAATTGTGTATTCTTGTTAACATTTCGTCAAATCTTTTTTCAAAGTTCTTAGTTTCTTTAGATTGGTTTAAAACAAGTTCTTTTAATTCACAGAAGTTTCTCATTATCCACATTTTGAAGCCTGCTTCTGTAATTGGAACACATTCGTTCTCCATCAAGCCTTGTTCCGTTGCTGATGAGGAACTGTGATCCCCTGCTGAGGGAGAGGCGTTCTGATCTTGGGTATTCTCAGCCTTTCTTGGCTGTTTTCTTCCCTTCGTTATAAATTTATCCATCTGTGGTCTTTGTATTTAGTCTTTGTAATTGAGTTTCTGAGTGGACGTCCAACTTATTGATTCTCAGCGCCGAAATCTGAGCAACCCACTGCACCGACTAAATCAGCGGCGTTAAGATTGATGGTGCTTTTCTGACTCTGCACCAAGAACCGACAAGGCGCCGGCAAAACCGCCTCGCCGGTCACAAGAGTCGCGCTGGCGACCCGTGGGGCTCCTCCGCTGGGAATCTCCTGGTGTGTGAGCAACAAGAATTCATGTGAAGGTATGGCGTCCTCTCGTTCTTTGCGCTTTCACTGGGAGCTACAATCCCAAGCTGCTAGTGATCAGCCATCTTGGATCTCTCTCCGGACCACTCGTTTTAAAATCGCAATTCTCATCCTGAGCACATCTTAATCTTTACTTGCTTTACTTTCTCTACAGCACAAACCACAATCTAACACAATATATATTCTCATTATTTGTTCATCATTTACTTCGTCTTGCTGGAGTGTAAGTGGCTTGAGTGGAGGGATTGTGTGTGTGTGTGTGTGTGTGTGTGTGTGTGTGTGTGTCTTTCATTGTTGTATTCCCAGTGCTAAGTAGGTTGGGACCAGTAAATATTTGTTAAATGAATGAATGACCGTGACTAGACACAGACTTCTAGAGAAGGCACACACAGAAAGAGAATATGAGAAGATTCTGTTTTTCGTTTAGCCTTCACTAATTTCTTCTAGACCTTGGACATATAACTCAGACCCAGTGTTCATGATGGCTTTTGTACAGTTTACCTTTTCTTATGTGTTTTGAACTGTTTCCAGTTTAGAACTGTTGGTGAACTGCATATGCCACGGTTATTATTATTTAAAGCTGTCACCTGGAACACAAAGCCTCTGCTCTTGTGTGTCTGACTGCCTCCAACTGTAGCTGCAGAGGTGCCTGAGTCAGGGCTTTGGAAACTCTGGGGAAGCTTAGATATCCAGAAAACTTTACTTTTTTTTTTTTTTTAGACATTGGTTTGGTTGGCTCCAGAGTTTTCATTCTCTGGAAAGTTTAAGGAGGAGCAAATTTATATAATTTGGGATCAGGAAAGGAGTTGTATTTACATGCAAAGAAACTGATATAATCTCTAGGAGATGTTGCATTTTAAAGTCCATTTCTTTGAAACTTTCTGAGACCTGAAATAACTATGTAGCAGCTCCATAGCTTTCCTCTGGTGAATGTTTGTCAAGCTTCTAGGAGAGCACCTTGTGTCCATGCTGTATTTGAAGTTGTGCAGCAGGAGCCAAACTTCCGGATTGGCAGAATTTTTAGCACCTGAGCACGGGAACCAGTGAAACTTACTTCCTTGGAAAAATGTTTTGAAAAGGAAAGGTCCCAAGTGAGGGCAGTGCCCTTCTTAGAGACAGAGGAATGAACACAATGACCTCCAGGATGAAGGAGAGTGGGTGGGGTTGGCTGGGAAAACAAGACAGCCTTCAATTTAGTGGGTGGATTGTTGGATTTGACATGAGTTCTTCTTGGCTACTTGGGATGGAACTTTTGTTCTGGAGTTTGGAAAAAGCTCAGAGAATGACAGAAACATAGGGAGGAGGAAGGAGTGAAGGAGGGAGCCCGGGGCGTGATGGAATTCATAGAAGCTGGCTTCGTGTTCTCTGGCCTTTCTCTGTATTTCTTTAAGCACCTTCTCTGGGCCAAGCACCTCCTTTGGGAGAGACTTTCCCAATTAAACTGAGATCCACAGACCCAGGGCCCTCATTAGGAAAAGTCCTTAGGAAATGCTCTTTAAATAGAAGATTGTGCATGTTCTAGTGTCTCCTGTTCCCACCTCTGTCTGGCTCTTTCTGTCTTTCAAAAAAAAAAAAAAAAAATCCTGCTTCTAGGAATCCTAAGACATAGTCGTTAATCAATACAGCTATGTATTTATTTTCTCTGTCCTGAAAGTGTCACTCTTGCTTGCTCAGTACAATTGAGTAGATCCTTGTCCTGGGTAGCCAGGGTTGGTGGTGGGAGCATGGAATTCAAGAAGGAGCAGGTACATAGATCCTGGCCCTGCCCTCTGGAAGCTTTTAGACTATAAAGGAATTTAAGGGACTTACCCAGGACACCATCAGACAGAAAGGGAAAACTAATTTCCACTGAACATCAGGGCTAGCTGTCAGTGCCGATGGAATGGGGAAGAAGGTTGGAGATGGGGAAGTTAGTCAGGATGGCATAGGGAAGGCTTCTAGAAGTGGGGGGAAAGGTTATAGAATAGGAATGAGAAGAGCTAGAGGGTCAAGACTGGATAGAAAGGAGTGAGGTGGGCACCCCTTGGCCAGGCCAGTAACTGACACAGGGCAAAGGCTTGCTACACGCAGGGTAAGTTAGGATGTGAGGAGCTGAGTTAGGAGTGAGGAGATAGGCTTGAGGATAGAGGTGGGCAGGATTAGGAAGAGTCTCTGACAGCTGGTTTGAAGAACCCAGACTGAATATAAACCATTAGAATAATTGCAGATGATTGCACAGGGAAAGATATTTCTGAGAATTGCATTAGAGGAAGATGTTTCTCTTTACTGTTAGACACTGGGCTGCAGTTAGGCTTTCTCAGGATTCCCAGTCATGTGTTTGCTTTTTCTTCTGTCAGTCTGGTTGTTTATTTGTTTGTTCTGCATGCTTCTGTTTGAGTCATGAGTTATGACTGTTTAATTCCCACGTTTTGTTCTTTAAGCTGCTCCCCTTGCATCTTCATACTTTGTACATCCAGTTTTATCTTCAGCAAAAGTGGGAAGGGTCCAGGGACCACTCTGTGGGATCAAGTTGAGGGAGTCAGAAGTGTCCTCTGACAACATTATCTCATGCAATTCCTTTGTGGAAGCTCAACTTCAGGGAACTGAGTTAATCACCACGCCTCGTTCACGGCACACCAGCATCATCGGTTCATGTAAAGCCCCCTTTTGGTTCCTTCTATTTTTCCCTTTCACCCCTCACCTCTATTCTAATTTCCTTTCCTTGTGGAAGCCAACTGCTTTCATGTATTTAGTTAGTGCTCTTCCAATCCATACTCTACTTGTTTATTTAGAGACATTCAGCCGTTCACTACATATGAAGTGCCTGCTATGTGTTGGACAGAGTTGCAGGTGCTGAGAAGTTGTAGGTGCACAGCTGTAGGCGTTCACAGCAGTGAACAAACAATCAAAATCTGCACTTGGTCGCTTACGTTCTAGAGGCGTGAGATGATCATGAACAAATAAATGAGAGGATACGTTACATAGTGATAAGTGCTATGGAAACAAAAAATCAGGGCAGGGGATAAGTTGTGTTGTGGGTGGTCAGGATCAGATTGCTGCCTTCTACAGGGTGATGTAAGAAAGCCTTACTGGAAAGGTGCAGTGTGCCAAATGCACATAAAGGATCAGCCATGTGGACATCTAAGGTAGGAATGATTCAGATGTATGGACAGCAAGTACAAAGGCCCTGAGGCAGGTTTTGCCTGGTGTGTTAGGAGGCCAGAAGGGTCAGTGTGGGCCAATGGCCAGAGCAAAATGAGTGAGAAAAGAGAGAGAAACAGAAGCCTGAGAGGTAGCTGGGTCAGTGGCAAATCATGTAAGACCTTGTGGACCACTGTAAGCACAGATGTTGACTTATACTCGGAGTGAGGAGGGAAACCAGAGGAGGTCTCTGAGCAAGGAATTACAGGATCTGATTTACGTGTTTAAATAAATCTATCTGTATCCTTAAAAAACATAGCGTCATTTTGACCGCTTTTTAATGTACACAAATGACTTTGCGCTGTATGCTTTATCTTGCTTCTACTTTTTCCTCTGAACATTCTTTCTGAGCTTTTGTGCTGTATGTAAATCTACTTCGTGATTCCTGAGTGCTGTGCTCATCCTGTAGATTTTATTACATATTCACCGAGTAATAGGTACTTGGGTTGCCTCTAACTTCTTACTACTACAAACAGTGCTGTGATCAGTATCCTTACGTGGGCCTCTTTATGCACCCAGAGAGTTTTCCTGTGGTGTATACCTAGGAGTGGGATTGCTGGGTTAGAGAGTGTGTGCACATTTAATTCCATGTAGACTGCACCAGGATCGTGGCCCTCACCACAGTGTGTAATCGTTTGTATCTTCTCATTTAATTCTCATATTGATCCTTTCCATTTTGCGGATAAGAAAACAGGGACTTAGAGAGAGTAAGCAAGTTATCCAAATTTATATAGTTAAGTAGAAGAGCTGTGGCTCAACTCCAGAAAATGACTCCATATTCTTTGCTTTTACTAGTGTAGTAGTACCCAGTACTGCCTCTTCCAGAAATAATGTGAAGCCAATATATTACTATTGCTGTACTCGCTGTGTTCCTCTTTCAATCATTTTGTACCTTTAGGGCAGGCTGGGCAGAAGACAGAATTCTTGAGGTTCAAGGAGCCACTAACAGGAGACTGTGGCCTCCCTCTCAGTCCTTGTCCATTTTAGGAATTGGGGTGTTGAAGGAAACGTGTGTGCAATCCCAACGGAGCTGTAGGGAAGGAGGGCAGCGTGACACAGAGTTCACCCGCGTTTTGGCGCCAGACAGTCTTTGTTCAAATCCTGGCTCAGTCGTTGGTTTTCTGTGTGACTTTGCACAAATTCTTATCTCAATCTCAATTTCCTAATATGTAAAATGAAGACATAGGACTTGTACCCTAGAGTTGTTGAGGAAGCGCAGGTAATCCTCAGTGCAGTGCCCATAGTAAATGTTCAGTAAATGTCAGTTGTTTTTATTATAATATTTGAGCCTTGTCCTTTTCAATGCCTGGTAAGTCTGTGAGTCTAGGACCCTCCGAAGTGTTTACCTACTTTGGAGGCAGGTAAACAAAGCTGGCCTGAGGGCATCTGCTTAGAGTTCTCAGAGATTCAAGGTAAATTGTACAGAATCAAACCGTTTTCATTTTCTCATGCGGGCCAGCCAACTGGCTGAAGTTTCAGTGGGTAATTTTGAGGCTAGACATTTACAAAGATGAATTCATTTTCAAAGTTGGAGGACTTTAGATCAGATTTTAATATTAAATAGGTAGATTGTATTAAGTACATATTGTTTTGCTCAGTACTGAGCTAAGTACTTTCCAAGCATTACTGCATTTGAGCTTCATAACAATCCTGTGAAGTTTATTTACTCCCGTTTTCCAGTTGTGGAAGCTAAAGCACATAGAGGGTAAAGAATTTGTCCAGAGACAAAATTAGCTGGGCATGGTGGCAAGCACCTTTAATCCTAGCTACTCGGGAGGCTGAGGCAGGAGAATCACTTGAACCCTGGAGGCGGAGATTGCGGTGAGCCGAGATTGCGCCACTGCACTCCAACCTGGGCAACAGAGTGAGACTCCATCTCAAATAAATAAATAAAATAAAAAATAAAAATAAAGTTAAGAATCTGTCTAGAGTCATGTAGCTATGAAATGTTTGAGCTGAGATTTGACCCCAGCAGTCTGTCTACAGAGCTCTTCCTCTTAATTGCTAAACTGCACTGCCTTCCTGTGAAGGAAAGTTTTAGTCTCTTCCCTTTTATTTTTTGAGACAGAGTTTTACTCTTGTTGCCCAGACTGGAGTGCAATGGCACAATCTCGGCTCACCACAACCTCCGCCTCCTGCCTCAGCCTCCCAAGTAGCTGGAATTACAGGCATGCGCCACCACACCCAACTAATTTTGTATTTTTAGTAGAGATGGGGTTTCTCCATGTTGGCCAGGCTGGTCTTGAACTCCCAACCTCAGGTGATCCGCTCACCTTGGCCTCCCAAAGTGCTGGGATTACAGTCGTGAGCTACCGCACCTGGCCGTCTATTTCCTTTTAAATCTAGGACAGGTTCTTGTCATTTGGGATGGGTTAGAGCAGTTACAAGAAGTAAGGGGCTAATTGTAAAAGACTCTCCAGAGGGTAAGGATATGAAGTTTGAAAATATTCCCAGGTATCTTAATTATGCCCCTCAAGTGACAACCTCTGGCTTGGGGAATGTCCTACAGAAAGCTCAGCATGATGCCTTCAGATAAGTAGGGATGCACTAACTGAGGGTGAGATGGTTCCCTGTAACCCAAGGCAGGCTGATATTTCTTAAACAAGTATCCACAATGGCAAACAATTCTTTATCACCTATGTGTGGCTTATACATGTTGTGAATTATCTGCGGTCAAGGTTTTACCACAGTTGGTTTTCCTTTCACACTTTTCATTTTGATTGCCTTCTACAAGGAATGTAATACCATTTATATATTTACCTGAGTCAGATTTATAAGGGTTGCTTGGCTACAAAGTATGTATCTCAAAGTCAAGCAGATAGGAATTCTGGATTATCTGCTCTTTCAGGTTTTCTCTTCTCTGTTTGTACATTTGTTCAACAAATATTTATTAGCCTCTAACTCAGAGTCTAGTGGAGGAGACAGGCAGCTGGACTGGAATCTTGATAATTTATGCCAAATGGGGTAGGCACAGATGCTATAAGAGGATATAGGAAGGGCACCTAATTCAGAGAAAAAGCCAGGGGAGGCTTCCCCGGGAAGCAATTTCTAAACTGGGAATTGAAAAATAAGTAGGAATCAGCTGAGTGAAGTGGCTGAGGGGAGATTAGAGGCAGGGGAGCGGGGTGAGCCTGGAACTGCACTGGAAGAGGATGGTGCTAGAGGAATAAGCAGAATGATTTTTTTTTTTTTTTTTTGAGATGTTTTGCTCTTGTTGCCCAGGCTGAAGTGCAATGGCACAATCTTGGTTCACTGCAACCTCCGCCTCCTGGGTTCAAGCAATTCTCCTGCCTCAGCCTCCTAAGTAGCTGGGATTACAGGTGTCTGCCACCATGCCCGGCTAATTTTTGTAGTTTTAGTAGAGATGGGGGTTTCACCATGTTGGTCAGGCTGGTCTCGAACTCCCGACCTGGTGATCCACCTGCCTCAGCCTCCCAAAATGCTGAGACTAAAGGCATGAGCTATCGTGTCCAGCCCCAGAGTGAAATTATGAAGCAATTGGGAAGGGGCTAGGCTAAGGAGTTTAGACTCTATTCTGAGGGCAGAGGGGAACCACAGAATGGTTTTAAGTGGGGAAACAACTCATTCAGATTTGTAGTTTAGAAAGAGTCCACGAGTTAAAAATTGGCTATGTATCTATCCCCCTTACTTACAAGGAAATAATAATATTGGGACTGGTAATATTATGACAAACAAAGGAGTCTAGATGGATTTGTAGAGGGATGATTTGATCCAATAACCCAAGGATCCCTTTGAGTAATAGGTAGAGAAGAGTTTTCAGTTTTGACTTGATCTTTCTGTTTTTAAAAACCTGTCAACATCTCCTGAAATTCCTGAAATGCTCTCAAAACCAAAGCCTGAATAGGGAGGAAAGTGTGGGCCTTGTGTCTTGGTTTTCTCTGCTCCCTGCTACTCATTTCCGGGGCATTGCTGTGAGCAGTTCATCCAAGCCCTGCACCCCATGAGGAAGGGACCATCTGAGTAGCAGCGGGAGAGTAGGGGAAGGAGGAACCACACGCCGGGCTCGTTCATTAAGAAAATATATTTGGCGTATTCAGACAATGGTTTGAGCGAGTTAAAAATAACTCCTCGTGAAAAATTAATAGGGAGTTATAAGTGAGTGTTTTAATACAAGCTCCCAGAGCAGGGCAGATTCTCCAGGCGGCTGGCGGCTGACATCACAGATGGTGCAGGGTGTTTATAGAGCACCGTGTGGCCAGTGAGCAGAGTCAGTCTGCAGAAGTGAGCTCACCTTCTCTCCCAGAACCCTAGGGAGAGAAGAGACAGAAGGAATTGTTTTTAGTTGTGAGTTAGTGAGTCAGGTGACTTATTTCTTCTCTCCCTACCCATCACACTCTCCTAACTGTGGACATAAAAATTGCAGTGAATTTTGCCTGGTTGCTTTGGGTAAGGTTTATTGCATGTCGGAATTCATAAAAGTCTTTTCTGGCCCTTCTCCTTTCTTAGTAATAGACCCTTAGTTGGCTGCAGGATCCATCTCTCCAGTGTTTCCTTACCCAAGGACCCATCCTCTCTCTCTTGCAGATAGTTATAAAGTCTCAGCCCCATTCTCCCTCTTCCTCTCTTTTCTCAGTGCCCCTGTGATTCTAGGGAAGTAAAATGAAGAATTGAACTGTACATTCTTTGCCATCAGGACAGCTAAGTTGATAACGAAGAATGAGGAGAAAGGAGGCTAGCTGCGTTTTGGGGCTAAGGGTTTTAAGACTGGGGAGACCAATATTTGTATTTTAAACCCAGATGATATTTAAAAAATGGTTCTGTAATTGCAATGAGGCCCTCTAGGCCGTGAATTAATGTGTCATAACTCACGCCCAAGCACTGCGCAAACATCCCGCGTGTGAATTATTGCACAATAAATTCATGCCCTGTTGTGTCTTACAGCTTAATTAGTACATGAAGCTACATGAGTTAGACGAACCCAAATGGGATTATGTCATGTGGTGCGTAAAAAAGCAAAATGTTGGGAGGTATTTGGAGCTTTTTCTGGGGGGAAAGCAGGGTTGATTTTTCTATGACATCCTTTAGTGTCAGTTTCTGTGATGTTTGGACTGCAACAGGTGACATGTTCCCTGACATGTGGCTTCTGAGCTTTGGTTGGTTGGTTAAATAAGGGATTTAGTAAACATTTATTGTATACCATGTCCTAGTCATTATGAAATAATAGCACATGTAATGAAGTATGGCCCCTGCCCTTAAGGAGCTTATATTCTAATAGAAAAAGTAAGGCATAGCCGTGACACAAAGTAGAAAGTGATAAGTGCGGTAAGTAACATACGAATAAATAAAGTGTCTTGGGAATTCACAATAGAGGATGATCAGTTTGGGCTGGCACAGTGGTGAGGGTTGACTGGTGAAATCAGAGACATTTTGTGGAGGAATGGCATTTGAGTTGGCTCTCTTAAAGGACAGATAGGATTTCACCTCCTGGCCAGGGTTGGTGGGGGATGCTGGGCTGGGCAGTGGATTCTAGGCAGAGGGAGTAACGCTAGGGAAGGCACAGGAAAGTGAAGCAGTGTTCTGAGCATACCGAGCAGGCTGTGATGCGTGAGGCTTGGCTGTGTGAAGGGGCAACATGAACAGGAGGATTGAGCCAGAGCTTTCCCGTGAGCACAAAGCACTTGGGCTTGAAGCCCTCTAACCCCTGGGGTTGGTTCTTCTACTTGGTAATCTCTGTATTCTTGGACTTGAATGTTTCTCTATTATTATCTTCTTTGGTCTGCTCGCTCAGAGAAAATGCACAGCTGAGGGCCAGGTGTGCTGGGTTCCAGTCTTGTCTCTGCTGCTAAATAGCGACATGACCTTGAGCAAACCACTCAAATCCTTTAGTGCTTTGCTTCTTTATCTTTAACATGAGAGGTGAGAATGGATGCTTTCTAAGGTTCCATGTAGTTAAAACATTCTAGGATTTCCTCTGGCTCTTCCGCTCTCTTACTCCCTCAACTACGTCTCTCTGCTGCAAGTAGTCTGAACCCACATCCTGCCAGCTCTGCACTTAGACCCACTTTTGGAGTTGGTGAGAGCCAGCAGGCTGGCTCTGAAAACAAAATCAACAACAAAAACCCAATTTCCCCCTCCTATATATGGTACCAATTGATAATCAAGACCTAGGAGACATATGGATATTTAAACCATCGGCTTAAATCTGCAGCAGGGTTGGCTTGCTAAATCAGACAGACTGACTCTGCTGAATGCCCACCTGCTTCCCACTATAGGGCTAGAGCCTGCTTTTGTTAGATTTTTGCTGTGTATGAATAGGTCGGAATACATGTGTATTATGGGCGGGATGGCTCTGAAAACAAAAGCAACAACAACAAGAAGAACAAAAACAAAAAATCAGGTTGGGGAGCAGTGGCTCACGCCTGTAATCCCAACCCTTAGGGAGGCCGAAGCAGGTGGATTGCTTGAGGTCAGGAGTTTGAGACCGGCCTGATCAACATGGCAAAAACCCATCTTTACTAAAAATACAAAAATTCACTGGGCATAGTGGCGGGCGCCTGTAATCTCAGAAACTTGGGAGGCTGAGGCAGGAGAATTGCTTGAACCCGGGAGGCAGAGGTTGCAGTGAGCTGAGATCGTGCCCCTGCATTCCAGCCTGGGCAACAGAGCAAGACTCTGTCTCAAAAAAAAAAAAAAAATTGGAAGAGGATTGGGCTGGGTACTCTCAGTGCCATCTCTTCAACACATTAATCAAAGAAGTCACAGAAAGTGAGAGTGGAGAGAGGCTAGGGATATCACTCTGTTCAGTGGTTCTCAAACTTTAGCACGTGTCAGCATTACCTGGAGGGCTGGTTTAAACACAGATAGCTGGGCCTTACCACCAGCATTTCAACTTCAGCAGGCCGGGGCAGGGCAGGGGAGGGGGGGCAAGGGTGTAAGCGCCCAGAATTTGCATTTCTAACAAGTTCCCAAGTGATGCTGAGGCTGTTGGTCCAGGGACCACACATTGAAAAACGAAGTTCCAAGGGCCAGGTGCGGTGGCTCAAGCCTGTAATCCCAGCACTTTGGGAGGCCGAGGCGGGTGGATCACAAGGTAGACAGATCGAGACCATCCTGGTCAACATGGTGAAACCCCGTCTCTACTAAAAATACAAAAAATTAGCTGGGCATGGTGGCACATGCCTGTAATCCCAGCTACTCAGGAGGCTGAGGCAGGAGAATTGCCTGAACCTAGGAGGCGGAGGTTGTGGTGAGCCGAGATCGCGCCATTGCACTCCAGCCTGGGTAACAAGAGCAAAACTCCATCTCAAAAAAAAAAAAAAAAAAAAAAAAAAAAAAAAGAAAAAGAAAAACGAAGTTCCAGCTGAAGCCTCTCCACATATAAAGGTGAAATGAGGGAAATGAAGGCTCCTTTCTGACAGTGGTCTTCATTTGATAGAACACCTAGATTAAAATAGCACAGTTTTCCGTGTGTCTTAATTTTCTTTATTTTTTCCCTCGATTGTAGTTCATAGCTAAGGAGCCTCTCTTGTTCACTCCTGCACAGCACCCACTAGATGCCAGGCATGTAATGAGCATCTTAACTGAATTGAGCCTTATACATTTCCTTGCTACGAAAGCTTCTCCTTCTTTTCAGACTAGCACTGTCTCACTCCCTGAAAACTATCTTCTGGGAGACTTCTTTGCCAAACAACCTTCCTCCCCATTCTAGCATCTAGAACTGTACCCAGCTTCTGTTTTTAATTTTGCCTTTGTTTGCCTGTGCCTGAGTCCTGGTGACTATCCTGTCTGTCCCCATCGTACTGGAGTCTTATTCAGGGCAAGCACTGGGTTCTCTCTCCCTCCTTTAGACCTCCTCTCCCAACAGTAAGAACAGTGTTGTTCATTCAAGGAGCAACAAGGGATTAGACAACCCTGGGGCAGGAGAATGCCTGGAACAACCTCCCTTGGTCCCTCTCCATCTATTCCCATGGAATTTGGGGAGGAGAAGGAGGTGGTGAAATTGATAGAAGGTCCAACCCATTCTACCTGGCTCTGTGGAATCCCTGAAGACTAGACTGGCTCCAGCGTGGGCACAACAGGCATCTTTCCTGAAGCAGTCAGAGATTTATGCTTTGGCATAGAAGAAGGGTCAGTGTTTTCCTTCTGTGTTTATACACAGGACCTGCTGCGGGAAGGAAGAATGGAAGGTTACTCTTTTACTTGTGGGATTTCTGAAATATTCCCAGCAGAGAGTAGGTGACACCAGGGTAATCTTCTAGATGCAGGGTTACCCATTTACGTGCCAACTCTTTTAGGTCCTTTTTTTTTTTTTTTTTTTTTTTTTTAGATGTGTGCAAAAATTTGTGAGAGCATCTAAGATTCTTTGTGGTAAGCATTCAAACCCAAAATGGAGAGAAAGACTGGGGCTAAAATAAGAGAAAGTAGTAAGGAGATCGGGATTGAAATGTCATTACTTTGGAAAGGGAAGGTATGAGTAGAAACTGAGAAAGAGATATTTGTGAAGAGATGCTTCCTGAAAGAGGATGTCTATGGAGCAATTTTGAAATAAAAGAGGGATAGGCAGATTGGAAAAGAAATGTGAAGTAGTCTGAGGCTACGTGGATCTTTGGAGTCATGAAAGAATGAGACTCTTGTGGGGATTGCATTTTTTTCACATTTGAAGTGAAATTTATAAGCCAGGTTTGTATTGTGTATTGTGCCATGGAGGGAGATTTCTGAAACAGGAAGGCCTGAGATATGGTTCTAATTACTATCTGGAGGATAAGCAGACAGATGGAATTGGATAGATGGACGTTTCCTGAGAGATACTTGTGGAAATTTCTATAGTCATTCAGATCCCTGCTTTTCGAAGTATAGTCCATGGGCCAAGTATCATGGGTATCACTTGGGAGCTTGTTTAGAAACGCAGAATCTTAGGCCTTAACCCAGACATAATGAATTGGAATCTGCATTTTTAACACATTCCCCGAGTGATCTGCACGCTCTTTAAAGTCTGAGAGGCACAGGTCTAGATGATTGGCGAGAGGTGTCTGGCTTGGGGTGGGTACTGTGGAAGGGAATAGATACGGGCTGAGGAACTTTGGAATTGGGAGGGCTAGTGGAGAGGCTCAGGCTGGAGAAACTGAATCTGGGGAGGAGGGAGGAGTGTGGGCCCTGGCTCACCTCTCTGTCTCCAGGCCTCCCACACCAGTCACCATGCCAGGCTTTGGCACTCAGCCCACTTCTGGGAAAATGCCTGCTGTGCCCACGCTGGAGTCTGCCTGGTGCTCAGGGGCTCCCCTCAGGCAAGCATTGCATGGGTTGGGACTGCTGTCAATTTTGCTTTCCCTACTTCATGTGGATGGACTGAAAGGGACTGGGAGGTCATATCAGTCATGCCCCTGCCTCAGGGTTATACTGTCCCTTAATCAAATGAGTGACAATTTGATGATACTAATGATACTAATTGAGGAGACTATAGGGGTGGAGGGATTGAAGTAGGAGTTCTGAACTATCTGTAATGGAAATTAAGATATTTTTGTCTTTCAAAGGCTTAAAGGAGAGACCAGATGAATGGGTAAGGGTTATATCCTTGGCGGGGCCAAATTAATGCTTTTTAAAGGATCTTGTGATGGTATTTAATGGACTAATCACAAAATATACAAGACATAGAGTTCCAGAGACCCGAAGTCATAGCCAATGCAAAAAACTTATCAAGTGGCATTTGAGAACTTTTCTTAAGCTTTTGAGAGTTTGTGTACTTTATCTGCAATAAGAAAAAATAAAAAGAAAAGGTCAATATTGAAGGGACATGGATTGAAACTGAACATAAAGAATTTTCTGGAGTTAAAGGGAGGATTGAAGGGGATGGGGAGGTTTTTCTGGTCATGCATGTGTGTTTCTTGGTTTGGTTTGGAGTGCCTAGGAAGGGCCCTGCCCTGAAAGGGGGAAATGCATAAAACAAACTCGCAAAATTATTTCTATCCTGAGGATTCTCTATTCAGCTCCTTAAATGAAAGGCTATGTGGATGTGTGGTGAATTTAAGGTGATGGGGCATGGGGATGATGAATGGTAGAAGAAAACAGTAATTTCATCAGAGCTTTAAAACCCTTTCTAAAAATTTCAAAATAGAGCTGAAATTTAGGAGAATAATTTGTATTTTAGGGCCCAAATCACAGTTTTAAGTTTCCACATCCTTTCTCTCTCCATATATCTATCTTGTCTTACCAATGAGATTTCTAAAACTCTCAAGAAAAAAGAACATCTCTCTTACACACACACACACACACACACACACACACACACACACACACGCATATTTGAGACAGGATCATGCTTTGTCACTCAGGCTGGAGTGCAGTGGTGAGATTATGACTCATTGCAGCCTCCACCTCCTGGGTGCAAGTGATTCTCCTGTCTCAGCCTCCTAAGTCGCTGGGACTATAGGTGTGGGCCATCACCTGGCCAATTACAAAAACATTTCTTTTTTGTAGAGATGGGGTTTTGCCATGTTGCCCAGGCTGGTCTCAAACTCAAGGTGGGCTCAAGGTGGGCTGGTCTCAAACTTGAGGTGGGTTCAAGGAATCCACCTCCTGGGGCCTCCCAAAGCGTTTCGATTACAGGCATGAGCCACCATGCCTGGCTTACTCATATATATATATATCTTCAACATCTAATACAATGATGGTGATAATAGCTACCATTTGTTGAATACTGTGCCCTATACATTGTTCTAAGTGCTTTGCATAATTATCTAATGTAATACAACAGTTCCATGAAGTAAGTGTTGTTACTCCCATTTTACAGAAGTTGAAACTAAGGCTCAGCGGGGTTAAATAATTTGTGCAAGGTAAGTAGTGAAGCTAGCATTTGAACAAAGTTTGAGCAAAACTTGTGCTGCTAACCCCTGAGCTATAATCTTCACAGAGTAGTGGCTCAGTAAGGGATAGATGATCATTGAAACTTCATGGTGTACTTAGAGATAATCAGAAACAGTGGATAATCCAAACAGTGAATAATAAAAAAACCAATTTCTATTTGCTTTTTGGAATATAGTCAGAGCCACACTTAGTGACACATGCAAGCTTATACTCAGACATTCCCTCATTCACCTTCGCTGTGCCCCACCCTGCAGTCAGTAGCTTGGGAACGGGGAGAGGCTGGGTGTAGAACAACTCATTGAAAGTCATGTGTGTATACATGCTCTATGGTTATGTGTTTGCATTGGACTGGAAATAGGCACTGAAGAGTAAGGTATACTTATCTCCGCAGGTCTATAAACACGAATACATTTGTTAGAGTTTTTGTGTATGTTGTATGTACAAATCCTGAATGAGTTAAATCAGCTATAGGGAACTGGCTGCCTTCCACCCCTGGTCTTGGCTGATGTGTTTGTACCAAACCCTGATATTTATTTTTCATCACCTCTCAAGGGAACCTCAATGAGTTTTCTTTCTGGGAAGTTTATGGCTAAGATGCTGGGCTGCTTTGGGGCCCCTATAAATCTGCTATAATCAGAGGAGGTTTGCAGAGAAGGAGAAACAGCAGCCACAAGGCAATCCCCTCCTGTCCTTTACTTTCAAGCCTAATACACAGCCGCCCTTGTAGGAGTACCAACCACATCTACCATCACTCTCCTAGAACCCCGTGATTGAAGGTGCTCAGAGAACTCATTTTATTTATTTCTTTGCTTCCAAGTGAGACTCTATGCTTTGGTCAGAAAGAGGAGAATTTAAAAATGTACTAATACATCTAGAGTTGAGATTGTGAGAAACTGGTGGTTCTTTAAACATTGGTTCTGTTTTATTAAAAAAACAGAATGAGAATAAACTTTTGCTGAGGCAAGCGTGGTAAGAGGAGTTGAATACCTCTGCCTGCTTTGGTAGAAAACTTTAGGAAAAGACTGCGATGCTACTGAAAGCAAGAAGCTGGATGATGACCTGAGCACTATTAGGAGACAAACAACATAGGAATTCCCCTCCTCCATCTTTCAGTGCTGGTAGTTGGGAGATTTTTTTATGAGAGATTTTTATGACAAACTTTACTTTACATTTGACATTTAACAGCATCTCCTGTCCAGGGCATGAGGAAATATAGATATTTATTGACATACGGTGTCAGAAGATCGAGGAAAATTGACTCTAGAGAAGGAAGCGGGAGGGGTTTCTCTTGTTCCCTAGGTATGCAAATTACCCAACTTAATTTGTGTAGCATATGCTTTTCTGTGCTTTGTGCTTTTCTCAGTAATGAGATTAAGAAATCATTTCATTGTTAATAAAGAACTCAGTGGGGGGAGAGGGAAGATGAGAGACATATAGAAGGAAGCACAATGGACACCCTGTCCTGTTGGAACCTCGTACGTATCCATTCAATAACACTGGATGCCACAGAAGTGGGACAAATGGAAACTGAACTGGGACCCAGGTCCCGGTTCTTGTCACTCTTTTTTAAAGCCTCAAGCTTCTGCCATTTTATCTTGAATTTCACTGTTTTTTGCATTTCTAATAATAAAGAGCACTTCCGTATCCAATGATCCCCAAAGTCAGAGAATTCCTTCCCATTAGCTATGTCTTTCACCTGAAATTCCTTCCTCCCAATTTCTGACTACTGCAATCCTAGACAATCATCATGGCTTAGCTTAGATGTTAGCTCCTGCCCAAGCCCTCCTGGGTAGCCCTAGCCAGAAGCAATTCTTTCCTTTGAACTCCTATCCTCCTTTGACTGGTTGTCAGCTAGAGTTGTGTATCTTCTGTTTCCCCCTGACTCAAGTATAAGCTTTTGGAGCAGAGGGACTGTGTCCCGTATATTTTTATATTCTCTATGCAATATTTAACATAGAGCAAACACTTGTTAAATAAATTTAATGAGGGATATACAGTTGTAAAGAAGAGGTCATGGGTAGGGATGTGGAAGTGAGGGCATTATGGATATTTGTTAAAGATATTATTGTGAATACACGATGATCTCCCTCCAACTTGAACTCTAATATGTTGTCATAAAAAGGTTATTTACGTGCATTTAGAATAGCATAAAATGTATATGATGGTGTGCTTTTCTTTTTAAGTGTATATTATTTTTATTTTAATTGTATATTATTTAAGCAATGGAAAAAATTGTTCATAGCAAAATCTGGAACTACACATCAAAATGCTAAGAAAAAAAGATACTATTGTTAAGATCTGGACATGCTACTTCCAGGTATATATCATATTATAGGGAAATTTTTAATCTCTCTGGTAGGTTTATTCCACTATAACTGATTTAGTCATCACCCATTCTTTTTTTCATTCACATATAGAGCTGTTTCTAGTGGGGAACAGGAAATAATCAAGAGAACAAGCAATTAAATGATTACAGATTATGATAAATACCACAAGGACATAAACAGGTTCTTGCTATAGAGACTACCAGGGAATCTTCCTTCTTTAGATAAGGAGATTATGAACGGCTTTTCTTGTCACTGTAATATATTTACCCTACTATAATTATGAGCAAATTCAATGTGTACCTGAATAACAGTAAAAATAAAATCAATAATTGAGTAAGAATGACCGCCTTCCCACCAGGGGGCGTTGTTTTAACTCAGCCTTAGGTTTGGCTCCCACCTTGGGCCAGCCTCGCGCCCTCCCCTCTGCCTTGGGAAGAGGAGCAGTCAGGGCCCTCCCCTTGCCTCAGGATGGACCCTGCCCCCTCTTCTCTAGCCTAGGAGCCAGCAAGCAAAACAGGTGTTAAGAGCTTTGATCTTGCAGGAGACTTGGAGACAGATCAAGGTAGAGGCCTCTGAAATAAGGCCTGCGGATGTGAGAAGCTGGGGGAGAGATGGAGACAGAGGTAGACAAAGGGAGACACAAATTTCTGTCACAGAGACTCCCTTTTACCCTCCCATCTCGGTCTCAGTAGGTTCTGGACTCTGTGCGTCTTGTGGGAGTGCGTCAGGGCCTTTAGGGTTTTGCAGAGGGGAAAGATGGCCCCTGGGTGATTTTAGAGACCCTCTTGTCATTCCTGGATCCTGATAGAAGGCCGAAGCAAACAGGGCTGTGAGAAGCGTGGGGTCTGCCAATCCCCAGCAGCCTTTCACTGCCAGGGTCTTGCTTTGACCACGTTCCTGCCCCTCTGCTCCTGGTACAAGTTGGTGGCATGAGTTCACGTCTCTTGTAGCATACTGGTCACTTTCCCAACCCCTGCTCCCTGTTGGGATAACAGTCTTCGGTTGTTAGCTCAGGAATAATGGTTCCCCTTCTCACAAAGGACTTGGTCTCCTTGGTCATGCTGAGGAATACCTCAGACTGCTGAGAAGGTCTTCCTTTGAATAATGCAAATTTCTCTAATTAAAGTTGTATCCTTTACTTCTCTTCGGCCTCCTCCCACTCCACTGGGACCAGCCTCTCTGCAAGCAACATCCTGAACAAGCATGGAGATTGTACTTCTGCTTCAAGGTAAACCCCACCTCTTTGCTTCACATGTGCACTTAGAGGACTCATATTGTTGGCTTTGAAGAGGTACTTAGAAGAGAAAGAGCTGCAATCCCTACTAGCTGCCGAGGCTGTGTATAAGACAGACTTCTGATCATCAGAGATGGACTTTAGGCACTTTAGAATAGTGGAACTTCCATAGCCTTTCAAGTCAAACCGCTAAATTCTTGTCTAAGCTGGAACACTTGCTGCGCCCAAAGTAGGAAGCATGCCTTCCTCCATCTGCACTTGGGCCGGAACCTGAGATTAGAGACTGAAGTTGGCTTTAGGTCTGGTCAGGGACTTTATGCTATGGGTGCAAAGTAAATGAAGTGGAAGAGAAAGTAACATTACTTGAAAGAGGAAAGGAAGAATGAAGCAAGAACATATATGGAGACAGTGGAATAGTTAAGCTAACTTCTGAATCCAGGGAGCCCAGGTTTAGATAGGGCACAGAGTTAATAATCTCTTGGATTATTATTATGTTACTATTTTAGTGCTTAGCTGGAAATCCTTTGGAGTCTATCCCTCAGCGGGTGGCACTGTGATTGGTTCCCTTCTTTGGCAGATGGAATAGGGTCAGTGCAGGCCAGTGTGGATTCTGGTGCCAGGGTTGACATTAGTGAAGACAAATATGACAGATTTTCCCAAGGAACTATATTTAAAAGACAGGAGGGGAGGAGGAAGGGATGGGAGTTAGAGGAAGAAAGAGGGACCGATTATCCTCTCTGGGTTCCTTGAATGAGGGCATGAAAGAGAGGATGCGATTTTAGTCAAAATCATGGTCTCTATCAACTGCTTTACTCTTACGCTTTATCCTTTTTCAACCACTTTCCAAAAGACCAGATTGCTAATATTTCTCTAATCCTTTGCTCCACATCACTTGAATTTATCTTGTCAAGTTACCCCTGGGCAGACACTCCTGTGGCCCACATCAGCCAGTGGAACGTCTTGAAGTCCCAAGTCTCCTCCGCAGCAGGCTCTGCAACACCAAGGCAGCATCTGTATTGGGGTTTTCTCTCTTAGATCCAAACTCATTTCCCTTTCCTGTGAAAAGCTGTCTGCCTATCTCCCCATTAGTCTCTCCTCTTCTTTTTACCCCCTCCTCATCAGGCCTATTTCTTTTTATAACCATTGAGCAGAGTTGGGGAGAGTGTTCTGTAAGTTTCATTCACTCCACTCCATTCCTCCCCTGCAATCCCACTCACCCCTGCCTCTAACCTTCCTAACTTCCTCCATCCATCACCTGGCCAGTCCTTCTCACTTGCTTTCTCTCTCATTTCCATTCCTTTTCTTCCCCTCCACTTTTCTTCATCTATGATTCTAACCTTGAGGAGGTGACAAAGCACTCCTCAAGCTTATAAGTTATAGGGCAATGTGCATGAGGGAGTGGGCTTTCTGTACAGCAGAAGTCACGGTGGTTAGGCATTGGGAAGGACCAGCAGGAAGAACCTGTTAGACATTGACATGGGTGGCCTAAGGGGCAGTTGCCTCCTGACCCATCTTTCCTAATAGTTGGGGTGGGGTGAAGGTGATAGGAACTTAAATAAAATGTGGTTAGATTCAAAGGTCAGGGAAAGGAAACTCCTTAGTCCCATAGAGCAGCATTTTCCTACCCATTCTTTCTTCTCAATTTCTTAATTCAGAATTTGTTTTGTGGGCTCATAATGTAAGTGGTGATCCTTAAGGAGGTGGTAGGGGTCATGGTTATACTCTGGACTCTTGTTCTGTCCCAGCCTCAGTGTACGTTACCTTCTTTGGACACGTTATTGCTTAGACATAACCTCAGCCTTTGCCTTCATTTAGTTGATAATAGCTCAGTTTTGGAAGTGGGTGGCTACAGAAACATGGTGGCTACAGATTCTTTGGTGAGTGGGCTTCCTATTTTTATTTGTTTGTTTATCCTATTATGAGGAGGCCAGGAATAATAATGATGTTGATAATAACAGCAGAAACTATTTATTGAGCACTTTTAATACATTAATACTGGGTACATACTCCATCTTATTTAATTCTATGAGGAGTCTGTGAAATAGGCAGCATTATTCTTGTTTTAAAGATGAGGGTCTCAAGTTCCTTGCTCATGAAATTATGTCTATTTGACTCTAAAACCTTGCTCTTCACTACCGCTGTGCTATATTGTACAACTACCTTTTGGACATCTTTAGGTAAAAATAATTCTTATCCTTAGTGCACCTGTTTGGTTTGAAGCAGCATCTGGAAAATTTAAGAGGTATTGACTCTCAGCCCTGGAAAACTGGTAGATTTTGAAGAAGATGGTGGAACTGTTTCTTCTCAGTAATGTTAGGAGGATGGCTGAGAGACGCTTTTGACCAAAGACAGAAATGCTTTTTGGCTGTACCTAGAACAATGTGTGGCAGATGATAGGAACTGTGGGTTTAGAGAAGAGAATGCCCTTAGTCAGTTCAGAAAAAGTGAACCTTGTAAGAGTCCAGAGTAATTTGTGATTGTCACCTAATCTCCTCTGCACTCGCCTCTGCGGGATGGTGATTCTGGGGTTGTCTGGGGTTGTTGGCAGAAGAACGATCATCTGCTTTCTGGATTATTTGTGGCAGTCTGAATTCTAGACTAGTTTAACTCAGTGACAGTCTCCCTGCCCAAACCAGTTCTTCCTGCTCTGTGCTAGCCCTACCATAGAACTTCTAATATTTATTTGACTTAAATGGAATTAATAAGTCAAGTTTTAAATAAAATATTATGTAGTACTTTCTGGAGTCTCTGCATCAATTGAGGGGACAGTCATGGATAAACCTAATTAATAATAAAAGAAACATTTTTTTTGAGACGAAGTCTTGCTCTGTCACCAGGCTGGAGTGCAATGGCATGATCTCGGCTCACTGCAACCTCTGTCTCCCGGGTTCAAGCGATTTCCCTGCCTCAGCCTCCTGAATAGCTGGAATTACAGGCACCCACCACCATGCCTGGCTAACTTTTTGTATTTTAGTAGAGAGAGGGTTTCACCATGTTGGCCAGGTTGGTCTCGATCTCCTGACTGTGTGATCTGCCCACCTTGGCCTCCCAAAATGCTGGGATTACAGGTGTGAGCCACCGCGCCCGGCCTAATAATCAAATTTTTAAGTAACCAAAATGCCATTTTCGTTTAGTATTGATCCTGAAACAGGACATATCTTGTGTTCTTAGAATTCACAAAATTTCAGATGGAGTAGTGAGGCTTCCCTGAGGAGGTTCAAAGTGTCTCAGGGAGACGGACACTGTCTGGGTCTCCACTTGCCCCCTGGGCCCACCCTCTGAACAGGCTACCACAAGTTTCCTGCCTGTGCAGACAGGACCTTTCTTTTTGTTAATCAAATTAAATCTTGTCATCATTTATTTTTAGTGGTGGCATAAAGACAGAAGGGTGCCCATGATGACCAGCTCAGGTCTAGGAAAGTGAGATTCTCAGACACTGAATTCTGCAGCTGCATCTCAAGGGCTGAGGAAAAAGCTTTGCAGCTGGTGAAGGTGACAGAATCAAGCTGCTTTATAGACCTGAGAGAACTTAAGTGAGGGAGGATGTGGAAGGGGGGTAGGTTGGAATAAGCAGGCAGCTTGGGATGCTCCTTAGTACTGGCTCCTTGGCAACGGTTACTTAGCAACCCTCATTCACCTCTCTTGGCTGCCTTCTCCCGCCACCACCTCCCCCCAGTCTCCCTCCCTTAGCTGCTGCAAGGAGCCAGAGAGCTTGGAGTGAATGACAATTTGGAGAAACAGCCGCAGCCTGAAGATCTAAGAGGCTCTAAAGAAGATGGATAAGAAAATCGATGCATAATAAAAACTGCAGGCGAAGCCACCTTGACGGAGGGCGGGTGGCTCTCTCCTCCCACCCTCGTTAGTCTCTCCAGGCTCAAGGCCTCTACCTTGTCCCAGTGTCCTCTCTTCCTTTTCATCTACCTTTTTGTGGTTTAGGGAGGGCTGTTTGCCTTTGGCCTTGGTAAAGGAAGCAAGGATCATAGGGGAGAAGAAAACAAAGTCTATGCGGGATGTACGTAGGTGCTGGGGTAAGGCAGGGAAGCTTGCTAAGACAGGGATTTTTTTGTTTTTTAGACGGAGTTTCGCTCTTGTTACCCAGGCTGGAGTGCAACGGCGCGATCTCGGCTCACCGCAACCTCCGCCTCCTGGGTTCAGGCAATTCTCCTGTCTCAGCCTCCTGAGTAGCTGGGATTACAGACATGTGCCACCATGCCCAGCTAATTTTTGTATTTTTAGTAGAGACGGGGTTTCACCGTGTTGACCAGGATGGTCTCGATCTGTTGACCTCGTGATCCACCCGCCTCGGCCTCCCAAAGTGCTGGGATTACAGGCTTGAGCTACCGCGCCCGGCCAATTTTGTATTTTTAATAGCGATGGGGTTTCTCCATGTTGGTCAGTCTGGTCTCGAACTCCCAACCTCAGGTGATCCACCTGCCTCAGCCTCCCAAAGTGCTGGGATTACAGGCGTCAGCCACCGCGCCAGCCAGGGTTTCAGCATTATGCATGGAGAGTGGAATAGAGATTCAGTAGGGAGTGAGATCCTCACATGAGATTGCACATATGAGTGTGCTTTGAGAATTGTAAAAGATGATACCGTTGTAAGTGGTACTGATGAGGGGATTTATTTCAGGGTTTGAAGTCCTGCCCTCTAGGAGGGAGTAGAAGGGATTTTGGGGTGTGGGTGGGTAGAATTCATTCCAACCAGTCTAGTCCTGTTGGGAACATGCTCTGTTCTGGGGAGCACTCGTGCTAAGATTGCAGTGCTGAGTGGTGAAGGACTGGGACTGAAGCAAAATCCTGCTGCTCCTGGCTCAGGCATATCTGCCGTGCTCCTCTTCTGCTTGTTTATGTTCCACTTTCTTTCAAAGAGGAGCTAGGCTCTTAGTAAGTCATCTGTTTCCTGTCATTCAAGGCATTCAAAAACTTCCTTCATTTCCCGGATGCTTCCCTGGACTAGAGGAGAGCTGGTGACTTCCTTGAGCTCCCTCTACCTGGACTTGGGATACACCCCCGTTCCCTACCCCTCTCCCACTCCGGATTTCAAACTCCGTCTTCCCCTTTCGTTTTGCACATCTTGGTCCTTATTCTCAATGATACTGACTTCTGTGGGATACTATAATTTCATATTTCAGCCTATTATCTTTTGATTTTTTCTTTTTTGGGGTCATTTGTCCTTTATTCTATCATTGTGACTATATTATGAGGCCTTAAAGTGCAAAAGGCTGTCTGTGTAATTTCTCTGTATAACACCCAGCCCAGAAGTATGTGCCGATGAACAATGAAGAAAAACTTAATGATGGTATCCTTGTGTCCTGGTGCCTCCTATATCAAATATACATCCCACATTCCCACCTTTGTGATCTTCCACCCATCACTGCCCACTGCCTCCCTCCCCAGGTTGCCCACTCCATTTTTTATAACTCTGTAACTTGGATTCTTTTTATGCTTGATTCTGAACATAAAACACTCAAAATATTATTGAGGGGGAGGAAGAGCTCTTAGTTTAAGAAGGAGTCAGGCTATACAAGGCAGAGCCAGAGATGCAAACAAATAAAATTGTACATTGGAAACCAGGTAAGAAGAGTACACAGTATAAAAGTGGGGTTGGAGTTGGCTTACTCAGGGAAGGCTTCCTGGAGAATACGGAGCAGGCTTTGAAAGAAAGAAATAGACCTTTTGAAAGAAAGGAATGGATAGATTAAAAAAACAAAAGACTGTATCAGAGGTCTATGTCTTTGGAGGCAGAGAGAATAGAAGCAGATTTGCTTTGCCGAAAGCAAAGAGGGAGCATCATGGAATCACAGCATCAAGTAAAGCTCTGATACTGAAGCTGAGGAATAATGATTTGAAATTAGGATCATTGTCAGCGACTGCTGGCCTCCCACAAAGGAATGTCAGGATGATGGTGAAAGTTAAGGCTGTTAAGTAGAGAATGGCTAGATGGAAACCAGAGGCTCTTCGAAGGCTGCTTCTGTTGTCTTAATTCTGACCAAAGACTTGGTCAGTGACCCGACTGGAGTGTGGGGAGGATAGGGTGGTGAAGACCTGATGGGTGGGGAGGGGTGAAGAAACAGGGAACACGTTGTTTCCCTAGAGCTTGCATCACGGACTTCTCTTTGAACAAAACCCTCTGTTTTCAGCCTGTGCTGACTCATCCCTCCCCTTTCCCCTTCTCTACCAGAGGCGCTCTCGCAGCCCTAGTAGACACCTGTTGCCACTGCTGGTAGTGGGAGAGGATGACTCCACTGGCCAGAACTCCTAGGTTTTAACCTTTTGTGTTTCTGTTTTGTCTGTTGTTTTCGATCTTTACCTGGGTCCAAAGAAAAATGAAAAGAAACTTTAACACTTACTCTTCTGGGTTGTATGACCCTGGACTTATTTCAGACTTCATGTGGAGGTGCTAGACTTTCCTGGGCCTTCCTTGGCCACTATGTTGCTCAGGTCACTGTCCCCAAGCTTCTTCACAGTATCTGTGAGGGGCTGGGAGAGATGGTGGTTAGGGTTGAGGAGGAGAATGGGCTCCTTGCTGGGGTGTTGAGATCCTTAAACCTAATACCTTAGAAGGGTTAAGCATCTTCAGAAAACATAAATAAGATGATGCCAGGTTAGGAATGGTGGGATGGAGAAAATAATTTCTCCAGACTTGGAGTTCTAGGACTACTGGGATAAACTAGAGTGGGAAGCTTCCTAGAGAAAAGGAGTTGAGATATAACAAATGTGATAAATAAAGCAGGCTAAATGCTGAGGGTTTCGAGAATAAAGATGGAGAGAAAGTCAGCAGTGATTGAGTAGGTTAGTGTTTCTCGCTCAGTTGTGTTCCTGTGGGCCTACACAAGCTGAAGTAGGGGCTGGGCTCAGTGGCTCAAGCCTGTAATCCCAGCACTTTGGGAGGCCGAGGTGGGTGGATCACAAGGTCAAGAGATTGAGACCATCCTGGTCAACATGGTGACACTCCGTCTCTACTAAAAAAAAAAAGAAAAATACAAGCTGAAGTAGGAAGACTCCTGTGTTAGCTCCTTATGTTGCTATAAAAGAACTTTAGAAAGAAAAGGAGTTTATTTGGCTCAAGCTACTGATACATTCAGGCTGTATAAGTCGCTCGATGGCAGCATCTGCTTCTGGTGAGGGCCTCAGCCTGCTTCCGCTCATGGTAGAACGTGAAACGGAGCCAGTTTGTGCAGAGATCACATGGCAAGAAAGGAAGCAAGAGTGAGGGGAGAAAAGTGCCAGGCTCTTTTTAACAGCCAGCTCTGATGGGAACTAATAAGAATGAGCTCACTTACCACCCCTACTCAGAAGGACATGCATCCATTCATGAGGGATCCACCACTATGACCCAAACACCTCCCATTAGGTGCCACTTCCAACCCTGGGGATCAGATTTCAACATGAGGTTTGGGGAATTAAGCATTGAAGCTGTAGCAGCCCCCAAAGCAGGTTGTCCCACCCATCCTGCCTCACTAGAATCAAACTGAAACGAAGGAAGTGAATATGTATTGAGCATTTACTAGGTTCTAGGCACTAATCTATTCTTTCTATATGTTTTCTCATTAAGTTAAATTCTCATTAAAAAACTCATACATTGCCAGGCATGGTGGCTCATCCCTGTAATCCCAGCACTTTGGAGGTCGAGGTGGGCAGATCACCAGAGATTGGGAGTTCAAGAGCAGCCTGGCCAAGATGGTGAAACCCTGTCTCTACTAAAAATACAAAAACTAGCTGGGCATGATGGCAAGCACCTATAGTCCCAGCTACTCAGGAGGCTGAGGCAGGAGAATTGCTTGAACCTGGGAGGTGGAGGTTGCAGTGAGCCGAGATCGTGCCATTGCATTCCAGCCTGGGTGACAGAGCGAGATTCCATCTTAAAACAAACAAACAAACAAACAAAAAAAACAAAAAAAAACACGTCCCCCACAAAAAGCCCATATACTAAGCACAGAATTTAAGGTCTCAGCTAGTAACTGGTGGAGCAGGAAGGCAAACTCACTTTTTCTGACGTCAGAATCATTGCTTTTTCCATGACACTGTACTGCATGTCTATTTCAGAAATACCCTTCTTCAGTTGGCCACTATGGTATCTTCAATCATATTACATGCATAATCATATGTGTAAGGCACTACATTAAATGCCATAGGTACAAAGAAAGGCAGTCCATATTCTCCAGGTGCTTGAAATCATTTGGTGACACACACACACACACACACACACACACACACACACACACACATATTATATTTAAGTATGGCATTGGAAAACTATAGATCAAGGCAGTAAGACAATGCTCTGTGTGTGGCAACCACAATTAGTGTTACAGGAACTCTGGGAAGGAAGGGAGAATTGTGATGGAATGGCTAGAGGAAGCTTCATGGAAGTGGTAGGATTTTAAGGAAAAAATTGAGAATAGATAGAACATTCTACATTAATGAAGCAAGAAAGCAAACTGTGTTCTGCAGATGCTAAACAGAGCTTTCTCTAAACTTTTTGAGGTCCAGCATGATACATATTCACATTTGATTCTTAACATACCGAACATACAGTAGCTAGATGTTGAATGTGTATTTGTGCAATGAATGAAACCCATTTATCTGACACAGTTCATGTAAGGGCATTTTGAAAGAGATACAAATAGGGCTGCAAGCTCTAGAAGAGGGTATGAAAAGACATGTAAAAACTGCTTAAATAAGATCTTTCTTGAGGCAGTAGGCAGATAACTTAGAAAAGAGATGAGAGGAAGGGAGAGCTGTTAGGGTGCTAATATCGAAGCTTAGATGATAAATGCTAAAAGACTAAACTAGGATCATGGCATGCGAATAGAAATGAATGGACGGAAGTACCAAGACTGTGAGAATGTGATGAACAGAACTTGGTTACCAATGGACTTTGGCGAGCTAGCGATGGGGAAGATGGGAGAAAGGGGAAAATAAAGAGGAGTCAAAGATGAGGGTCGAGCTTCTCAGCTTTGATTATTAGTAGAATAGTGCTACTGGTAACAGAAAAAGAGGATGTTAGAAGAGCCTTTTTTTTTTGGAGACAGAGTCTTGCTCTTGTTACCCAGGCTGGAGTGCAGTGGCGTGCTCTCGGCTCACTGCAGCCTCCGCCTCCTGGGTTCAAGTGATTCTCTTGCTTCAACCTCATGAGTAGCTGGGATTACAGGTGCCCGCCACCACATCCAGCTAATTTTTGTATTTTTAGTAGAGACAAGGTTTCACCATGTTGGCCAGGGTAGTCTTGAACTCCTGATCGTGTGATCTGCCTGCCTTGGCCTCCCAAAGTGCTGGGATTACAGGTGTGAGCTACCGCACCTGGCCCAAGAGCCTGGTTTTGAAGGGAGTGTAAATTACATTTTAGATTAAGTTGGTTTACAGTGCTGGTGGAGCCAGCCCACATTCATCATACACTGGAAGGGGGAGACTAGAGGGAGTGTGGCCAGCTCCGGAGGAACAGATTCAGAATTCACCTACATAGCAGTAATGATTGAAGCCATGAAATAGATGAGATAATTGAGGGAGAACAGTGTGGAGAGGGAAAACTGGAGAGTTGAAGATAACTTTGGTGAGGAGAGAGTATGCAATAGGGCCACTTTTACATCTTCTGGTGTTGTTACAAGCTCTTTATTGTCTTGTTCTTGAGAGACAAGATTGAAGAATTCTCTAGAAACATTAACAGATCTTATTCTCAGTCCTCTGTAGGTCTTCTTTTCTCCACAGAAGTCCAGATCTTGACCAGAGCAGTAATAGGCTGGACTTACGTGAGAAAACTTTAGTTCATCCGGCTGAACCAGATGGAGGCTATCTTAGGCACATGGTTGTCTTCTCAATTTTAAGCTCTCTGCAGAAGAAGCAAAGGCTTGGGCAGTACTGCACAGGCTAGCTTGAAGTGCTCATGCTTCAGTGCAAATCTGTTCTGCACACTTATGAAAGACTAAGAACTTCAGTCTGGGAAGTGGGTGGGTGGGGTGGACAGTGATTTGCTCCTGAGCCCCAGACGCTTCACCTGACTTGTTCACAACTCCCCACCCTTTTTACGTTTCATCCAGAGATCTCAAAGCTCTAAACAAGCCTTGATCCTCCCTGACCCCCTGAGTCATCCTCCATTTCCATTTTCCCAGATGGGAGCGGGCAGTGGAATACCATGTTTTGTGATGGGTGCTTGATGGGTGGGTAGGGGAGATGGGGGGGCAGCCATAGGGATCCAGGGGCCCCTTCTCAATCATGGGGTGGGGCGAGGGGCAGGCATCAAGGTGGTTCTAGGTAGTTAGGTTTCAGCTTGTCCTTTTGAGGTTGTTTTATGACTGAAGAGACTCGGATAAAGAGTCCGAGCTGGAGAAATTGAAGAACAAACAAAGCCATAAAAGACGCCGATAAAATTTCTCCCAGCACAGAATAGTCTTTGGAGCCTCCCTCAAGAATCTTAGAGTAATCTGGGAAGGCTAATTAAGTCTCACAGGCCCCACTGGGCACTGGGGCAGGAAGACGGAAAGGAGAAGAGAGCAGAGAGAGAGATTTCCCTTTTCCCTCTCTTCTCTCAAGGGGGCACAGGTGTTTAAACATTCAATATGGAGATTGAATTAAGACTTGGTGAGAGGGGGTGCGAATGGGAATGAATGATTGGAAATATCAATATTTTAAAAGACTCCTTTTAATAAGGGAGTGCTTGAGAATATGCAGAACGGTAGGGGATGAGGAGCCTGAATTGGAGAACATTAAGAATGGGGAGTGCCTGGGTGGGAATTCGAGGTTCTGTGCACATGGTAGGTCTGCACAGAGGTGGCATGAAGAATGGGTCTACATGGGGATGAAGGCAGCTGGATTCAGAGCATGGCAGTCTAAGACTGAGGGGGGTTCTGAACTGGAGCCTTTTGAAGCTAAAGGACGCACATTAATGACCAATAAATAGGACAGGAGTTCTGTCTGGGAAGAACTATGTGACAATAGGGAGAAGGCATCAGAGGGATGGTGAGATGGGGTGGTGGTGGGGTCTGTGTGAATGAAGAAGAGATATGATGATCTGGGAGGGAACCTCAGCCCTCGGGGAGTGGTTAGAAAGCCAGGGGTCAGCCTATTTTCTCCAAACTAGCTATTTTTTTCGGTTCTTTGTTCCAAATGAATTGGTGGATTGGCCACGAAGAGAAATCTTATGAGCTTATATGACTTAGAGGTGGGAGGGAAGGAGTTGATGGGGAGTGTGCATGAGGGGAAGCCATAGAGACTGCCAGTTTCCATGGTGATAGCTGAAATCTTCATTTCTATTTCCTGATCTCCGCAGCATGTCAGAAGACGCTGTAAGGGAGAAATGCTACCTTTTCATCTCCCCTAAAGAATCATGATCTGAGGTGGGCTGAGGAGGTTGGCGAGGGTGTGGGTCTTTAGCAGGGTAGTGTCTCTAGCTTCCAAGGTTAATTGAGTGACCTCCTCCAGTATCTCTAGGATCCTTAGGTACATGCAAGAAATTTGTGGATACAGAGTGGCAGCAGGAACCAGAGACACTTCTTATCAGTGGGGTGGGCTGGTTTAGGAAGCACCTTCACAGCAATGTTGTCCTAATTAGAGTATAGACGGATGGGCCTCTCTGAAACCGGAGACTAAGTTTGGGTCTCTATGGTCCAGTAACTTTCTTTGAAATTCCCCCTGGAGCAATAGGAACCTATTTCCTACGTGCTAAATTTCTCCAGCTCTTCAAGGAGCCTCAACACAGTGTGCCTGCTATTGGGCACTGGGGACTGAATCAGGAAGGAGAGGTTGATAATGGTGGGTAAGTAAGAAAGGCCAGTGAAAAAGATATGATCAAATGTGCCAGTGTCAAACCTATAGGACTTGGATATTGTAAAAGTCCAAGTTAGAATTAGCTGTCCAATTCTATCCACTTTCCCTGTGAGGGCCAGAAAGCTTGAGTGACTCACCACAAAACACACAGCACATCCAGGATTCAAACTTGCTTCGTATCCGAGAGGACCCTGACTTTTGCCCCAGTCATACCTATTTTGTAATCGGCTCCGACTTGAGGTGGGTACCTAGATGCCCAGCAGAGTGAGGTCATGTCTTAGGCACAGTAGCTCCTATGTGCTCCCCGAATTCCTTCTACCTGCCCAACTTGTCTAGTGACTCCAGAGTAAAGCAGCTGCCAAAGCTGGCTCCTCCATCCTTGGAGAATAAGCTGCGAGGTGTTTGCTGAGTAAATACCTGTCTCCTGCTTGTCTGTCCTGTGCATAGTTCTTCTCGGTCATCATGTCCCCTTAGCACCTGACATAGCCCCTGGCTTAAAGGATCCTAGAGAAGGGACTGCCACCAATAGGAGGCACCAACTGCTGCAACCATAAGGGAATGTTTCCTGCCCAGACATTCCCCTACACCCATCTGTTTTTCTCTGTGACCTCCCTCCATTCTGTTTTCACTGGTGTCCTGGCAGTCCCTAATTCTCTTGCTCCTGTGTCCTGCCAGTGCATGCCTTTTCTTCTCCTGTTTACTGTGGCTCCTGTGCCATTCCTGGGTCCCTTTAGCTCTCATCTCCTTCCCCTAGTTTCTTCTCAGCCTTTGCTCCCCCCCACCCTGCCCGTCTTCAGCCTTTCCTACCTTCCTTTTCTCCTTTCTCCCTTCCCCTTTCCTTCATCACACAATTTATTGAGTACTTGTTTAGCGTCAGGCCCTCTGGTTAGCTTTGAGGCTGTAACAGTGAACCGTCGCAGGCTCCGAGCTCTCTGAGGAAGCTTAGGATCCAGCAGGGGAGACACACGAGGACTAGAGCAATTCGGATACGACGTGATGAGTGAAGCCCCCTGGCCTTCTTTTTCTAAAGCCCTCTTTCAGCTATGGCGAGTGGGATTGACTGACATTCCCTTAGTAGGGAATTCCAGTGTTTCACAATTTCTGCAGATGGCAAGTTCTTCTCAATGTCTAGTTATTCCTGAAATCAAGGTCATTCCCTGCTTTAATTTACTTCACTATACTTTTTATTTTTAAAATGAGCATCATAATAATGCTCACTTTCCTCTTATCCTGGGGTGTTTGTGAAGATGGGTTGAAATGATAGGTGTCAAAGTCTTCTGAGAGCTTTGTGAATCTTAGATAGGATTCTCTCTAAACTTATTGTTGGGAGTGGAGGAGAGCTCTTTCTCTTACGAGTCAAACACCTCAAAAGAGAATTTTAAATAACTCTGAATTGCTTCAAACTTGAGTCTCTTTTCTGTTTACTTATTATTTATAGAAAACAATTCTTTGATCTTTATAACCAATGAGATCCATGCCCCTTTTAAACAGTTTTCTTGAAGAAAACAAATGCCTCTTACTGCAATATTCGAGATTGAGGAAGGACTTCAGAAAGGAGCCCTTAACCACTTAGGTATGAACACATAAGTCAGGGGACAAATCCCTCCATCACAGCGCGGCTCCTTTGCATTATTATTGGAGTTAAGGGATTTGCCGTGATGATCCGGAAGGAGCCTGAGGATTACATGGGAGAGCGAAAGTGATGCTTGATCCTAGATGATGTATTTCCAAGAGGGATGAAGAGTCTGACTAGGTTGCCTGAGTCAGAAAATATTATCAAGCTCTGCTCCTGTTAATGACTTAAGAGCAGCTGACTCGATTCACTCCATTACGTTCCGAGGGAGGAGGCAGAGAGCAGGGACAGAGAAGCTGCTCAGGGGCAGAGAACTCTCCTGGATCCTGGGGTAGGAAGGCCAGTCTCTTCCCAGCTCACTGGAATCGCTGTTCTGGGCCTTCTTTGATGGATAGGTGGCAATGGGGTCTCACTCTGTTGCTTCTCCATTCGATGGGTCCTCATAATGGGTTTCAGGACAATGGCCTGACTTTCCAGCGTTTCCTTTCTCTTCTGCCTGCCTCCAGACTGACCCAAGCAAATGCTTTTGGTTTCTCAGTCTCCCTTCTCAATCCCCAGTAATACTGTCAGGGATTGCTTCTAGTTGTCCAGCTTGAGGCTTCCTCCTTTACTTTAGGGAAATCCCATTTCTTCACAGCCTGGGCCTGCTAGAAACTTTTATATATTGTGCTGATATCCTGTTGTTTTTTGCTCCTTCTCTCTAAAGAGAAAGGATATACTTTCTCTTTTTTCCTGATCTTTCTTTTTTCCTTTTTTTCTGGTGTCTCCCCTGCCTCCTTCTTTAGGCAGAGCCGCTGCTTTGCTGCCTTGGCCTCTAGGGTAGCCACTCTTCTCTTCTTGGGAATGTTTCCAATTTGGATGGCCGGTAGGTTGTTTTCACAGTTTGTTGTCGTTTTCTACGAGTTCAGCTCATCCGTCTTCTCCCTAATGTCCTTGTGGAGCCAGAAAGCAGCAGCATGTTCCCAGGGACTCTGAGCCTGGGCATTTTAAGAGCCTACCTTCCCTCATTCCAGTGCTTTCATCTGCAGGCTGCAGGGAGCAGACGCATGCATGGCAGCTGCAGAGCAGCTCCTAATGACTCAAGATGAACAGGTCCAGCTCAAAGGCACAACAGAAACTCATTTGTAATGGGGTTGTTTTTCTTTCAAATCCTTAAGAATATAAGCAACCTATCTTATGATAGAAGAGTGAAGGGGGAGGGGAGGGACTGAGTCAGAGTTTATTTTCATTTCAGGAGGCCCGTCTTTCACCATGTTCTCAGCCTAGGGTGGGTTTGGATTTTAATGTTTAGATAGCAATGCCTATGCCTTCACTATGATTTTAAATTGTGGTAAAATATACATAGCATAAGATGTACCATTTTAACTATTTTTAGGTATGCAGTTTGGTGACCTTAAATACATTCCCACTGTTATACAACCATCAACACCATCTATCTCCAGAGTTTTCTCATCTTCCCAAACAGAAACTTCATACCCATTAAATATGAGCTCCCCATACCCCCTTCCTCCTAGCCCATGAGTATGGGCTTCCACTATGATTTGACTTGGCTCCTTAAAGCACCATTCTGCCCACAGAGTCAGTCTTTCTGTCTGTCTTTCTTTCTTTTTTTCTTTCTTTCTTCCTTTCTTCCCTTTCTTTCCTTTCTTCCTTTCTTTCTTCTTTCTTTTTGATGGAGTCTCACTCTGTCACCCAGCTTGGAGTGCAGTGGCACAATCTTGGCTCACTGCAGCCTCTACCTCCTGGGTTCAAGCAATTCTCCTGCCTCAGCCTCCTGAGTAGCTGGGACTAGAGGTGTGCACCACCATGCCTGGCTAAGTTTTATTTATTTTTTTCTTTTTTTTCTCTTGCCTTCAGTTTCATGTTGGATAATTTTTGTATTTTTAGTAGAGATGGAGTTTCACTTTGTTGGCCAGGATGGTCTTGATCTCCTGACTTTGTGATCTGCCCACCTTGGCCTCCCCAAGTGCTGGAATTACAGGCATGAGCCACCATGCCTGTCTCTCATCTTCTTTCAGATCTCGGCTCCTCAGACTGAATTTTAAGACCTTCTCTATTGGCACCTGCAAACTCATTCCAGTGAGTTTCTGTCACTTCTTGGCTCAGAGGCCCTCTCTGAGAGGTAATTCTGGGTCCTAGTCCTCAGGCAAGTGACCTCTTCCCTTCCTGATCCTGTGTGTATCACCCCTCCCCATTCTTCCCTTCAGTCCATTTGGCCCTTACTTTAGATTCCTGCTTTAGAACATCCTGATATTCTAATAGGCCCCACCCGCTTCCCAACTTCTATCTAGTATTCTGCCTGGTTGCTCTTATCTTGTTCTTGCTTCTTTTTCTGTGTCTTATTTCCCTCTCAGACTGCAGGCAACCTTAAGGTGTGAGCTTCTTGCTGAAATCTGTGCTAGGATTAGTGTATCTATTCTATGTCCTTGCTACTCAGAATGTGGTCTGGGGTCTAGTGGCAATGGCCTCACTCAGGAGCTTGTTAGAAATGCATCGGGCTGGGCGCGGTGGCTCAAGCCTGTAATCCCAGCACTTTGGGAGGCCGAGGCGGGTGGATCACGAGGTTGAGAGATCGAGACCATCCTGGTCAACATGGTGAAACCCTGTCTCTACTAAAAAAAAAAAATACAAAAAACTAGCTTGGCGTGGTGGTGCGTGCCTGTAATCCCAGCTACTCAGGAGGCTGAGGCAGGAGAATTGCCTGAGCCCAGGAGGCGGAGGCTGCGGTGAGCTGAGATCGCGCCATTGCACTCCAGCCTGGGCAACAAGAGCGAAACTCCGTCTCAAAAAAATAAACAAATAAATAAATAAATAATAAAGAAATGCATCTCAGGCTCCACCCCTGACCTACTGAATAAGAATCTGCATTTTAACAAGATCTCCAGATTACTGGCATGCACATTAAAGTTTGAGAAGCACTGCTGAAGGATGGGTGATAAATAATTTATATTGCAGGTGTGCATAACTAGAAATTACCTAAGTAATAGCTCTAGACTACATTCAAACTGTGTGGATATTTTTGAGGAAGGGAAGAAGGATATTTTGTGTCCTTCAAACTTATGAGTCTCTAACAGAATTGCCTAGAAAGCCAGGAGTTGACTCTCCAAAGCTGAGAGGGTACAGGAGTCAGTGTTCTCAAGGGGGAGGCATGAGGCTTACATAATGAGAAAGTCCCCAGCTGCCTGTCTTATAGTTAGGTAGACAGGGGCAAAATTTTCTAAAGTTCACTTGGAGGTTGGCTGATAGTGTTTTCCCAGAATCAAACACTTGTCCCCAAGCACACATTTGTCACCAAAGTCCTGGGGGAAGGAAGCAGGGCTCCAGGTCTCAAAATAACCTTCTGGTTTCTGTCTCCGTGGCTGGGGCTGATTCATATTTTGTAGGAGGTTTGATTGTAGCTGGAAATGGCTGAGGAGCTGGTGTAATTCTCTCCTCCTTCCTCATCCCACTGAGAGGGAGTGAGGAGGGGCATGAAGAGCAGAGACAGGGTGTGGGAGTTAAACCTGTTCTTCACATAGCAATCGTCTCGTCTCACTCTTTGCTCTCACTCCGAGAAGTTGAGTCCGAGGCTGGGAAAACTTGGAGCCGGTCTCTGAGTCTGCTTGGCTCATATCCAGCCTCCCTCTTTTTTTGTTCCTTTTCCCCTTGGGAACATCTTTCCCTCCTCTCCTACTTTCAGGTACAACAAGAGAGCCGTGATGTACTGGAGCAAAGGCTGTGAGGTGGGGGAGTGGGGGGCTTGGAATTCTTTAGGTTAGAGCCTTCCTGTTCTTGGTTATCTCCAGGAGAACATGCCAGGCTCCACTGCCTCACTGCTTTTTAGGGCATGAAGGGATTAGAAAGCAACTGGAGGGCAAAGTAGTTTGAGGTAAACGAGGGAGGAGGAGGAGGCCTGTTAAGTGGAAAAATAATGTAAATAAGAGGTGTTTCCCAGAATCATGGGAAAAAATTACTCTGAGTCTTTCTTCTGTTTTTCTGAGCCCCTGGGTGTCTGGGTTTTGCTCTGCTGGTGGAGGGATGTGTTTCTTGTTCTTGTCCTGGTAGAGGTTTCTAGAGCAGAGGCCTTCAGATATTACAGCTTGAGCAGAAGACTTCATGTGTATCTTTCGTCATCTCCAAAAGTGTGTATTTTTCGAAGCAGTACCCTTTAAATTTTACCACGTGCTATTATCTAATCCTTGAGTGTCATTGCATGACCAGAAGTGGCAGGATGAGGCACTGTGGCCTGGTGGTGAGGATGACGAGAGGGAAAGGGATGCAGTCCAGGGCTTTCAGAATACAGTGTCCAGCATGTCAGTCATTCTGAGTAAATGCTAATACCCTTCACTGCTCTCTTCTCTTGGGGTGGCATGGAGTTGATCACTTCATCTATCACCATGTGATTTCACTCTTGTATTCTGTACCAGCTCTGAGACTTAACTCTTAGAACCATTGCTGTAGCATTTGGCTCAGTATTTCTGTTTTCTAAACAGTCAATTTTCCCCATGAGGCTGAGGGCTCCCCAAGGGTGAGGATAGCACCTCCTTTCTCCATATCTCACTTCGTACTGATGTCAGTACAGATTGGCTGAAGAGAGAATTTAAGAAAACACCACCTTTCTGTTCAAAAACTATCTAAGATATGGACTTATTTGCATATAGTTCCTTTACAAGGGAAGGAATTGGCATTTAAAAAAAACCTCAATTTCTAGGTCACTTTGTGTTGGTTCAGCTGAGCAAAACTTCTGACAAGCCTGTAGCTTTGATCTACAGTCTGTCTTGGGATTCTTCTAAGGAAGACTCTATGTTTTGGTCACTTGGAGGTAGAAAGATACCGGTAATGACTGGGATATGGAGAAAACATGAAATCTTGGCCAAGAAAAGCTATCTCAGGAATCTATAATGAGTGAATAAGTGTGTGTTATTTCTTTTCCAACAGGCTGCATAATTTTTATGACCAATTATTCCATTTGTAATGACGCTGAGATAACAGAGATCCCATCTCATGCTCCATGGCACACGCCAGGCACTCATGGGAACTAGACGACACTATCCTTTATACAAGCATTGGATAGGCAGAGTGTTTCCACCAAGATTTAGTTCTAGCAGGAGAGACAGACATAAGTGCTAAGAAAAAACTTTGTGAACAGCAAAGATTATAAGGAACCAGAAAGGGCATGTGGAAAGGATTGAAGCTTTACAATGAAGGAGGGATTTATTAGGGATAGATAAAAGGCCTATCTTCTAGCCTTAGAATTTTGTGGTCCAGTGTTGCTTTTGATGATGTTATTTACATGTAACAAATGATTAGGTGTCTTTGGTTGTGAGATAGTGTCATCCCAAGCCACAAGGAACCAGCCTTTTCCCACAAAGATTTTGAGAGCTCAGTTGGAAAGGATTAGCTTTGGGAGGTTTAGAAATATACTAGGTCCAGATTGTGGAGCATGATGCTCTTCCGGGGGCCGGTGGTCCTCTTTGCCCTTATGCCCAACTTTGGATTCAGGAGAGTGCTGATGATCTCAACAGAGCTGGTAATTAGTTCATAGTGTCCGAATGCAGGCAAGCTAAGGGTTACATCTAGTTGTTCCCACTGATTGGTCTCAGACATTTACCTGCTCCTGCCTCCACAGTTTTCTCCAGGAACTGCCCCATCTATTTGCCTTTTTACCATTTTTCTCTCTGGTATTTCTTATCCATTAATTGATAAGCGTGGATTTGAATCCAGGCAGGCCTGGTTTGCATCCCAGCCCTGTCACTTACTATTGTATCACTTAGACTCTTTGATCTTGTTTTCCCATCTGTAAAATGTGAATAAAACTCACTGCTCAGATTAGTTGTAAGGGTTAAATAAGAGAATGTTTAAGTGAGGGCTTGGCACTTAGCATGTGCTTGTAATAAAAGGCAGTTGACAATTTTCTTTAGAATTCCATCTCTCTGTTTCTTGGCTACTTTCCATTAGAGTAGAGAGAATCGGGGAGAGAAAGAGTGATGCCCAAATAGATGAACATAATAGAGTGATTTTAAGGAAAATGGAAGGATAACAAGAGAGACGGATACCATGGAGACAGATACACAAACATAGTTATAGTTAGAGGAACAGATAGTTAAAACCAGGCAGAGGAAAGATTAAGTAAAAGATACAAAGATGGACAAAGGAGAGAGGAGCAGTGAAGGTAAGTGAAGGAATGAAGAGGCGGAAAGTCAAATGGAAAGGCAGAGACATGAGTTGAGAGCCAGACAAAGACTGCCAGAGGACAGAAATGGAGAGTTAATTTGTGGAACTTGGTTTAAAACCCCTGGAATAAGAGCTCTCCTGCCTTCTTGCCCCTTGTTATTGTGTGACTTGAGTTCTAAGTCTCTGGTCCCCTCAACCCAGCTCCTCCCTGTTTATCCCACTCCCAACCCACTTACACAGATCTGCCTCTACCCTGAAGCTTGAGCGGCCCTGCCTCCTTCTCTTCTACACTCTTCCTCCCACACCATCTTAGTTACCTAAGTCCGTAGGGATTTTTCATTTCAAAAAAACTGTTTGGAGTACAAAAGCATCATGGTGTCAGCCAGTCAGTGCAATAACCAGGTGTAGTTTTACAGTCGCTCCCCCCAACTGTAACTGCACTTTCATATATCTCTGGCTGCGACAGGCAATTTTCTTTCAAAGATTGTTTTTTCTGGAGCCTGTGATTTCTACTCTCGCCTCCAACCTCTGGGATATTAAAACGGGGTCAGTGGCTCTTGGCAGGCTGACCGATTTGTGGTCACTCCCCAGCTCCTCTGTTCACCCTCCCTGTTACCATCTCCAATCTTGTCATTCCTCTGCCTCTGTACCCCATCTAGTCAGGTTGGAGGAAACAGCTCTGGTGGTTAAAGCTCTCTAGAGAGACGTCTCAGCCTTCTGGGAGGTTACTGTCCTCCACACGGAGAGGTTTTGTCATGTGTCTAGCCTTAAGAGTTGAGGTTAAATGGGGTGGGGAAGGGGATCCAGGAGTGGATTCACCTTCTAAGCCTTTCCCGTGTTCTTCTCCCTAACCCTGCTCTGCCCCATTGTGCTCTGGAGAGAGCTGTCAGATCCATTCAATGAGAATATTGTAGCTTTTCTTTCTTCTTTCTTTTTTTGTAGAGACAGAGTCTGGCTCTGTCATCCAGACTGGAGTGCATGGCAGGATCATAGCTCAGTGCAGCCTCAAACTCCTGGGCTCACGCTGTCCTCCTGCCTCAACCTCTCAAGTAGCTGGAATTGCAAGCATGTACCATTGCTCTGGGCTTATTATTATTATTATTGTTATTTTTAGGGATGGAGTCTTGCTATGTTGCTCAGGCTGGTCTCAAATTCCTGGCCTCCAGTGATCCTCCTGCCTCAGCCGCCCAAAGTGTTGGGATTACAGGGATGAGACACTGTACTCCCTCAGTAGCTTATTTTCTAAGGGAAACATTTTGAAGAACTAAGGGAATGGAAGTAGGGTTTCACATTAGGGAGCTTTTCTTTGCTAGAAACTGAGAGTGAGGTGAAGTGGGAAAGCTAGTACCATCTGTTTTTCTGGAATATTTGGAGAATAGGAGGAATTCCCACATAGGCGAAGGGCTGAGTTAGTGGAGATCTGGCACATGGAGAAGGAATGTGGCAATGTCTGGATCCCTGCCTCCCTAACGAGAGATTGTGGTTCTGCTCTTGCTTCTGAAAGCAATCTGGTACCACCAAAAGCAGTCTCTTCCATTGCTTGCTGGTGTGGTATTTGCAGGCCAGCAAAATACCTTCTTTCTCTCACCCAGGCAGGTTTCCCCCCACCCGCCTTGGAAGAAAGACCTGTATCTGCCTTTGGGGTTGTCCATTTGGGGATTTTTTCTATTCCCTTCTTCGGCCCATGGCCTGATGCAAAATACTTCCTGTGGTCTAACTCTTGTTCCTCTTGCTTTACTAACAGACTGAATCCTCTTAAAAAACAACATGATACAGCACACTCCCCCTCCTCACTCATATCATCCCTTGTTTTTATTAAATAAAAGTAAGTGGAGCTATAAGATGTGACTGGCCTGGATCCCAGCTTCATAAAACAAAACTAACACCCTCTTTATCAAGGGGCTGAGGCAACCAGAGAAGATTTCTTAGGCCATTTTGCTGTCACGTAAATGGGAATCAATATTCAATAAGCCCTTGATGCACTGCCCTAGCAGTTCACTGAATACTGGCTTCCAGTACAGTAAGTAGCGTTGATATAGGGAGGGCTTGTTTGTAAAATAACACTGCAGCCTTCGCCTCCTGGATATTGGATCTGGCTTCTCCTAAGCAAGAAGATTCAAAACTGTGAGGAAGCAGGAGAGTCATTTTACCAACCCCATTGCCGCAGGACAGATTCACTTGTAATCTAGCTTGCACAGGAGAACAGATTCTGGGCTCGTATTAAAACCAATCAGTCTAAGAGATCCTGGAGGTTAATAGGCCCACATTCCTATCAGGAAGATTTCCACTGTGTCTGCCCTGATTGCCTCCTTCTTCAATAAATGAGTCAAATTGAAAACAGATTTAAGGATGGAATTGATTCCACTACTACTAACGTTATGAGGATAGACCCTCCTGTGTCCTGAAAGCTGCAGTGGCTGGAAATAATACCTAATTTCTCTCAGGCCCTGTGTTAGCTATCAGGAAGGACTGCTGGCTGCCTGGCCCCCTGGTGGATGGTGGCAGGTCCAGGTTTCTCCATGCATAGTCATTGTGAGAATCTGGTAGGAGATGGGCTGTTTCAACGTGGTCGATTATTTCTTTTCCATTCTGTGACATCTTTGCTGGGGATTTGTAACCTTAAGCTTGCTTCTCCTCCACAGCTCTAAGCAAGCAATGAGGAAAAGCAATGAGATGTCTGCCTAAATATAACAGGTGAATACGGTACCAAAGCTCCGTATAATACGTTTCAGAACCAAGTAGATTTTAGCCATTCTTTTTCAGACCCAGCGTTCACAGAGTTTAGGAATTAATCATTTGGGGAGGAAGTAGGAAGGTACAGAGAGATTTTGTCCTGCCTTATGGTTGTGACGATTTCTTATCCCATTTTAAGGGGTCTGATGGTTGGGAGGAAGCTGAGGGTAGAGGACTTTTTAGCACTGCTATTTGGGGATGTGCTAGAGGAGGTCAGTCCTACTCTTTCTAGTGACTCTCTAACTGTCCCTCCAGGAGAGGTGTCCTTACGTAAGTGTCCCAGAGCCACTTTATTTTTAATTAATTAATTAGTTAATTAATGAGATGGAGTCTTGCTCTGTCACCCCAGCTGGAGAGCAGTGGCATGACCTTGGCTCAGTGCAACCTCCACCTCCCGGGTTCAAGTGATCCTCCTGCTTCAGCCTCATGAGTAGCTGGAATCAAAGGTGTGCGCCACCATGGCTAGCTAAGTTTTTATATTTTTAGTAGAGATAGGGTTTTACCATGCTAGCCAGCCTGGTCTCGAACTCCTGACCTCAGGCGATCCACCCACCTTGGCCTCTCAAAGTGCTGGGATTACAGGCATGAGCCCCTGCAGCCAGCCTCCTAGGGCCACTTTAGATGAAAGCTTTCAGTCCATCTTGTCACAGATAGGTTTAGTGAACCTGAAGCAAGAAGATGGTATTTGGCCTCTCTGCTTGGGCATGGATTACAGGGGAGATCAGCCTGCAGTATTTGCCCATGTTAAGTCATTTTTTGTAGGGTTAACCCTCCAAAGATATTGAGTAATGGGAACATGTTTTTTGTTCTGTTTTGTTCGAGACAGGATCTTGCTCTGTTGCCCAGGCTGGGGTTCAGTGGGGCGATCTCCGCTCACTGTAGCCTCTTCTTCCTGGGCTCAAGTGATTCTCCCACCTCAGCCTCCTGAATAGCTGGGACTATAGGCATACGCCACCATGCCCAGCTAATTTTTGTATTTTTTGTAGAGTGTTTTGCTATGTGGGAAGACTTGCTAATTTTTTTGTGTTTTTAGTAGAGATAGGGTTTCATCATGTTGCCTAAGCTGGCCTCGAACTCCTGGCCTCAAGCAATCCTCCTGCCTCAGCCTTCTGAAGTGCTGGGATTACAGGAATGAGCCACCATGCCCAGCCTTAGGATGTTTCTTGTCTTCAGGATTCTTCATGTAGCCCAGCCTGGTAGCCTTGAGAAGAGTGCAGCAAGGATACTGGAGAGGGCTGAGTTCAGAGGGGGCTGAGGGGCTTGATAACCTAGCTTGGGGCTCCTGGGTTCCCAAATGAAGGGGAATGTTAGTTGGTAGTCTTCTCTTCCAAATAAGAGAAAAAGAGCTAAGTTAAAGCTGGAGGTGCTGAAGTTAAGCTTAGCAAAGGACTTCTTCTTTATTTTTCTTTATTTTTGAGACAGGGTCTGGCTCTGTCTGGGGTACAGTGGTGTGATCATAGCTCACTGCCGCTTTTTTTTTTTCTTTTCTTTTTTTGAGACAGTCTTACTCTGTCATCCAGGCTGGGGTACTGTAGTCACCCAGGCTGGGGTGCAGTGGTGTGATCATAGCTCATGGCAACTTTTTTCTTTCTTTTTTTTGAAACAGAGTCTTCCTCTGTCACCCAGGCTGGGGTAGAGTAGTATGATCATAGCTCACTGCAGACTTTATCTCCTGGCTCAAGCAAGTCTCCTACCTCAGCTTCCCAAGTAGTGGACTACAGGTGCGTGCCACCACACTCAGCTAAATTTTTCATTTTTTTATAGAGACAGGGTCTTACTATACTCCCAAGGCTGGTCTCAAACTCCTGGGCTCGAGCAATCCTCCTGCCTTGGCCTCCCAAAGTGATTGGATTACAGAGGTGAGCCACTGTGCATGCCTAGCAAAGGACTTCGTGACAGTTGGCACACAACCAACTCATTTACTTTGGCGTCAACTCTGTCCTCCTCCTGGGCCTTGTTTTCTGCTGCTCCATGTTGGGACGAGGGCCAAGTGTGGTTCTGACATCTCTCACTTCATCAATTTCCAGGTTGACCTGGCTGATCCGATGGGAGTCTCTACTTCCCTCTCCCTTTCATGGTATATTCTTCTTGAAGCTACATACTTAAAAAAAACAATAGAGAAGCACTTTCCTTTGGTTAGATACAAGGTTCTGTCCTTCTTGCTAAACTGTCAAACAAGCTCCCTGTGTTAGTGAGGCCTGTACATAGGATGAGGCCAGAACGAGAAGTTGGATGACAGAGCAGATTCCAATGGTTGGAACTCCTAGGGGATAGTGAGCTCTCAAATTCCTTTCCTAGGGAAAGAGGTCATGAGTGAGACTTAAAGCTCTCACCACTCTCTCCGATGGCTGGGCTTCTCCCATACATGGCCAAATGTTGTCTTGAAGAGTCCCGCCATGCCATACTCTGACCTTTTTCATTTGCAGTCTGCTTTATACTGGGAATGAACCAGTTATAACAGAGCAGTAGCATCTCAACATAGGGTATTACTGATGACCAAGCCCCTCTTCCCCTCTGGCTAAACTCCTATTCAATCATTCGCTACCTCTGGCAGTTCATTTCTTGCCACAACTTGCGTTCTGGCATCATTGTTCCCCCCACGCAACAGCTGATGACATCTCTTGGCCTCCCCCATCCATTCAGTAATACCTCTCCCCCCAACCCGCCTCCTCTGCCCGCTGTCCCAGCCTGTAACCCTGACCTCATTTCCTCCTACCTCTCACACCATTTCGAGACCTCTTGCCTCAGCCTGTGCCTGGGCTCCTTTCTTTGGTGCTCCCCTCATTCCTTTGTGGAGCCCACTCTGCTCTGATCTAGGATTGCACCTGCACATTTGTACCTTCCCAAGACTCCAGGAACCAGAGGACTGCCCAGCGAAAAGGGTGGCTCCTATCCCCAGGTTGCCCCCAGCTCCTCAGTGGGGTGGATTTCATGGCTGGGTTATGTGTTGTTTGTCTGTCTCAGACTTTGCAGCCCCTGAGGCAATGGCTCTGTCTTTGCAGGCTCAGGAAAGCCTTGGCAGCCAACAAATAATAAATAACACCCTGGTAACACCACCTGCAACTTGCTAATGAGTGTCTTTTCCCCTGCCTTCCCCGCCTCTTGGAGGCTGGGGGTGGGGACCCCCAATTTCTTGGAAAATGGATGCCTTCCCCTTGTTCATGTCTAGAAGAGTTGATGTTGGAGATTGGTGGGTGAGGAGAGGCAGAGGGACACCGAGGTGACTTTTAGGAGTACACTAATCTTTCTTCCGGTCTTAGAGTTTTGGAGAGACAGTAATCTTCAGGAGTAGGGTTGTCCTGCTGGGGGGTCTTTGGGTTTCTTGAAGGCTCCTGGGGTTTGGTTTCCAGAGGCAAGCCAGGGAGCTATCACCCGACCCCATCTCTTCCCACAAACAATGTTTCTCTTAGTCATCGGTTGGTTTTATAAATTTGATACTCAGGGAGTCATCTTCTTCTAAGCTCACAGGTTAGGTCACTATAGCTCTACTGTCTTCTTTTAGGTTTGAGGTATTAGTTAAGGTTAGCGTCTAAGATAGAGAGGAGAGATTGCTGCTTGGTGCAGTTTTCCTGAAGGCACCTGTGTTTGAAATTTCAGCAATTGCCAACAGGTCAATCTGTGTTTTGTCTTTGGGTCATCCGAAGAGAGTAGAATAAGTATGCAATCTTGTTCGCTTAGGCACTTTCATATTGTTACCCAAAATGCCATTATTTTAAAGTATATCTTCTGATGCAGGCTTGACTCTATTCTAAAACACGTATGTCATCTGGCAAAAGCCTTTTAGACTTTTGTTTCATTGTAGCAGCAAAAAGGAGTGAGTGGAGGATATGCTTGTGTGAGACGGTCTCTCCAGTGCCCCGTTGGAATGGTCCATGGAGTTGGCCTGTGGTCGTTTTTCACAGGCAAGAAAATGAAGACCAGCTCTTCCATGCCTTGCCAAGAAGTGTCAGTCCTAAGGTTTGAATTTCCCAGAATCATCATCCTCCAATCCCCCTCTTGATTCAGGGAGTTTTTCGTCAGCTACTGTCCATCTCCTTTAAGAGGAGAGGCTTCCCTGATTTCTGCTTCTGTCTTCCAAAATTACCACCCCCCCACACACACCAAATTGCCCATTCCCTCACACTTCACGCCAGTTCTTGGGGTGTAAACAGTCCTGTCTGGTGTTGGGGTAAATGAGCTCCGTGTTTGATTAATTCTACATGATCCTGCTTGTAGACACTGAGGGAGGAGCTAGCCCCTTTTCCATCCCCCGGAGTCAGAACCCAGACCTGGGCCAAGGAGGTTCATTTTCCCACGTGTAGGAAGCTGATGGGCCCCCATTCCCTGCAACATTTGGCTCCTTAGGTTCTCTGAGTCACCCCCTGACCCTGACGGTCTGCAGCAAGGGCTCAGACCCGACGGGCCAACCTCACCCAAGAGGGCTTAATGAGCACCTGGCGGCTAAGTGCTTTGAGATCTTTCAGATGAAAAGGGCTGTCCGTGGTTCTGGGGTTATTATTGCCAGGGTAGTGGCGGCAGCAATTACTCCAGATGATCAGGACATCCAGCTCCCTTTGTCCTTGAAGGGAGTGCCTGGTTATTGGAGGAATGGCTAACTGCCTTGCCTTATCTGCCTTGGGTGCTGATGGGATTCTAGCAACGTTCTTTTTACCGTTTGCCATCCTCCCTCTGCAGCTGGGCAGGTAGCACTGCAGAAGCTCAGTAAATTCTAAAATCCTCAGTCTCTAGGGGGTGAAGTGGTCTGAAGAGTACAGAATGACAGAAACCAGAAGCCAGGGCTAGAGGATAGCCACCTTGTTTGTGTCTTCTGTGTCTACAGTTGAAAGGAGAGAGGAGCGCTTGGTACTGGAGAACTTAAGAAAACCAGTTTTCTCAAGGCATGAGAATAAAAGGAAAGCAGTTCTAGCCATAGCGGCTCAGAAATAGTATTAAATTTGTAGAAGAGATAGGAAGCATGACAAACCAAGGAAGTGGTAGAGGCATCAACTCTGCAGAGTATTAAATGAAGGGAGAGGAAGGAGGAGCACTGCAGAGGCAGAAGGATCACCCAGGGTAACCTTAAGGACTACGAGCTCCTGAGTGAACAAATCCGCAGGGGACAACCACGTTCCACTTTTCTACCTGAAAGGGGTGAGGTTTATGTTCTGGGCTTTAGTCTCTCATAACAGTGGATGGTAGCGGTGTATTTTGAGGGGAGGTGGCTGCTCCATGGCTCCTGCAAGCACTGGGCTGGGGTGGGTGGCAGGAGGACCACAGGCGGGAAGAACGGGGCCTCAAGTGCTTATTTCCCACCCTTCCTTGTCCTAAGCGCCTTTACTGTAGGAACAAACACCATTCCTTTTCCATCTCCACAAGCACAATAATCTTCCTTGGAAAGGAGGAAAAGTCACAGATTTTTGTTGAGAAGTCATTTTTATCTTGTTCTCCTATATTTACTTCCTGAAAAATCTTCTAACGCCATCTTGCTAAAGATGGGGCATCCAAGAGAGATTCTCTTTTGTGTTTAAAGCCTGAAATGAAGATGTCGCATACTCTAGCGTTAATATTCTTCCCTTAACCACACAGATTGTCCTCTTTTTCCTTTGCTTTTAAAACCACAAATTTTGGTTGGACAAGGTGACTTACACCTGTAGTACCAGCACTTTGGGAGGTTGAGGCAGGTGGATCACCTGAGATTGGGAGTTTGAGACCAGCCTGACCAACACAGTGAAACCCCATCTCTACTAAAAACACAAAATTAGCTGGGCATGGTGGTGCACGCCTGTAGTCCCAGCTACTAGGGAGGCTGAGGCAGGAGAATTGCTTGAACTTGGGAGTCAGAGGCTTCGGTGAGCTGAGCTGAGATCCCACAATCGCACTCTAGCCTGGGCAGCAAGAGTGAAACTCCACCTCAAAAAAAGAAAAGAAACCCCACAAATTTGGACGGTGCCATCTTCACTCACGTTTACTCTGTATGGGTTATTACCCTCCCAGTCTCCAGGTCCCTGGGGTTTGGTCTATATCTCTGCATTATTTGCTACCAAAAGTGCCATTATTTAGATAAATACATTTTACCCACTCTGAATTATGTGGTATTTATTACCATTATTGGAGGTCTAGAGAAGTGTTTTTAAAAAGTCACATGGCTTTGCAAAAAGGGTATCAGTGAGAAAGTTGTGATTTATATGGAGAAGAGAAAGGTCAGGAGCAGAGGAGGAAGAGAGAGGAAAACAGGGAGAAAAGAAACTGCTGATCAATGAATTTAAAGTATTGCAAGCTCGAGAACAGGAGAATAGTGGCCTTTCCGGAGGCCAGAGCAGAAACTACGGGGACTGTAGACATGGAGGATTAGGATTGGACTAAAGGAAGCAGTGTCTCACTGGGGAGTCAAATGAGGCTGCTCTTGAAAAGGACCGGAATCTACTGTTCTTGGAAATGCTAGGCAAAGAAACAGTGAAAGTGTAGGGGAGCCAGGGCCGAGGACTGACTACAGTAATCCCTTGCCACTCTCCTCCCTGGCTGCTTCCTGCCCTCCCTTATCTGCCAGGATTGTCCGATCCTGCTCTCTGAATCAGATTTGATGACTCAACACTGACCAATTAGGCGTTAACACATCTGTCTCCTGGGCTATCTAGCCATCTTTATGGAGAACAGAATCTTAAATCTCTGCTCATCGGGACAGCCAGAGGCTTTGCCTAAATGGTGGAAAGCGCTGTAGACATTTTTCATAATTATAATGACTTTTTACAGGGAGAGCCGTAACTCCTGCTCCGTAACTCCAGGGCGAGAGAAGAGCCCATTGCAGATGCTGTGATGCGGGGAATGGAGCCATCTGATGGCTGTCTTCTTCAGGCAGTCTGTGCTTTCCTAATATGACAATTTCTGGGAGCAAAATTCACAAAGGAGAATATGACAGTTTCTATTCTAGGAGCTCTTCCATTGAGATAAGGCAGGCCGTAGTCTCCAGAGGCAGACAGTGAGTGGCAAAAGGTCAAGGGATCAATGAGTAGTACATAGCCTGGCTAAGCTCTAAATATCTGTGTGTGGGGAAGGACATTTTAGTTATGGAAGGCTTCCTGGAGGAGGCAAATAAGGAGCTGAAAAAGAGAAGGTCATTCTTAAATAGAGGAAATGACTTTCTTTTTTCTTTTTAGAGACAGGGTCTCATTCTGCCACTCAGGCTGAAGTGTAGTGAGGTAATCATGGCTCACTGCAGCCTCCAGCTCCTGGGCTAAGGCAATGGAAATGGCCTTTGGTAGAGGTAGGTGATTTTGAGATTTGGACCACCGTAGGAGCAGAGATTTCATCATGGATCGGCGAGAGTCTTGCCATTTTAGTTTTCTAGTTGATTAATTAGCTCATATTCCTGTCAGTCTCTCCTAATGACCCCCCACAGCACACCTCCAGCTTTTATAAGAACTTCATGACGCCCTACGAATCAGGCCTGAGAGCTCCTGTTTTACCACTACTCTGCTTGGTCCACCCCTGTTCAATAACCTTCTGGTTTATTTCCTCTTCCCCTATAAGGCTGAACATTGTTCCAAATTGCACTTCAGACCCTGATTTCAACTATTAAATCCTCAAAATACTAGATCCTCAAACTACTAGATTGTCTTTTTCTCATCCTTCCAGCAATGTACTCTTTCCTTATTATACCTAAGCAACTTTCATAGGCCAATAAGTGTGTCAAAATGTGAACGATCCGCAAACTCTGTTCATTTCCCAAGCCAAGTACCTCTGAGCCTTACCTTATCTGATGCCTTTCTTTGGCTAATGGTATATCATTAATGGTCTTCAACTTTCTTGCGTTAATCTTACTGATGTGTGTTTCTGTCCAGGAGTTCCTGACAGCAGGGCCTGTGTTTGCACTTTTTGCTTCATTCCATACCTCTCACAGCATACTTTAGACCCAGAATTCATGTTTTCCAAGGTGCTAGAGATGAACAATTACCTAGATAATTTGATCTGTGTAGATAACTTTTGTTTTTCTTTTTCTTTTCTTTTTTCTTTTGAGACGGAGTTTCGCTCTCGTTACCCAGGCTGGAGTGCAATGGCGCGATCTCAGCTCACCGCAACCTCCGCCTCCTGGGCTCAGGCAATTCTCCTGCCTCAGCCTCCTAAGTATCTGGGATTACAGGCACGCGCCACCACGCCCAGCTAGTTTTTTGTATTTTTAGTAGAGACGGGGTTTCACCATGTTGACTAGGATGGTCTCGATCTCTCGACCTCGTGATCCACCCGCCTCAGCCTCCCAAAGTGCTGGGATTACAGGCTTGAGCCACCGCACCCGGCCAACTTTTGTTTTTCTGAAGCATGTTTCAAGAGTTAAAATATACATCTTATTGCTTCTATAACACTCTTCTTTTTTCTCTTGTTCTTCTTTCTTCTTCTCTTTCTCCTCCTCTTCCTCCTCCTCCTTCTTTTTTGAGACACGGTCTCACTCTATCACCCAGACTGGAGTGCAGTGGTGTGATCATAGCTCACAGCAACCTCGACTCCTGGGTTCAAGTGATCCTCCTACCTCAGCCTCCCAAGTAGCTGGGACTATGGGTGCACACCACAATACTTTGAAAAAAAAATTTTTTTTTTTTGAGACTGAGTCTCATTGTGTTGCCTAGGCTGGAGTGCAATGGTGGGATCTTAGCCCACTGCAACCCCCAACTCCCAGGTTCAAGTGATTCTCCTGCCTCAGCCTCCCGAGCAGCTGGGATTACAGGTGCACGCCACCATATCTGGCTAATTTTTGTGTTTTTAGTAGAGATGGAGTTTTGCCATGTTGGCCAGGCTGGTCTCTAACTCCTTACCTCAGGTGATCCACCTGCCTCAGCTTCCCAAAGTGCTGGGATTACAGGTGCAAGCCACCGCGCCTAGCCTCCTGGAAAATTAAAAAAAATTTTTTTTTTGGTAGGGACAAGGTCTTGCTGTATTACCCAGGCTGGTCTCAAACTCCTTGGCTCAAGTGATCTTCCAGCTTCGGTCTCCCACAGTTCTGGGATTAGAGGCATGAGCCACCGCACCCAGGCTGTAATCCTCTTTGGTCAAGCAGACACAATGTTATGAGGATATGTATATCATAGAAATTGACCTTTGTTATTCTTCTAAAAGTCTTTCCTTGTTCAAAATACCGAAAGGATGACTTATTGTGTTTCTTCAATTTATTCAACAAATTGCCTTGTTTTTTATTGCTGCTATTCTGGACAAGGGATGCAAAAATGAATAAGATGAGATCTTTACCTTTTAGGTGCTTTCAGGTTGGTGGGAAGATAAACAAGTAAACCAGAATTTACAATACAGCATGAGAAGAGCTGTGACAGAGGAGTGCCTAGGGTACTGGGATGAGGCGGTAGACACCTAACTCTGGTGCAGGAAGGAGTCCTTTATGGGCCCAACTAGCAGCAGGGGAGAGTGGCTGTGGCAGCATCAGGCTAGGCTAGCCACTAGGAAGACCTTCTCAATTAGATTATGATTTCTCAATCTATGCATTCATGCGCAGAAGGATCATTTGCTGAGTACCACCTATGTCCCAGTCACTATGCTGGCTCGCTCTTATTTAGAGTGGTGGACAGAAAAATTAAACATGAAAATACAATATGCTAAAGGCTGGGGCAGAAGCTGATACTACCTCAATTAAAGCCAGTTAAAATATTATGCTGCTCAGAATGTGGAAGAGGAAAAGGAGGGTTATTGCAATGGCTTACCCGCTTACCCCTTTCAAGTCTGTGAATAGGTTGTTTCAAATTCCACTGCGAAGTTTATTTATCATCTGGAATCCCAGTAGTTGAAAGATCCGGAATATATCAAACTTCCTAGGTCTCTGTCTGGACACCCTTCCTAGTTCAGGAAGCAATTAGTCTGAGAGAGACAGAAGTGAGAGTGTAGGAGCAGAATATATATCCTTTTAAAATAATTTAGTAACAACCCTAGGTAAGTGACCAATAATTTATAGAGTCTATTCTTTTTATAGAGATATTTCCTTGCTGCTCAACCAGCGAGCTTGCCGGGTTTAGAGGATTAATCTTTGACGTAGTAAATATGCTCAAGTTGTAATTCAGTCGCAGGGATAAAGGGAACTTAGACTTGTCTTGTATAAGGGAAAAAATATTAAGTGGATTTGTTGAGGACCCGCTGTGGTAGTCCTTATTGTCTCTTGTACCTCAGCATTTCGAGGGACCTTATTAATCTTCTCATACAATGTCCTTATTTTACAGATGAGGAGACTGAGATTTATGGTACATGAGGTGGTGGCAAACCCAGGACTGGAACCTGTGTCTCTTGCCTCACACTTTGGATACTGTACTGTGCTACCGCGTGTCACACACTAGCTTCACTTGCAAGGCTCCCCTTAACCGCCTTCCCCTCAGTTCTTTTCTGTCCCTTCCTGTTGTCTGCTTTAGACAGACTGAGCTCCTTGCCACACATTTTCTGCCTCTGAAACCTCCTGTAAGCCCTCCCCCTCCTCAGGCTAGGGTGGCTTTACTTTTCTCTCCTTTCTGCTTTTCTTTTCCCTTTCTCTTTCCTTTTTTTTTTTTTTTTTTCTCTCTTTTCTGAGATGGAGACTCTCTCTGTTGCCAGTCTGGAATGCAATGGTGCAATCTTGGTTCGCTGCAACCTCTGCCTCCTGGGTTCAAGTGATTCTTCTGCCTCAGCCTCCCAAGTAGCTGGGACTACAGGAAGGTGCCACCACACCCGGCTAACATTTTTTGTATGTTTAATAGAGACGGGGGGGGGGGTCACCATATTGGCCAGGCTGGTCTCAAATTCCTGACCTTGTGATCCACCCCCCTCAGCCTCCCAAAGTGCTGGGATTACAGACTTGAGCCACCACGCCCGGCCCCTTCTGCTCCTTGCTTCCTCTCCAAACCAGTTCCGTCCTCCCTCTTGTAGGAAGCCTTCTCCAAATAACCCCTTCTTACTTGGAATGTTTCTTGGCTCTGCAAGAAACATATATTTGTGTTCTGTCAATTTACTTAGATGAGGAGCTTCTTAAGGTGAAGGCCCCTCAGAACACACAAAGGGAGCTTATACTGCTGCCTGACTAGAGCTAGATGTGGGATAGTCTGAGAAAGTTCAAATGACCTCTGTATCTGGGGATAGAAAAGAAGTCTGGCTTAGGGGTAGTGAGAATGCTGATTCCATTTAGAGGCAGTGGGTACCTATTTGAAATTCCTTCTTATGGTTATTTCCAATCCTGGGATTCTGTAACCCTATGAACCTACTTGGATATACCATTACCTTATCTTCATGCTATTACCAATTTTGTGGCCTGTATTAAATACTAAGACATCCAATAACTAGTAGATGGCAGATTAGTATGGCCACTGCAGGTTATAAAGAAAAAAATGAGCTTGGTGGAGGGAATCTTCCTATGTGGAATGCATTGTCAGGTGGAGCACCTGGCTGCCCAATGCATGACCTCAGTTGTCGCCTGGAGGTCTCTACCTCAGGGAAGGGAGGCCTTGAGAACCATTTTGACCCGGGTTCAAGTTCTCTAGAATAAACAAGCCGATCTCTTGCTCTAAGCTCCAGTCAAAGAGGCTCCAGTGTGTTTATTGACTCTTGCATGTCTCTGCCCTGGAGAACAAACAAACAACTCAACCTGACTCATTCCCTCCACCAGCTATACTCAGGTCCATCGCTGGGGTTTACCAGAAAAATCCCTCAGGCCCTGTGGAAAATTAGAGAGCCAAAAGTTAGGTCTCTCTGGTCATATATTCCTACTCTTTCTTCCCATAGAATGTTAATACTTCCCGGAGGTGCATAAGACTAGCAATGACTTCCACTTCACTTGGCTTGGGCTCTCTCCATTGCTTGAGGCAAATCAGCTTGCTTCACGGATTCATTCATTTGACAAATATTTATTGAACACCTGCTATATGTAAGGCTCTCCTCTCTTAGGATGGGGGCTTACTGATTTTTGCTATGGAGAATGCTGGTGCTTTCATTTTTATGTTTTTTTGAGGCGGAGTCTGGCTCTTTCTACCAGGCTGGAGTGCAATGGTATGATCTTGGTTCACTGCAACCTCCACCTCCTGAGTTCAAGTGATTCTCTTGCCTCAGCCTTTTGAATAGGCAGGACTACAGGTGTGCACCACTATGCCTGGTTAGTTTTAATGTTTTTAGTAGAGATAGGGTTTTGCCATGTTGGCCAGTCTGGTGAGGCCAATCTCCTGACCTCAGGTGATTGCCCACCTTGGCCTCCTCAAGCACTGGAAATACAGATGTGAGGCACCATGCCCAGCCCAATGCTTCCATCTTTTAAGTAAAAGTTTTGAAGTACGCTTTTCCTGACATCTTGTAATAATAACAATACCTGTTCTCTCCCTTCCTACCATTGGAAGAACTTAGTTCTGAACCCACACCATCTCCTTTCATTAAGCCTTTGGTGGATCATTTTTACCTCTTGGGATTTCATCAAACCCTGCTTCCCATTTTCTTCCACAGAAGAGGAGGCAGCCTTATGCTCGTGTATTTGTGCTCAGCTTATTCCTTCTCACTGTTTTTAAAAAGAAGGAACCCAACTCAGCCCTCCCCGTTGTTGTGTTTAAAGGAGTCTTGTTTCCTAAACTGTGAAATCCTCAAAGCACTGAGGTTTCACATGATGTTAATAGGGGTTTCTTGAAAAAGCATTGCATCAGGTTTTTTTTTTTTTTTTTTTTTTTTGGTGAGACAGTCTCGCTCTGTCACCCAGGCTGGAGTGCAATGGCATGGTCTTGGTTCACTGCAACCTCCACTTCCTGGGTTCAAGTGATTCTCCTACTTCAGCCTCCCAAGTAGCTGGGATTACAGGTGCCCACTATCATGCCTGGCTAATTTTTGTATTTTTAGTAGAGACTGGGCTTCATCATGTTGGCCAGGCTGGTCTCGAACTCCTAACTTCATGATCCATCTGCCTGGATGGTGCTGGGCTACAGGCATGAGCCACTGCACCTGGCCTGCATCAGGTCATTTTAGGAGACAATGGATGAGGCAAAATTAAAATCGTAAGCAGCAGGGCTTCTCAGAACCTATAACATATTAATATTCACTTCAGATCTCAGGAAGGAGACAAAATTTGCAATATTTTCCAGATTATTAGACCATGGAAGCCCCTTTTAAAGAAAAACCTCTTATTCATTCTTGGGACATTAGCGTTCCATTAAATTCAATTTGAGAAATGCTGATATAGTAGCAGGAGTAGTGACTGAAGAGACAGGAACCTGATCTTGCATCCCTCTTTGCCACTCAGTTTTGTGACTCTGGACAAATCACTTCTCCTCTACGGACCTCCATTCCTTTACCTGGAAAATGAGGAGGCTGAATTAAATTATCCTTCAGTCCTTTTCTAGTTCTGTACAAAGGCATCCACAGGTAGGTCCAATCTCCTAAGGACCAGAAGCAAAATCTTAAGTGGATATCTTGACATACTAATTGAGGATATATAAATAATACAATAAAACATTAAACCAATCTATGACTAAAAAGAGATGGAGTAAATGCATTTTACAAGAAAGGAAAGATATTTGCGGAAAGAAAACATGTTCATATGCAGCTGAGTGTCTTAAGGGAAAGATATGAGAGGTCTCCTTGGAAGAGGAGCGTTGGTGTCAAAAGAGGAAAGAGAGGATACTCTCTGCTGACAGGAGTGGGTGTGGAGAGGTGGGGTATCCCTGGTTTACGGGGCAAACTACTTGGTTGATAATTCAAAGGGAGTCAAAGAAAGCTCTTCTGGGAATAATGATGGAATGACCCAGATCTGGGAGTCAATGAAGGTAAAGGAGCTTGAGCTGGAGCACCTGGGAAGGTGGGTCAGTGCGTATTTCACTCCCAGTGATCTGTGGTGAGGTCAAGGCTTCGGGCTGCTTCGACAAGACATGTGGGTATGTGGATGGCCTTGGAGACAGACAGGTTCTCTAGTGGGTGGCCCAAACCTCTTGCCTCTTCTTGCCTTAGGTGTGAAGGATTAGTGCTCTAGATTAAGTCCATGCCTGTGGGTACTGTCACTAAGAGAAGTTAAAAACTATGAGCAGAGATGCTTATCTTTATAGCTGTTCTGGTTTGATTTATATTATGTGTGTGTGTGTGTGTGTGTGTTGGGTCTATATGCACCTATGTGTATGAATGTGTTTTTATGTAAGTGTGCACTTTCCCATATATGTGGAAATGTGACCATGTTTTATGTATATATATATTATATATATGTGTTTGCAAAGTGCTTTTGTCTACCTATGCTTTGCCTATTTAAAAAAAAGTGAGGTTTAATTTTACGTATGTGTGTAAAATGTGTGTACACTACATGTGCATATGGCTAGTGGTCTAGTTTATGTATATGAGGCATGTATTAATACTACATTCACATTCATATTTATGTGTGAATATTTATATGTATTTCTATGTCTGTCTCTTAAATTGTATCTATTTGAACTACTTCTTTTTATGTTTCTTTGTATTTAGGGGTTTCCTGAATTCAGTACGTGTTTGTTGAGAGCCTACTGTGTGCAGGGTATATTCCTGTGTATGCATATGGGGTGTGCCTAAGTCTATAAACATGCTTGGAAGGCATACCTGCCCTTATGTATATACCACCAAGTTCATGAAATGCTCAAATGTATACTGATATCCTCACCTATCTATTTTTTAATCCTCCATCTAATGTCATCACTGTCATCTCTTCCTAATTATATTTTGGAAAAAGCAGGAGATAGCTAAAAAGATGGAGTATGAGGATGTGTATGCATCCAGTCCACGTATGTCCGTGTGACGTAAGACTGTGTCTTCTTTATTATCCATGTGCAATCTCCTCCTAGATCTTTGTGCCATCTCACTGTAAGCACTTTTGCTCCCATACAGCTTGGAAAAATACCTAAGACACCCATTCACCGCTATGAATGAATACCTTGTTTTCCCTTCCTGGTCTGTCCAACCCAGGAAGAAAGGATGAGAGAGTCAATAACAGGATATTAAGTTCTAGCTGCCTGAGAAAATTTTTCTTTTTCCCTGGTCCCATCTTTTCTATCCTTCAACCAGTTCTGCTACTCCCTCGAAAGAGAGACACAGGTTTTCTTATCCCCAGAGAAACCAGAGGGAGAGCAGGAGAGATTTTTTACTCCAAGGGAATCTGCTCCTAGTTTATGGGGTTTGTCAATAATGTTCCTTCATTAAGATAGCATCTCAGAATGAAAGAGGCCTCTGCTCTTCGTGAAAAGAGTTGTTTTTTTCTTAAGTGGGGAATGTAGGGGGCATTAAATAAACCTGTTCGTTAAAAAAGTACCTTTGCAGCAAGGAAATGTGTTATTATTGTAATTGTCTAATGCTAATTATACTTATTACCATAATAACCATTTTGTTGTAACAAATGATGTAATCCTCTTCATTTCTGTCACTGCCAGAGGCAGAGGCGAGTGGAGCGTCTATAGCAAGAGGGGGGACTGGGGAGTGTTCTTGGTGGAGAGGTGCAGCTAGGCCTAGTAGAATTGGGAACTCATGCTGGTGGCTGGCTTTGCTGCCGAGGAGGTGGGGGCTGCAGGGCAGAAGATACAGGACTAGCTCACTCCCCAACCCTGCTTCTCTCTGGAACTCCCATCCTAGGCTCTTTCCTGAAAGCATCTAATCATTCAGTCAGACCTCCATTTATTCACTCAACAAACACTCATTTGGTACTTGCTGTGTTCCATATGTTAGAGTCAGTCCTGGTGATATAGAGTAAATCAGATAGGATCTTTACTGCTGAGATGTTTACAGTCTAGTGGTGGAGAGTGTTTGTAAGCATGCAAACGGTATTTTCAGTGCACTAGAATAAGTATGGTCTAGAATATTTAGAGTGCTATGAGTACATGCATAGAAGAGGTGACTTATTCTGGGTACGGAAGCCTGAAAAGCTGGATCTTTTGAGAAGCACTAGGAGTTTGCAGCACAGAGAAGGGAGTTAGCATTTCCAGGGAGAAGGAACTATATTACTAAAGGTATGGAGGCATGATAAAGCCTGTTTGTTTTGTTAATATTAATAATAATTTTTTAAAAGAATAAAAACAGCTCATATTTATATTACACTGTTCTAGGCCCTCACCTGTGTTGATTTGCTTAATCTTCACAAATAGTTTGGGGCTAGAGTGTAAATGGCCTTGTAGACCATTATAAGTTTTTTTTTTTTTTTGAGATGGAGTCTCCCTCTGTCACTGGGCTAGAGTGCAGTGGTGTGATCTCAGCTTACTGCAACCTTCAACTCCTTGGTTCAAGCGATTCTCCTGCCTTAGCCTCTTGAGTAGCTGGGATTACAGGTGCACGCCACCACGCCCAACAAATTTTTGTAGTTTTTTTTTAGTAGAGATGGGGTTTCACCATGTTGACCAGGACGGTCTTGATCTCCTGACCTTGTGATCCACCTGCCTCAGCCTTCAAAGTGCTGGGATTACAGGTGTGAGCCACTGTGGCCGGCCCCATTAGAAGTTTCTAAACAGAGGAGTAAGAAGATAAGATCTGCATTTTAGAAAGACAATTCCCCAAAACTAGGACTGTGTGAACAACTGGCCTACTGGATCTTCCCATCTCAAAGTGAAGCTGAGGGTTCAGCTTCTAAGCCAGCTCTTAGACATACCACATTCAACTCCACAGTTGATCCAGAGCTGCAGATCTGCCCTAGTGGCTGCCTATGAGACGTGGAAGGAAAGGGAATTGGAGCAACTATCAGGTTAATAAACTCTGTGGAGAGAGCCAAACCAAATTTCCAAGGCCCCATGATCGGTTTGTCTAAATGCAACACAACAATGTAATGCTGATAGGCCTGACTTCCTTTAGTGTTAATGGGCATTACAGATCTTCTCTACCTTCTGGGCTGAGGGCTTGTGTGTCTCGTTTACCACTCTATCTCTAGTACCAACAGAGGGCCTACCAATGGTATATGTTAATAAATCTATGATATGAATGACCAATCACTTGTCCTGGAGTTCTGGGTACCCCAAACTTTTCATTATTAATTAAAGAAGTAGTCCGGGCATGGTGGCTCACACTTGTAATCTCAGCATTTTGGGAGGCTGAGGCAGGTGGATTATGAGGTCAAGAGATTGAGACCATCCTGCCCAACATGGTGAAACCCCATCTCTCTTAATAATATAAAAAGGCTGGGCGTGGTGGCTCACGCCTGTAATCCCAGCACTTTGGGAGGCTGAGGCGGGTGGATCACGAGGTCAAGAGATCGAGACCATCCTGGTCAACATGGTGGAACCCCATCTCTACTAAAAATACAAAAAAATTAGCTGGGCATGGTGGCGCGTGCCTGTAATCCCAGCTACTCAGGAGGCTGAGGCAGGAGAATTGCCTGAATCCAGGAGGCGGAGGTTGCGGTGAGCCGAGATCGCGCCATTGCACTCCAGCCTGGGTAACAAGAGCGAAACTCCGTCTCAAAAAAAAAAAAAAAAAAATATATATATATATATATATATATATATATAAATATATATATATATATATATAAATTAGCTGGGCATGGTGGAGCACCTGTAGTCCCAGCTACTCAGGAGGCTGAGGCAGGAGAATCGTTTGAACTCAGAAGGTGGAGATTGCAGTGAGCTGAGATCACACCACTGCACTCCAGCTGGTGACAGAGCGAGATTCCACCTCAAAAAAAAAAAAAAAAAAATTCCTACTGTTATCAGTGCCCTTCTCTCCACTCCACCACACACACAAACAGGTATTTCCCAGCTTCTCCCACTTATCACTTTTAGGTCTGTCTTTTCACCACAGAGCAGTGCATCAAAGATAATAGTAATAACGGCTAGCAGTCACTGAATGAACAGTGCCTACCAGTGCCAGGCATTGTTCTAAGTCTTTCATGTATTAACTAAGGTCTTACAACGCTTGGACGAGGAGATGCTATTATCATTCCCACTTTATAGATCAGGAAACTGAGCTATGAAGAAGTCAAATATCTTGCTCAAGGTCACATGGCTGTTAAGTAGTAAACCCTTATCCTCTTCATTAGTGCATTGAAACGTTAATATGCATGCAAATCAGCTGAAGCCTTGTTAAAGTGCACATTGTGATTCAGTGACTATGGCGAGGTCCGAAATTCTGCATGTGTAGTAAGCCCCCAAGTGATGTCAATGCTGTTGTCCATGAGCACATCTTGTGCAGTGAGGCTCTGCAGCGTGTTTCCTACCTCTCTATACCATTTTCTGACTCCCAATGTCATGAGCTATCAGAGTTATTTCCTAACTTGATATGACGTTTGTTTACAAGAAGAAACCGAAACATATGGTTAGTTTCTTTCTGGGAGAAAAAAGGGAGTTCCAGCTGGCCGGATTGTTTTTGAGTGTTTTTGAGATCCTTGTGCAAATAACTGATCCTAAGCAAAGGGAGGGCAACTCTAGACTCACTGGGTATGAGCCCAGCTCACACTGCAGGCTCTGATCATGTCTACTGGTTGATGGCCACTGAAGGAGCCACCTCTGCTTTTATTCCATTAAGGCCACTAATTGAATTAGTCCTAGGTATTTAGGATGAAAGTGTCCATGCTTCAAGGCTTCTGCTGTAGACTGTTGATTAACTGTGCCTCTGGAATTCCCAAGCTCAAATGTCTAGAATACTTGGCTTCTTCTAAATGCAAAGATAACAAGAGAAGGTAGGAAGACATATGAGGGCAAAGCTCCATGAAAAGAGTAGATTAATAGATTGATTAACAAGTATTTTTGAGGCCCTGATACTAAAATGAAATGACTTTATCTTAACTCCCAGGTCTCAGGTGACCCGCAGGAATAATGGAGTCAACTCCCATTCAATGTCTTTTCCTAATCAAGAGTGACTTCTCCTTTATTCCCTAGCAAGCTATACTTATGAGACATCATTTCTAAGATAATTCTGAAGGCAGACACACATTTTTGGAACATTTTTTAAAAGGCTGCATTAAAAAGTCTGAAATAAATAATTTTCATTTTTTAAAAACAGACTTGCCAAGAGCTGTGTCACAGCCCTCCCACATTAGCCCATAAAACTTGGAGTTGACCATAGCCATTCCGATGGGAAGCTGAATCTCTAAGGTCCATCCTCACGTTAAGATTCTCTGATTCCATTTCAATCAGGTCTAGGGCTCTGATACTCAAGTGAAGCTCTTAGGACCCCTGGGGGCAATTATAGCTCCCAGATAGCTTGGATTTTCTCTTGGAAAAACTTTAGGCAGTTCATCTCTTGGAGAGAAGGAACTCCCAGTGGGCAAAGCACAGAGCTTGGTGTCATGGGGTTTCTCTCCTCCTTCCCATTTCTTCTTGTCCCATGGCTATTGTTACAGTCCAGAGCAGAGTCATTAGCTGCCCAGCTAGCACCAGCCACCTGAGTGAGTGTTTAATCTTCAGACCCGTCCTCATTTCTCTCATTTGCAGTGAAAAACAAAACAAAACAACTAGGTTTTTAATTTTAAGGTATCTATTATGAATAACACATTGGACTAGTTGCTATGGAATATACAAAAATGAATGAGACATAATTTTTTTTAAGACAGGGAGAATGGCATGTGAAGATGAAAGCAAGGGCCCAGGTAATGCGTCTACAAGCCGAGGAACACAAAGATTGCCAGCAGAGCACCAGAAGCTAGGGGGGAGGCATGGGATGGGTTTTCCCTCACAGCCCTCAGAAGGAATCAACCCTGCCAATACCATGATTTTGGACTTCCAGCCTCCAGAATGGAGAGACAGTAAATTTCTGTCATTTAAGCCACTTAATTTGTGGTACTTTGTTACAGTAGTTCTAGCAGGTTAGTAAAGATGCTAACAGTATAAAGGCAAAAAGAACAAAAAAAGAATAGCCTAGTAGAGTAATAGGTTATGAACTGGAATATAGACTATGAGAGAGGTACAGATACAGTCCTATGGGGATTCAAAGAAGCAAGAACAAGTGAAATAATGTATAAGAAAGAAATTTTTTAAAGCTGTAAATACTCTGTAAATATAAATTTTTAACTTCTTCAAGCAAGGGAAAGGGAACAAGATTGGGAATCAGGAGTCCAGAGGCAAGCTAGACCAGGGATTGGCAAACTAAAGCCCAACATTGTTTTTATACAACCCTCAAGCTAAGAATAGTTATAACATTTTAAAAAGCGTTGTATTAAACAATAACAGCAACAACAAAGATAAATATGCAAAAGAGACTCAATGCTGCTTGCAAAGCCTAAAATCCTTACTGTCTGATCCTTTACAGAGAAAGTTTGCCAACCTCCTGGTCTAGACAAGATTTTGCCGTAACCATGTGACTACCGACAAATCTAGCTGGAGAATTGGACCTTATCCAGTAAGTAAAGCATTCATCAAGTGGATAAGATGGATCTGTTGGTAGTAGGAGAATGAATTGAAATGCAAATCATACATAGATATGTTTAGGAGGCAATTTAAATTTCTAATCTAGAAAGAGATGTAGATTTGGGAATCATTAGCACATATTCAGGGCTTCAAAATGGAATGGATAAAAGCACCCAAGGAGAAAACCAGTGGAAACTTGAGTATGGCCACTTTAAGGGATGGAGAATAGAACAAGAGAAGAGTGAAAGAGATTGAGAAAAAATGATCCAGGAAGTAGGAGAACAAGAGATGAACAGCAACACAGAGTAGGTTGTCAACAATGTTCAATGCTAAAGAGAGGGAAAGTGGAATGAAGAATGAAAAGAAGCCTCGGATATGTCACTGGTGACCTTGTGACAACAGTTTCAGGACAGTGGTAGAGTTGGGAGTAGGGACAGGGTGGTGCATTTGAGGATATTGGTAGTCAAGGGAAGAATGGAGATCAGTTCATAGGCTGAGTGGAAGCAGAGTCAACTGAGGCAGAAAGTGTCCATTTTGCTTACCATGCGGTGTACCTGAGTCTCCAATTAAATAATGAATGTTAAAGTGTTTTGCAAACTATAAAGTACTATGCTAATAAAAGGCACGGTGTTGTTATAAAGTAATGCTAAATTCTGTGATCGTATGAAACCATGATTGTTTTCTTCTCCAAGTTTACAACTTAAAATCAAAGCATTTCTATTGCCCATCAAGTCTACACTGTCCATTCTGGAAGCCCTTTCTAGCCCTGACTATGGCCAACTTCATCTTCCAATATTTCTTTCTTTCTTTCTTTCTTTTTTTTTTTTTTTTTTTTTTGAGACAGTCTGGCTCTGTTGCCCAGGCTGGAGTGCAGTGCTGCAATCTTGGCTCACTGCAACCTCTGCCTCCTGGGTTCAAGTGATTCTCCTGCCTCAGCCTCCCAAGTAACTGGATTTACAGGCATGTGCCCCCATGCCCAGCTAATTTTTCTGCTTTTAGTAGAGACTGGGTTTCACCATGTTGGCCAGGCTGGTCTCGAACTCCTGACCTCAAGTGATCTGCCTGTCTCGGCCTCCCTAAGTGCTGGATTACAGGTGTGACTCACCCCGCCCAGCCCATCTTTCTATGTTTCAACTTCCCACTCTGGAACTATTTGCACCAACCAGGTAAACATACATTTCATCCTCCCTACAAAGCCTTGTTTTCCTGTTCTTTTGAGCTTTTACCCAGGCCATTTGCCTTGCTTTAAGGCTTAAGAGTTGCTTGCTTTAAGAGCTACAGATTTAGGAAATAAGAATACAGGATGCTAGTTAAATTTGAATTTCATATAAAGAAGTAAGTTTTGGTATACGTTCCATGAACTATTTGGGCATGGGTGTCCTGTATTTTATTTGGCAAACCATACTTCCCCTCGTCTCTTAGTTTATCCATTTGTGTCTCTTTCTTTGTAACTCAAAGCTCATCTCTGCTCCTTGACATGATGATTTAATAAAATAATATAGCTTTTTGTCAACAAAAAGACCTAGAATCAACTCCTGGCCCTCTACTTACATGCGTGTGGTCTTGATTAAATCTTTTAGTTTCTTTGAATCTGTAAATTACCTTTCAAGGCTCCTATTAGGATTGAATTAAATGTTTGGTTTATTTGCTTAAGACTTACATTGTTTTTGATTTTGAGACAGGGTGTGGCTCTTTTGCCCAGGTTGGAGTGCAGTGGTACCATCTCCTGCAGCCTTGACTTGAGGATCAAGCGATCCTCTCACCTCAACCTCCTGAGGAGCTGAGAAAACATGCATGTGCCACCACATCCAACTAATTTTGTAACTTTCTGCGCCTGGCGCCTATAATCCCAGCACTTTGGGAGCCTGAGGCAGGCGGATCAGGAGGTCAAGAGTTTGAGACCAGCCTGACCAACATGGTGAAACCTCATCTCTACTAAAAATACAAAAATTAGCCGGGTGTGGTGGCACGTGCCTGTAATTCCAGCTACTCAGGAGGCTGAGACAGGAGAATCGCGTGAACCCAGGCAGCGGAGATTGTGGTGAGCTGAGATTGCACCACTGCACTCCAGCCTGGGTCACAAAGTGAGACTCCATCTTAAAAAACAAACAAACAAACAAAAAACCAACTTTTTGTAGAGACAAGGTTTCCCTATGTTGCCTAGGCTGGTCTTGAATTCCTAGATTCAAGTGATCCCAAAGTACTGGGATTAAAGGCGTAAGCCTCCACACCTAGTTCAACGTACATGTTTATTTAACTCTTCCCTATCCAACAGATAATTTATTTGCCCTGGGTGCCCTCTCTGCTTAGACACTCAGTTTGTACTTCTTTATTTGTATTGCTGCTTAGAGTCCTGAGGAATGGATTTTGACTTTCCCATCAACCATGATATGATCTATCTGGGTCATTCCTTCTAGCATCTAAGGCTGGCATTTACCCACAGGGAGCTTCAGGATAGGGATAGACTGATGGGCTCCCATTCCCTTCTCTCAGAATCACTGGAGGGTTGTATTCCATAGGGGCCTCAAAAGCAGGTCTTCCAGCCCACGTATTCTCATCACTGCTGTGCTAGCTATGCATGGGTTTTCTGAGTGGGTTGATGGTGAAAAGGTGTGGTAAGCCCTTTGGGGTGAGGGGTGGGGAATGGAGGGAAGCTGGAGTAATCATCATTATTAATGTTCTTCTCTGTGACTCAGATTAATTATAAATACTGAAATTCATAAGAGAGAATTATAGTGATGGGATATAGGTAGGAAGGTGAAGGCCTCTAGTGGATTTTCTTTTGAACTCCCGAATGCCCAGCCAGAGGACATAACTTTATTTGCCCAGTTGGGCTTCTGTGTCTGCCCCAAATACTCCTAAGTGGCAGGAGGGAAGTAGAATCTGATGCTCTGTTTCCTCTTGCCTGAAGCTGACATGGAACCATCCTTACCGTAATACCAATTCACTTCCTCTCTCCTAGCTGCTGGGGATATGGGTAAGCAGCCAGGTTATCTACATCTCCCAGCTCTGATTTTTATCTCAAGCCCAGTAAAAAAAAAAAAAGAAAGAAAGAAAGAAAGAAAGAAAACACCCTACACCTGACCAAACTCAGTAATAGAAAGTAGTTTTCTTTTTCCCCTTTCCCTTCCCTGGTTCCCTGGAGCTTATTTCACTGGAAGGGAACACAGGTTGATGTATTTTTAAATGGCTTTGATTTTATCACCTTGCTTAATGATTTGGCACGTTATTTATTAGATGGGGAGCTTCCCAGAGGGGCCTGGCCCATTAACGTATAAATAATGTGGCAAATAGTTCAATAGAGCCATAAAAAAAGTGATTTAGAAATAAATTGACCTCTGTTTGTTACATGTAAACGAAGGCCCAGGGTCATAATGTATTTTGTGCCCTTAAGCTGGGATGGTGGGATTGGGGTGGAGAGGGATGAGCAGGGGGCTAGTGCAGACACTGGGGGGAATTTTTCATCGAAGTTGTTTTTTCTCTATCATGATTGAGGGTGTGGCAGGTGTGATTTGTGCTGCGTGGGGTGTGTGTGCAGCTGGGTGAATACACTTACGGTCTGGGGCAGCCATGTGGTTGGTAAAAATGGAGCAGGGGTTGGGGTGGAAGTTTCCTTCTGGATGGAAATCCTGGTTTAGGATTTTGTCATTTTTAAGAAGTTAACATTTAACCCAGGTATATGGAAAGAGATGGTTTGGATGGTTCCTTGTGTTTAAGGACAAGCAGGAGCTGTCTTGGTACATTCAGCTCACTGTAATGAGCTCCTCTGAAGGGAAAGCTGTCCAGTTCATCTCCTTCTAGCACAGTGTATAGCACATTGTGTGCATCAGTAAATGTCTATTAGAAATAAGAAACACATGTCCACATACGTACCATGATTGGTGGAGGGAAGGAATGGTACAGATACTTTCTGAACGAGTGGTGAATGAATGGTGGATATAATAGGTAACATTTGCTGAGATCTTAGTACGTAGTAGGCATTTTGTTATGCACCTTACATAGATAAACTAATTAAATGCTTTATATGTTTAGATTATAAAATATATAATTCAGCAACCTGCTAGAAGTTATATAACTGGTAAATGGCAGAGCCAGTTTTGGAACTTCAGCCTGACTCCATAAACCCAGTTTTAATCTTAATATTTGTACTTTGTCTTGATAATGAATACTTGATAGATCTTAGATAAATTTTGTAACAAAAATTTAAGTACATTTAATTTTGTTAAATAATTGTTTAAAGATTGTGTTAAATATTTGAATAGGCTGTCCTTCTTTATGCTTACTGCCATCTTGTGCCGTGGGGGAAGTGACTTGATTCGTGCTGTTGTTGGGGGAAACTGCTTAAGTATAAAATATTCGTGGGAAGGTACCTAACATGGAGTTGATTGAAAGATTTCCAAAAGGAGCTTCTGCGATGATGATCGAGAGCCCCGTCTCCACAGGCAGGTGAAAGATCTGTAAACAACTCCAGAGCAGAGACTCCACCCAGGAGCCAGAAAGTCCTTTTTTCAGGCTACCTTAATTCCTGCTTCTGTTAACTCATTCCCTCTAGTTCATTCTTCCAAAGACAACCCTTAATATACGATCAAAGGCCCCCTTTCTGGTTTCAGGGTATCTTGTTGGCTGGGCAGAGTTTCCAATAGAGTCAGGGCTTTAGCGTGTCTTTCATCCCAAGAGCTCAAAGCCTCCCACGGACATTAACCCATTAATCACCAAGCTGCTCTTGAAGTTGAGAACCAGTCAGTGGGAGCCTCCCCCGCTTCCCAGGTAGAGAAACTGAGTCCGTGACTTGTCCAGAACTGCCCAAGGAGTCAGGGTGGAGCCAGGCAAGGAACCTAGGTGTCCAGGGAAATTACCTCCTCTATTGCCAGTGATTCAGGGCTCCAGTTTTCTGCGACTCAGCAGAAAAAATGACTAACTGGGGAATGGTGAAAGTTGAGGTACAGGAGATCAGGATTCTTTTGGGATTGCTGGGGAAAATAGCCTTGCCCAAGGAGATGTGTATTCCTCAAGACCAAGGCTAAGGTCATTCCTTTTCATATCCCCAGTTCCTAGACTGTGCTTGGTACATAGAAGGCTCTTACTAACTGTTTGCTGAATTAATGTGTGAATGAATGAATCAATGAAAAAATGGCAGGTTGCCTGAATTTGTCTTATGGATCTGGGCCTTTTCCCCAGTCCCAACTTTTCCTTCCAACACTAACATCTTCGGGAAGGGGAATGGGGATGAGAAATTGAACTGCCAGTTGACCTTCTCCGGATGGGATGTGAGCCTGCGGGGAGGAGTGAGAAGAGATGTGTGGGTGGATGGGCTGGGGATGGAAGAGGGTGAGGGCGGGAGTTCCTGAGACTCACCATCAGTTTTCCTGTGAAGATCTACACATAAATCTAAAATTTATTCCAGGAATTCTGTGAGTTCCTGTCCCTTACTTGCTGGAGTAATCGTCTGGGACAAGCGACGTCACCGTTGTAGCCTTCATCCTTTCCACTACAAGCAGCAGAGCTCTGGGTCATGTGGCCAGATAAGAACACGATTTTATTTTCTCCATGTGTCCATCATCTTGGTGACATTCGCAATGCACCCCTGTTTTGATGAAGCGGTAGCCATGTATCACTTTAAAACGCTCCCAGTGTGTGCAGAGATCACAAAACCAGAGGTTTTTTAAAGGGCTACAGGAAATCCCTAAGGTCATGGCTTATAAATTCCTGGGTTTGAGTAGAAGACATCTAACCCAGTTATAAGATGAGTTGGAGAAGGACTACCCTGTTTAGAATGTTCGTGTATAGTAGACTCTATGTGTGTATCTCTACATAGGACTATGGATATAAATGCACAGCAGTTTAACTGGAATATGTAAGAATCTTTATGAGGGGATGCACCAGGATTCACTCCTATGGGGAGTGGCTGTGGGGGCTGTGGGGAGGTCCACATTTGTGAGGGTCCCCTTGCTTCCTTTGGGCCTGGTGGAGCTTTTCTCCATCTTTAAACCCTCCTTCCTCTCACCCCTCACTTGTTGCTGGGGACGCTCCTAAGTAATCTTGAGGCTGAGGATGCTCACTCCCAACTTTTCTCCTGGCATGTCTTTATTTCTGCCACCCATCTGATCCCATCCCCATCCCTAGGCGGGCTCCCTGCCGCCTGCGTTTATCTCCCTGTTTTATGATGTCATTTAATTAGCTCGCACACGGTGGTTTTATGGGACAAACACGGCCTTGTTTGTCTTATAACTGGATTTCACGGCTCTGTGGGGACAGGTCAGGAAATCTCAGTTTAGCAGTGTTTGAAGTTTGGGAACGCTGGATCTTTAGGAACCTAGACACTTTGGGAGTGACCTTAGAGCTCTATCTTCCACAAACTAGAAAAGAGTCGCCTCTCACTTCTCTAGTTCCCCATCCCACAGCATGTGATAACCCCTCTGGGAAAGTGGGAAGGCTTTGCCAGCCATTAGGGGTCAAAGGATATCTGTTTTGAATCTCTGTTGCTCGTGTGACGGTCATACATACTATTTTTAGCCTCTAGATAGGGTGGCTATTATTATAGGATAGTTATAAGCCTCCTGAACATCAGCTCTAGGGGAATAAGATACTGTATGGTAGAGCATACATTAAAATAGGACTTGTGAGAAAAATAGAGAGAATTTCATTCCTTTGACAGAGGGATTTGTGGGTTAAGAGAGACAATTGGGGTGTTGAACCATACAGGATTCATCCAGATGCTAACTAGGGAAATGGGGGTTACCATGTGTGATTTAGGAATGCTTGGTTTATATTAGGAATACAATGTATTTTGGGTTTTTTTTGTTTGTTTGTTTTGTTTGTTGGTGTTGTTTCATTAGTTAGGTCAGGAAATTCTGGGATGATATAAGAATGAGTTATCGGGCCAGGCATGGTAGCTCATGCTCATAATCTCAGCACTCTGGGAGGCTAAGGCAGGAGAACTGCTTGAGGCTAGGAGTTTGAGACTAGATGGGCAACATAACAAGACCTCATCACTACCAAAAAAAAAAATGAAAAATTAGCCAGGCGTGATGGTACATGCCTGTGGTCCCAGCTACATGGGAGGCTGAAGCAGGAGGATCACTTGTGGCCAGGAGTTTGAGGTTACAGTGAGCTATGATCACACCACTGTACTGAAGCCTGGGCAACGGTGTGGGATCTTGTCTTGATAATAATAATAATGATGATAAATTATCTAGAACCATACTGGACAGATGAGTTGCATCTGGTTTTCTAACATCTCTAGTGACTGAGACTCTGCCCAGCTGCCATGTGTGGAAACCTTTTGCCATGACACCTTCCCTTCTCCCCTTGCCCACAAGGTAACTAGTATATACCTACACAGGCATGCATTCGAAATGCCTGCAAGCAATTTCTTGATAAATACAGGATTCTTTTCTCAGCTTTAGACAACACATTTCTTTGGCTTGGTGCTGTGAGTAACCAAGCCTGTGAAATCAGCCCTGAGCCAAGGGATGGGCAAAAGGAGCCATGAGAAATTTCTGCTGCTTCTGCTCCCCCGCACCCTCCTTTGGTGTTGAGATCCTAAACCTTAGGCCCTGGTTCCTGGGCTCTACCTGTTCTTCTCCCCTCCTTATTCTGGCTCCCCATCTTTCACATCTCCTTCCTTGGCCTGTCCCTCAGTTCCACAGACTTTTGGGGTCCTGAAACTCATCACTCTGATTTCTCTAAAACCTTAGCTGAAAGATGTGAAAGCAAAGTGGCCTGGAAAGGGGTGAGCGGTACTTCTAGGAAGAGTACTTCGCTGAGGCAAGTGTAAGTCTGGGACTGTGCAAAATGTTAGAGGGTGTAGGAATCGGGGGAGGAGTACCCTGAATTATAATTAGAACTAAGAAGAAACATAGTAACCCAAACTTCAGAGACAGGGTCTTATTTCAATAGATTAATATATTATAAATTTAAAATGTGGCCTTTAGGCCGGGTGTGGCTCACACCTGTAATCCCAGCACTTTGGGAGGTCCAGGCAGGCGAATCACCTGAGGTCAGGAGTTCAAGACCAGCCTGGCCAACATAGTGAAACCCTGTCTCTACTAAAAATACAAACAAATTAGCCAAGTACCAGGTGCACCTGTAATACCAGCACTTTGGGAGGCTGAGGCAGGCAGATCACCTGAGGTCAGGAGTTTGAGACCAGCTTGGCCAACATGGTAAAACCCCGTCTCTACTAAAAATACAAAAATATTAGCCAGGCATGGTGGTTCATGCCTATAATCCCAGCTACTCAGGAGGTTGAGGCAGGAGAATCACTTGAACCTGGGAGGCAGAGGTTGCAGTGAGATGAGATTACTCCACTGCCCTCCAGCCTGGGCAACAGAGCGAGACTCTGTCTCAAGAAAAAAAAAAAGGATCTTTAAAACATCATTCTCCCCACTTCCTGGAATAGTCTATCTGGGGACAGAAGGTTAGACTGAACCTCTCAACGGAGAGGACTCAATCTCTCTGGGGCCCTTGTCGCCAGAATCTACTTGGTCAGGATGTCCTCAGAAAATTTAGCCTAAATCGCTCCAGTTGCTCCTTGCAACATCTTTCAAGACTGGTGATGCATACAATTCATCTTGAATGTCCCCTCCTCCCTGGGAGCTTGTGACAACACATCTCACCTGAAAAACCATTAGACTCCGAAAGTGTTGGGACTGGCCCCGGCACGCCTTTGCCCTTCTGTGCTGTCCTCTCTCCGGATGACTTCAGAGGAGGTGAGGGTGGCGTTCGATGGATGCTGCAGCCTCCCTCTCCTCTTTCACTGAATTGCCAATATATTTTCTCTGACAGTTTGCACAGATAGTTAAGATACCGTGTAATTACTGTTGCATTTGAAAGCCAAACATGATTTATTTCTGACAAGCTCAGTCATCTTTGGGATGACGTGTGTGTGTGTGTGTGTGTGTGTGTGTGTGTGTGTGTGTGTATGTGTGTGTGTATACATGTGTGTACATTGGTTATGTCTTTTTATAGAAGGAAAGCAGGTATCAGCTCCTATGTCTCTCTCTCACTCAGTTACCTTCCTTTACTGAATCGGGAAACATTGGAGTATACAGAGCACTGGAGGGGAGACAGAGTCCCTACCCCCAGGAGACTCCCGGTGTGATGGGAATGATGTGACACACAACAAACGCAGACATGAAGACAAGGGCAGAGATCCGAGCAGGGATGGAGGATGGAGAGGGACTACTGAAGGCAGTGCGGTGGCTTGTCAACAGAAGACTTCCTTCAGGAGGCTTGTCAGGGAGTGTTTGGAAGAGAAGGTCTAGGGCCAAAGAGAAAGGAAAGAAGGGTGTCTTTGATGAGAGAGAAGAGTGAGCTTTAAGAAAGAGGGAAATTTGCACGGAAGGAAGCCATTTTTCCTAGTTGAGGCAGAATGTCTAAATCAGGCGTCCCCAAACTTTTTACACAGGGGGCTGGTTCACTGTCCCTCAGACCGTTGGAGGGCCGCCACATACTGTACTCCTCTCACTGACCACCAATGAAAGAGGTGCCCCTTCCTGAAGTGCGGCAGGGGGCCGGATAAATGGCCTCAGGGCGCCGCATGCGGCCCGCGGGCCGTAGTTTGGGGACGCCTGGTCTAAATGATGGAGTCACAGGAAAGTGGAAACCGGGGAAGTGGAATGTCCCAGTGGGCAGAGGGGTCAGAGTGCTTGGTGGCGGTGTTTTGTCAAACGGCTATTGCGAGGCATTTAGGTAGTGCCTTTGAAACACCAGGTCCACAGAGGGAAGGCTCCTGCCTGTTGCAAGGGATTGGACCTGGCAAGAGCAAGGGAGAGATGAGAGCAGCTAGGAGGGGAAAGGATACAGAGACTGGAGAAGGCAATGCAGGGCCTTTCTGACTACCCGGATCTTGTGGGCTGGAAAGAGCAGTTGGTTTTTCCCAGTTCCCTTCTAACTCCAGTAGGAGAGTTTAAGGTTGGACGAAAGAAAGGATTACAGCGTTGCCCAAAGCAAATGCACCATTGCGTTGTCTTCTGTGCCCTAATATACGTGTGGGCTGTGAGGAGAGCACCTGCTCTAAGCAGAAAGATGCATGGGGATGGAGCTCATCTTCAGCCCCTGCGGTGGATAGGGAGTGGGGGTAGTTGGTGCTCTTAAGTGTTGCTCTCGGCGTCTCTGGCTCAGGCTTCTGTCAGTACAGACCTGCATCCGAGCCCCGCCCCAACTGTTGATTATACCCTTTGGGATGCATCATTGCTAAGAAAGCAGATGTGCCAGATGTGACATGTTTGAAGGGGAAAAAAAAAATCCCTCGCCCCTGAGCCTTGAGGAGAGCAGCTCATCACCATCTTGCTGCCGCTCATTGGCAGCTGGGGTTGGGCTTTGCCAGCTTCGTACCCTTCTAGTCCCTCCACAGAACGGTCTCCAAGCACTAAAGGAGCCAGATGTGGGGAAAGGGAGTGAGGAAAGACAGAAGAGACACTGAGGCCCCATTTCAAGTGGAAGAGATTTTGGTCGCACAGTAGTGGGTGGGCTGCCAGCTAGTTCACCTTACTGAGTTGGACTCCTCATGTAAGGAGGTGCTGATGTGTGTGTGTGTGTGTGTGTGTGTGTGTGTGTGTGTGTGAATGTTCTCTAAGTATGGGTTTCTAGGAATTCAACCCCATAGTACCACTCTGGTTTATCTTCCAACTTCTGGATGCCTCCCATGACTTCTTGGGAAGTCTTCTGCTCCATACCTCCCTGCTGCCCTTGCAGTTTTCCTAGTTTTATTTTCTTCCTGGACTCAGAAATTGAGCTCAGAACTTGCTATACGTCTTGTCCTTTGCCTGAGGGAGAACCTCTAGAGCCGCGCTGACAGATGTCTCAGTCTGGGAAGCCCCAGCGTGCTTTGCTGAGTACCTCTCCGCCAAGGTGGCGCCCAAGGTACCCAAATCTCAGGGCCTTGGTTCTTCGGTTACTCCCCCAGTCATTTCTCAATGCCGACAGGATAAAGGAACAGTTGATTCAGTAAGACAAGGAAAGGATTAGGGAAAGAAATCCAAGACTCTTGAGTATACTAGCAAGTTCTATGACCGAGGTCAAGGTAAAGTCACAAAATACTGCACAATGCCTGGGGGTGGATATAATGGTTCTATAGTATGAACAACTCTTAGAAATGTCATTGATTCCAGAAAGCCTCTGCTTAGCTTCCTAGAGGTGATTCTTGATTACATCTTTAAGTGTTGACATTTCCTATTTTCTAAATTAGATTCTAACCCTTCCAATCTGAGCCCAAGAAGAGTGGACCTGTCACCAAGACATCTTGGAGGCTAACCCTAGGACTTGAACACTTTAAGTTAGTAGAGTTCTACTGTTTCTACCAGCTAAAAGTCCACTAACTAAACCAAATCCTAAAGTAGCTCTATCCCTATCCCTAACCCTATCCTTAAGTCTGATCCTGAAATTAACCCTAACGCAAATCCCACTTCTAACCCTGCTTACCTCTCCCCTCCCCCGTACTCACTACCTAGAATGTTTTGAGGGTGGGAGGGGCTAGGGAGGAGAGGGCAAAATGAAGAATGCCTCTGGGAAAACGGAGGAGGAGGAGATCCAGCCAGAGCGACCTGGAGGAGCCAGTGTGGTATCTGGGAGCCTGGGGCATAATCTTGGTACTTGCCAAGCCATGAGTCACAACATCGTTCTCCATGGCATTTTGTTGGAGGGTGTCTGGGCTGGCAGCTGGTAAACAAGCTTGCTTAGAATAAGGTGTGTCCCCCCCACTCTCTCCCTAATTTAGGGGAGAAGTGAAAAAGTCTTCTGTCCTAAAGGTCCTTCTTTCCTCTGTTATTTTAGATTTCACAAGACTTAACCAAAAGCAAGAAGAAATACTTGGTCCTTAGAAATTCTTTGTCACGAGTTGCAAGGAAATTGTGGAGAGACTAAATCATTGAGAATGCAGAGTCTCAAAGCTTCCAAACGTGAGAGGTGCCCTAGTCCAGCCCACTAAGCGTCATCCCCCTGAGGGACGCCGGGTTGCCCCATTCTGCCCTGTGCCCTCTCATGGCAGTGCCCATGCTACTCCACCTCCCTCCCACTGCAGTCACTGCCAAAATCCAGATAGGCATCCACTGCGGCTGGATAGAGATCTTTATGGGGGTAACCCTGTGCTTGTGGATAAAACAGCAACTGGAAACACCCGGAACTTTTTCTTGAACTTGGTACCTATCCCAGCTAACATCAGTCATGATGTGTCAGTTTTCTATCTACAAAATGGAACCAACTCTGAGCCGTACTCCTGGGGAAGGTGGAGAAGGAGCAGGGCACTAATGACTATTTTCTGACTTTGAGGGATGATGATTAGGGTTATTATTGTTTATTCCTTGAGGATGCAAGACAGCCATCAGCCTGACTCTAAACACATGTAGTGCATTGCAGTTGCTCTCTTTGGGGCTCAGGGAAGCTCTGCTCCTTGTCTCCCTATCCTTAGCTCATATCTGCCAATCCTACAATAATTATTTATATTATAAATAGGACTTTGGGGAAGGAGGGTGCTTATTTGCTTGGTGTCTTCCCTGTAGACCTCATTTTCACACCCTGGAGCAGAATTTACACACCTCTCCCATCACAGATTTAGCTCCTGTCTCAGCATCCTCTGCTGGGTTTGGAGGTTAAAAGTTCTTTAAAGTCAGCTGGGAGCCAACAGCTGCAAGATCTAACCTGCAGTATGTCATGAGAGACCCCCCCAGTGCTTTATCCTTTGAATGACACACAATAGTCACTTCAACAGAGCCTTCTGAACTCCCAGGTGCTACCCACTTGGCAAAACCCAGTGTTTCAGTTTGTTGAGAATTTCAAAAATACTGTTTGATTTAGAAAAAACTCAAATGTGTAAGTCAAGCTATGTAAATCAAAAGAGGTTTGGTGTCAGAATTCCTGCCAGCTGCCTCCTTTTTCCTCTCCCTCCATAATACTGAAACAGTGGAGTAATAATAATAACTAACATTTAAAAAGCATTCTACAGTTCCAAAGTGTTTTCATTGATCATCATTCAATGGTAACCCTGTGTGCTTGGAATTCTTGCCCACATTTCACAGATGAGAAAACTGAGGAATACAGTGTTTAGTGAGTTCCTCAAGGTTACAACACCAGTAAGTGACACACAGTTGGCATTTGATCAAAATGCACTGACTATTGCAAGGAGGCTGAAGGTCTTTTTATTGTCCAACTATGGAAGAAGGAGTTAGGGAGACCCTTTCTGAAGAACTTTTCAGGATGGGGAATACAGAGGTTCTAATTCACAGAAGTGTTCCTAACTCATAGGCTTAGGATAAGATGATCTTGGCCTGGGGCCCAAAAGATATTAGGTATAAAATATCAAATAAATCTAATTGCAAAGTCAGATAAATATTAAGAAAACTGAGAAAAAATGCCATCATTCACGTGCAGATAATATTTTATTGCTGAAGTTTTGAACATTCTAAGCAGTCTTATTTAGAAGGAATCCCCAGAGGCTAATCTGTCCAGGGTCCCATCTCTAGGCCATACGGTTAACATGTGGTTGGATGCCCTGTTCTTTGATTTATTTATTATTCTTTTTAAATTTCCACTTTTATTTTAGGTTCAAGGGGCACTTGTGAAAGTTTGTTGCATGAGTGAATTGTGTGATGCTGAGGTTGGGGGCAGGAATAATCCCATTACCCCGGTAGTAAGGATAGTGCCCAACAGGTAGTTTTTCTTTTTTCTTTTCTTTTTTTGAGACAGAGTCTCACTCTTATCCTCCATGCTGGAGTGCAGTGGTGCGATCTTGGCTCACTGTAATCTCTGCATCCTGGGTTCAAGCGATTCTCCTGCCTCAGGCTCCCAAGTAGCTGGGACTACAGGCACCCCCACCACACCCGGCTAATTTTTATATTTTTAGTAGAGACAGCGTTTCACCATGTTGGCCAGGATGGTCTCGAACTCCTGACCTCAAGTGATCTGCCCACCTTAGCCTCCCAAAGGGCTGGGGTTACAGGCATGAGCCACTGCGTCCAGCCCAATAGGTAGTTTTCTGACCCTCATTCCTGCCTTCCCTTCCCCTTTAGTATCCCCAGTGTCTATTGTTCCCATCTTTATGTCCATGTGTACTCAGCGTTTAGCTCCCACTTATATGTGAGAACATGTGGTATTTGGTTTTCTTCCCTTGTGTTAATTTGCTTAGGATAATGGCCTCCAGCTGCATCCATGTTGTTGCAAAGGACATAATTTCATTCCTTTTTGTTTTTTTAATGGGACGCCCTGTTCTTAAAGATGTCAGGGGAACAAGAGCTCATGTAATATTTGATCCATCTATATTAACTTTATCTTAGACCTAATCTAAATCTCTTTTGCTGTTATCCCACTAATTCTGTGTTAGAGGGAGTAGAGTAAGGCTTACCAATCTTCATCTCCCTCTCTCTCTCTCTCTCTCTCTCTCTGCCACTTTTCTGCTTAGAAAGTTTTGCTCGTTTCCCACGGCCACCTTATGGGTTGCTTACTATGTGTCAGGCACTGAGAGGACAGGAAGAAAATCCTCAAGGCCACAGAGCAGCATAACTGAAACAAGAACCAAATGAATCCACCTGAATGTCTCAGCCTCACAGGGTGCGGGTGGAGAGGAGGCGCCATTTCTGTCAGAATGACCCGGTGCTCCAATCGCCCAATTGTGCCTCCTCTCACTCCGCCACCCGTGCTTTGCTTAAGCACCCTGCCTTGAAGCAAGAGCTGAGATGTCAGTTTTGGGGGAAAGTGAGATGCAGTGTTGTCTGACAAATGGGTGGGTCCCCACCCCCCCACACTCCCCCACCCAGTTTATGAGCCTAGGGTGGCTCCTCCCTTCTAACACCCTCCCTCTCTTTATGACCCTGTGCAATCTTTGATGTCTTGTTCTTGTGAAGAGGTCGGGGGCGGGAGAAAGAAGCCAACCTCAGCCAGAGAGGCCCTGCCCATGATAGTTCTCGGGTGAGGGAAGGGGCTCCAGAAATTAGGACACGGATTTTGCACAAGGAGCAGTAACTTAGACAGGCTGACACACTGACCCTCCTTCCAGATCTCTGTCTACTTGGGAAATGTCAGCACTCCATTTGGTCGGCTGACACACTGACCCTCATTCCAGATCTCTGTCTACATGGGAAATGTCAGCACTCCGTTTGGTCTCTTTCATGGCATTAGTAAGAACATGCTTAGGCTTTGAGCAAGTCAGATCTGGTTCAAATCCTAGAACTTCAACGTTCTAGCTTTCTGACCTTGGGCAAGTTGCTTAACCTCTTGAGCTTCAGTTTCCTCATCTAAATTGAGTAATATACTGTTAATTTCATAGGACGTCATGAAAAACTAAGTAAAACACACTTACATAAAGTGCGAACATCCATCGAGTATCTTGCATCCAAACTTGTCCCTCTAATTAAAACATACATTTCTTGACAGCAGGGATGTCAATGGCTTGCTGCCCTCCACACCCCTCCACTTTTTCTAATACCACAGATCTCTTTGCCTCTCTGTTTTATGTAGCATTTACTGATGCATGCTCTGTTTTCTTTACAAATTCACACATCCCAGGATTTGTGCCAATCTTTTCTGTCTTCAGCAGGCCTCCATCTCAAAAGCCACAAAAAGAAAAGGTAGTCATGGAGCTTCTCCTATCCTGGAGGATCCTGTAAGCAACTCCCTCTTCACGCTTGGCACTTTTCCCTCTTCTCTGCCATGTTCCCTCTCTCTTCCATTAAAATGATTTTATTTGCTTTGCTCCTATTCTTATCCATCTATAATTTTTTATTTTATAGCTACCCTCTAATGGTCTGGGGCTATCCCTCCTGAATCACCGACTGGGCTTACTTTAGGATTTAATTTGGTTTTATTAAAATCACCAAAATTCTCCCTGGGCAGGTGTAGACCTGGGTAGGGCGAAGCTCTCTGGGCTGTTGACTGTGAGACCCCTCCCCACCGGTAGATTTCCAGGCCTCTTCAGTTTTGCATTCAGCCACAGCAGGTGAGTGTTTCCGGCACATGTAGGGTGTGTGTGTGTGTGTGTGTGTGTGTGTGTGTGTGTGTGTGGTGTGTGTGTCCTTACCCTATTTTGTCTTATAAAATCTCAGAAAATGAGTTTCCCACCCCCACTACCTTTACTTATTCATGTCTACACTCTCATGGGGAGCAAATGCTTGCCTACATTATCTTTGCCTTTTCTAAATTCATAAGTAGGAACTTAGAGGAATCCCAGGTAGCTGGTATAAGTGCATCTGAGACCGGTGAATGCACCATAGGTGTGTGATATGTATATAAAAAAGGGGTGTGTGTGTGGTATGTGCATGTGTGTTTGTCTAAATGTAGCTTGAAGTGTAGATGTTTCCCCGAGTGGCTACGAGAACACAGATTTATACTGCCTAGGGAAAGGCTGTAATGTAACTTAAGAGGTGAAGGAAGCTGCCTACAAGTAGCCACAATACCTACTCTAGGGGGTATAGACACAACCTAATATGTAGATTCTATCAGAGATCATTTTTGGTATAAACTATAATACTAGGTTTTAGGCTGCTTTGTATCTTTACTCTTTCTTTTCAGAAAAGTAGTGTAGGAAAAGCTTGGCAGAGGCGGGGTAGATTTCCATTTCCATTTTCCAATATATTAGTTTTTCCCTTGACTAAGATATCTTCATTAGGATTCAGAAATTTTCGCTTTAGGGTGGCTGCACCCAGAAGCAGTAGAAGAGGAAACAGGAATCAAAGAGAATGAGAATGGCAAAATTGAAAAGAAACCTCCTGAATTGGATTTCTCATATTTATCTTGGTGGTTGATCATTGACTGTCCCCCCAAGGCCACCAACCCACACAGATCCCATTGAGAGGTAGAACCCAGGTGAAACTTCTCCCCTGCTTCTGTCTTAGTCTCGTTTTCCTGCCTGAAGAGAGACATTTTCAATTCATCAGAGCTTGTGCCTCCCTCCACCTTCCCCTCCCTCCATTTTCCTAAGATCTAGATGAGTGCTTTCCCGTCTCTGTCTATCTACTCACATCCCAAGTATCTCCTAAGAAACTGGAGAAGAGCTCTCTAATGGGGAACATGAGAATCCCACAAAATTAGGTCAAAGAGCTGTTGAACCAGGAGTCTCTGTTTCTCGCTGCCCTGACTTTTGCTTCCTTCTTACTTGAAGCAATTGTCAGGAACCTGCCTGTTGCATTTAAGAGAAGTGGAAGCAGAGATTGGGTTTTTAAAAAGTTAGCTTTGTATTAGGAATAATGCAAGGACTCAAGTGCCTCCCTAAGGATCTAATGTTGAATCTACAGAGTTGAATGAGAAATGAGTCCATTTGAGGCAGCCTAGCACAGGGCACTTGAAAACTGACATTTTCTCACCATCTGTCCTTCTTTTAAACAAATAATGTAACTTGGAAGAATATGATTATCCTAAAACATTTTATTTTTTAATTAAAGAGGGTTGATTACGCTACCCGTCTCATCTCGTCCCAGAAGAGGGAAACCCTGTGTTCAGCAAGTTTGCTAAGAAATAATTATAGGTTCAGATCTTCCCCAGGCCCCGAAATTCAATTAAAATTTTTTTGTTTTAAGTTGCTAGCAGTCACATGGTGTGTGTGTGTGTGTGTGTGTGTGTGTGTGTGTGTGTGTGTGTGGTGTTTGTGTGTGTGTATGCCCCAATTTTCCTTGTAACTATTTGGGAATGGGTTCTCAAATGTGACAATCGTCTTCACATTCCCAGCCCAATTTCTTTGGCTGTGTGAGCAGATATCAACATAGTAAAAATCTTCTGCAAAAGGAAGCTCATTTTAATTTTTGTTTGTTGGCTGAATTTTTGGCCAGAATCACCCCAATTGTCTACCAGTCCCCAGTTGCTGGGATACTTCTCTACCTTATACTGAATTAGGTCAGTGTAAATCAGTGGCTCTCAATCTTCACTGCAGATCTGAATCACCTGGGAAACTTTTAAACTATAGCGATGCCTGGGTCCCACTTCTAAATGTATAGAGTCAACTGGTGTGCCATGGGACCCAGGCATCCATATTTTTTAAAAGGTTCTTGGGTGATTCTAACGTGCAGCTGGGGATGAGAACTACTGGAGAGATGGCAGCTGTGTTTGGATCACACAGATGATGTGAGATTTGGGTGATTAGTGAAGACACCCAAACAGGGTCATGAGGCTCAGTTTGACTCTGCATTGCTCAGCTCACTGTGTAGTTATTTTAGATAATGTAAGCATAGGGGCAGAACGGTACCTGTTTATTCAGACTCCAAGTCATATTTAAAAGTAGGTGGAAACAGGATTCCATAGTTTTCCCCTACCACCTCTTTCCCTTTTCCAGGAGAGGTGACAGTTCTGCTGAAGCTCTATCTCTGTTTACATACAGAAGGACATAAAGATTATTTAGGAAGGACAGTGGACCCTCCATAGGTGACAGGTACGATATGGGTAGGCTGGCACACCTAGGACCTTCTAGGACATGGGGATGTATTATGAGTTCATTTAAGCCATGGCTGACCTCTCCCACAATTTAAAGAAAAAAGTTAAAAAAAAAAAAAAAACCAAACCCGGGCTTTAGGGCACAAGCCCTCCTGGTAGCCAGAACTATGAAAAGAGGGTGGGTAGGGCTGTGTGGGGCCAGATTCTTACCAGATAATAAACCAAAATAGACATGTTTAATAGAAATCTAATAAATGATTTAATAAAATAAATAACACAAATGTGCCTATGAATCCCCATATAGCTCAGCATATAAACATATAGGTTTATATATATTAGTGGCTTATATAATGTGTATGCATGTGTGTAGATTTAAATAGACTGGCATATAAATTTATTTATATAATGGCAATAGCCTAATGGGGCATGGAAGTAGTTGTGAAGCTATTTCAGGCAATTTTTTTTTGAGAACTGTAGCCATTTTAATATTTTGGCTGAAAATTTCAATGAAGTCACAATCTGAATCTCTCTCTCTTTAGCCTCCTCTCACATACAGGTGTGAGGGTTGGAAGGAAGCCATCCACTACCATTAATATTCTGATGCTTCCAAGTTGTTTAGATTTATGAAGCATGTATGTATTTTCCATCTTGTATACAGATGTTTGTTGTTATCTATCTTAGCTTTTTCAAAGAGAGGGTACTGAATCTGTGTAGATAGCCAAAGTGGACAATTCAGACTCAAATCATCTACTTTGGGGCTTAGATAATCTGAGTTTACTAATTGAATGAATCTGGTTCTAAACGCTTCACTTATTTGGTGCTATAGAGACATGGCACCTAGTAATTTCAACCAGATGAATGCACTTCACTTTGTTTTTGAGGATGCTTGTGTGTGAATAGCTAATAGTACCTTTGGGTCAACTTTTACTTATCTGCACTCTTGGAGGGAGGGGGTAGAAAACTATCCAAGAGATAGCTAAGAAAAATAATTTTAACTTGGCTTTGCAATGAAGTCACAATCCGAATCTCTCTCTCTTTAGCCTCCTCTCACATACAGGTGCCAAATAAATGAATACACACACACACACACACACACACACACACACATACACAGACAGACACTCACTCGCTCTTTTGTCAAACTCACCCTAATATCTTTCTGGGCTTGAATGACTGCATCTTGATGGCCCATGAAGGAGAGCAAGTGAACCTAAGAGATCTCTAGAGACCACAATAGACTAGCACACAGTATCCACATGTCAATGTGTGCTAACATATGTAGAACAATGCTTTTGTCCCCAGAGGGCTTAAGAAATTGTCTACAAACCTCTAAAAAAATCCTTATCTGATTTCTATGCCATTTCTGCTTATCTGGTAACATAGTTTGATTCTGCATCCAAAATGGAACAGATATTGGAATTATGTCTCCCCAAAACACCTCCCAGAGCTGGGGCTCGGAGTCACACGGTGGACAGTGGAGGGTGGGAAGGAAGCCATCCACTACCATCTTCCCGTCCCGCTGTGGGTAGTTGGAGCTCAGCCGACTACAGAGACTCCTGAGACTCTGCCTAGCAGGTCCATTTATGGTGATATTTTATGAAAAAGAATATAGATGAGTTTTAATAAGACTCTTCTCTCTCTGAGCTGGCTCTGCAACAACTTAGCTTTAAATATGCATCTCATTTTCCTAACTGCTTCTCTTAACTTGTTGGCAAAACTGAAATGAGGCATATGGGGAGACAAAAACAAACCTGGCCTTGGAAAAAGACAACCCTGTCCAAAGCCAAGATTGGCTACCCATGAATGAACTAAAAAGGGAGTTTTCTAGATTGTTCAGTCTTAGATATCCCATTTCATTAAATAGGTACAACATGAAATCAACTTTGTTGTTTTCTTGAATCCAAACCTCCTCTTTGTCAGGGCTGTGTAGGAAAAGGGAGTGGAACTGCTCTGCGAGTTTCGTAGAGTCGCTGTTTCACCCACACTGCTGGTGATTCCACTAGTCACAGTGCAGACATATCAGCTTTCCAGTTTTCACCTGGGAGGTATATGGTCACCTATTATGTGGGTTTGTGCCAGCAGAATGAAGTGCGGTGGGGAGGATTGGACCAGCTCCTCATTTACTAATTCAGTGAAGGTTTATTGAGCCTCTATGACATACCAGGTGCTGTGCTAGGTTCTGGGATGGCAAAGAACAGGACACTTGCCTACGAGGTACTTACTAAATTAGCAGAAGAAATCAACCTATCGATAGATAATTATAATGTTTTACGTGTAGTGATAGAAATAATGCACAAGGTTTTATGAAAGCACAAAGGAACAGAATCTAATCCACTCTTTGGGGTGGGGGCTGCACAGAGGGTGGCCTCTTGAGAATCAGATGGTGAGCACTGGAACTTTATTTATTCAACTTTGTGTCTCCTAGTCCTAATGATGGTGCCCTATTTGTTCCATGAATTGACCAAGGATTTAAGACTTGAAATGCGGTGGCAAAAGCACTGTGATAGGAGTCAGGAGGTCTGGGTTCTGGTCTAGGCTCTGCTATTGCAGTTTGTGGCCTGGCCATGTCACTGCTTGTCAAGATGGAATTAGGGGAAGATGCTGGACCAATACCAGGATACCACTTCCCTATTTAAATAAAATACGCTGCCCTTCCTTCCAGTATGTCTATAATGTAGAAGAAATAAAATGAAAGTTTTCTTTCTATAATCCTTTCATAAAGTAGTCAGCTCTCTATAACCTTGTCCTTTTCTAATTTTCTGTGACACTGTTAAAAGTTAGGGCAGGTTGACTAGTACTGAGGAGGCTGGAAACTGGGAGAAAGTGAGATCATATTAAAAAAGCCCATTTGGCTTAGTTCTGCCAGTGCTGAAAAACGGTTTAAATCCAGCCCACACTTAGGGCAGTGGGGCAGCAGACAGAGCATGGGGACTGCATTGTGTCCTCCTCCGCAGAACCGCGGTTTGAGAGAGCGAGAGTGGTGGCCAAACTGTGCTGACCTGGTTGGAACAGGAGGGCTTGCATCCCTCATGATCGTGTTTCTACCTTCTTTTTCTTAAAGGAAGGGAAATAAAACCCAAATGTTGTACATCTAATCAAACAACTCAGTGTTAAAGCTGGAGGGCCTGATCCTTCTCTTTGCTCTTTGCCTCTAGAACACTAAAACTCTTGTTTACCTCAGCCTTCTTTTCTGTAATATGGTTACAACAATTCCTGCCCCACTTACTATTTAATGTGCATTTCTTTTCTTCCACCACTACTTCTTCTTCTTCTTCTTCTTCTTCTTCTTCTGCTTCTTCTTCTTCTTCTCCTCCTTCCTTCCTTCCTTCCTTCCTTCCTTCCTTCCTTCCTTCCTTCCTTTCTTTCTTTCTTTCTTTCTTTCTTTCTTTCTTTCTTTCTTTCTTTCTTTCTTTCTTTCTTTCTTTCTTTCTTTCTTTCTTTCTTTTTGAGACGGAATCTTGCTTTGTTGCTGGGCTAGAGTGCAATGGCATGATCTTGGCTCACTACAACCTCCGTCTCCTGGTTTCAGGCAATTCTCCTGCCTCAGCCTCCCAAGTAGCTGAGACTACAGGTGTGCACTACATGCCCAGCTAATTTTTGTACCTTTAGTAGAGATGGGGTTTCACCATGTTGGCCAGGATGGTCTCGATCTCTTGACCTTGTGATCTGCCTGCCTTGGCCTCCCAAAGTGCTGGGATTACAGGCACAAGCCACCATGCCCAGCCTATTGTGCATTTCTTTTATATACTTTTTAAAATTTATACTTTATATTTGATTAATATGTCTTCCTAAATAGATGGTAAGATGAAGGCAGGGATTATATTTGTTTTCTTCTCCATTTAATTCCCAGCATCTAGTATGGTGCTTCCACATAGTAGTCACTCAATAAATACTTTATTTTTTATTTTTTTAGACATGGGATCATGCTCTGTCACCCAGGCTAGAGTGAAGTTGCATGATCATAGCTCACTGTAACCTCAAACTCCTGGGCATAAATGATCCTCCTGCCTCAGCCTCCCACGTAACTGGGACTATAGGGGTCCAAGGCAGGAAGATCATGAAGTCAAGAGATCAAGACCATCTTGGCCAACATGGTGAAACCCCATTTCTACTAAAAATACAAAAATTAGCTGGGCGTGGTAGCATACACCTGCAGTCCCAGCTACCCAAGAGGCTGAGGCAGGAGAATCACTTGAACTCAGGAGGGAGGTTGCAGTGAGCTGAGATTATGCCACTGCACTCCAGCCTAGCAACAGAGTGAGACTCTGTCTCAAAAAAAAAAAAAAAAAAAAAAAAAAAAAAAAAAAAAATCTTTTCAAGTGGTGCTGGGACAACTGCATAGCCATATGCAAAAGAATTCAGTTGGATTTCTATTTCACACTACATACAAAAATTAACTCAAAATGGGTCAAAGACCTAAATCCAGGAGTTAATTAAAACTATAAAACTCTTAGAAGGAAACATAGATGTAGATCCTTGTGATCTTGGATAATGCAATGATTTCTTAGTTAAAGGCACAATTTAAAAACTAGATCAAGTGGACTTCATCAAAATTAAAAACTTTTGCTTCAAAGCACACCATTGAGGAAGTGAAAAGACAACTCACAGAGTGGGAGAAAATATTTGCAATTTACATATTTGATAAAAAACTTGTATCTCAAATATATAAAGAATTCTAACTCAAAAAAAAAAAAAAAAGACAAATAGCCCAATTAAAAATGGACAACGGATCTGAATAGCATTATCTCCAAAGAAGATATACAAATGGCCAGTGAGGACAGGAAAATGTTTCCTACATATTCCTAACATTATTAGCTATCATGAAAATACAAATCAGAACCACTATGAGATACCACTAGAATGGCTACAACAATAATAAAAACAAGGTAATAGTAAGTGGTAGTGAAGATATGGAAAAATTGGAATCCTCATACATTGCCGGTGGGAATATAAAATGATGTAGCCACCTTGGAAAACAGTTCAGTATTTCCTCAAAGTGTTAAACCTAGAGTTACCATGTGACCCAGTAGTTCCACTTCTAGGTATATACCTAAGAGAAATAAAAACATATGTCTATATAAAAATTGTATATGAATGTTCATGGCAGCATTGTTCATAATAGCAGGAAACCCAAATGTCCATCAGCTGATAACAGATAAATAAAATATGGGACATCCATATAATGAAATATTATTTGGCAATAAAAAAGAAATGAAGTATTGATACATGCTACAACATGGATGAACCTTGAAAACATTATGCCAACTGAAAGTAGCCAGTCATAAAAGACTACATATTATATGATTTCATTTATATGAAGTAGTCGGTATACAGGTATACCCTGTATTTGGGGTATAGGTATTCAGGTTATAGGTAAAGCTATAGGTATATGCTATATTCAGGGTATAAGTTAAGGGTACAGGTAAAGCTATAGAGACAGCAGATTAGTGGTTGCCCAAAACTAGGGGTGTTGTGGGGAATAGGGAGTGACTGCTAATAGTTATAGGTTCTCTCTTTCGGGTGTGGAAAGATTCTAATATTGATTGTGATGATGGCTGTACAACTCAGTGACTATACTAGAAACCATTAAATTGTACATTTCTTTTTTTTCCCCAAACACCAACTCAAACTGGAAAATTGTACACTTTAAATAGATAAATCATATAGTATGTGAATTATGTCTCAAGAAAACTTTCCTTGAAAAAAAGGAAGGGGGAAATTATAATGTAGTCCTGACCCTAGGGAACATACAAGGTAATTGGAAATTTTTTTGGTCTCCATCATAAGATCTTTGTTACTCCATTTTGAAAGTTTACTTCTTCATTTTTTTTTTTTTCCTCTTCCTTTTTATGGGAGGGAGTCTTGCTTTTTTGCCCAAGTGCAGTGGTGGATCTCAGCTCACTGCAACCTCTCCCTCCCAGGTTCATGCAATTCTCTTGCCTCAGCCTCCTGAGTAGCTGCAATTGCAGGCACTCACCACCACATCTGGCTAATTTTTGTAGTTTTAGTAGAGACAGGGTTTCCCCATTTTGGCCAGGCTGGTCTCAAACTCCTGACCTCAAGTAATCTGCCCACTTCAGATTCCCAAAGTGCTGGGATTACAGGCGTAAGTCCCTGCATCTGGTCTATTTCTTCATTTTTATATCAGCTCAGTGCTTTGGAGCATAGAATGAAAGTTGTAGGGAGATTTTTCTCTCCTTTTTTTGAGGCAGGGTCTCTCTCTGTGGCCCAGGCTGGAGTGCAGTGGCACGATCTCAGCTTACTGCGACCTCTGCCTCCTGAGTTCAAATTATTCTCCTGCTTCAGCCTCCTGAGTGCCTGGGATTACAGGTGTGTGTCATCACGCCCAGTTGATTTTTGTATTTTTAGTAGAAACTGGGTTTTACCATGTTGCCCAGGCTGTTCTCAAACTTCTGAGCTCAAGTGATCTGCCCACCTCAGCCTCCCAAAGTGCTGGGGTTACACGTATGAGCCAGCATGCCCAGCGAGTAGGGTAGATCTTAAAGGAGAAGCAAGAGGTGGAACAAGGACGAAAGGGAAGTCAAGTTGCTGAGTTTTTTGGGAAAAGCTGAGAAGTGTGTTCACTTTCCTAGCCAATGTGCTTAGGTAAGTTTTGTGTCAAGACTCCAAACACAAATGTTTTTTATTGAGATTTCTAGTTTTGGTTGTGGTGTTTGAACTGAGTTGACCCAGCAACCTTCTTTGGGTCCAAAGACACTAAAAATTTGAAACGTTGACCTCTTGTCCTTAGTCTCCTACATCTTTCTGAAGATCTGGATAATTGGTGGGTAGGGAAGAAAACCAGGGAGAATCTTGTGTCTGTCTTGAGAATGGAAGGGTGGCAGGAAACCAGGGAATGACTCAAGAAGACTGGAGTCTAGAAATGCAATGCTCTGAAGACTTCCCTAGGTGTATAATGGGAAGGAACTTGGATATCTTGATGAATGCTTGGACTCATACTGTGCTATGGTTTCAGTTCTAATCTTCATTTCTGTCCTTTCTCCAGGATCCAAACGTCAGTGACCTGAGTACTTGTCACACCTATTTGTTCTGAATTGCCCCTTTAAAAACAGAGCCTTTCTTGACAGAGAAAAGGAGTATTGGTAGCTGTGGAAGGCAGGGAGATCTAGCAAAAAAAATAAAGAATAACCAGATTTACAAACTAAGAATCAACAAATATAAAGACTTTCTTCATTAAAACAAAAGCTTCCTTGATGAAAAAGATGTTGAGCTAGATTTTAAAGGACCTTTAGAATGCATATTGTGGCAAAGGAGAAGAAACTCTACCCAAGGCAGTCAGCATAAGCATGATGGAGGAAGCATTTCCACAGGAATTGGCACTGCCCAGAGCTGGTTAGCTGTGACCCTGTTCCTGCATATCCTGAGTGATTTGATGTGACTAGCTGAAGTCCAGTTAAGGGTCAACTAAGGGAGCAAGTAAGGGGATACTGTGAAGTAACAGTTTGGCTTGGGTCTTGACTGGAGAATTCAGTGCATTTGAGGTTGCCTTTAAGGGGAGCAGAATTAAGAGCATTAGGAGGCCTTGCTGCCATATGGATTGCCTACACCAAAACAGACTTGTGTTCTGCTCTCTGGCCAGCCCTACTCTCTGCTCTTCTTATCCCAACTTGCCTAATTGATACCTTGGCCGATGGTGTCATTAACAGTGCTCGAATAATAGCCTGACTGGCTGATTTCAAAATGAGAGACATGATTAATATGTCAGAAATCCAGCTGGGGGGAACAGGAAAGGGGATGTCCCAAGAAATAGAAAATGGGGGAGGGGTCCTTCACCCCCTTACTGCTAGTCCACTGTCTTCGGCAGAAGGGAAGAACTTGGGATAAGAGTCTGACTTCCAGCTCCTTGGTTTGCTGATCCCTCTCCATTTTCCCTCCCCTACCTCCCCCAACAGCACACGTTCTGACACCTACAAGCTCGTTACATGATGATGACCTATATTTTTATCTTTTTTATGAGCATCAAACACACATCGTCTTGCAAGCACATGTGTTTTTTCCCTGTTGACGTGTGAGTGCCTTTGATGGTAATTTATTGTAGGGTTGAGCAGCCAGGTCTTAATTGTACCCTAAAATTGCTTACCATTTTGATGCCTCCAAACCATCCCAAAATGTACCTTTTTCCTACAGAAGGGTGTGGGGCAATCTCTTTTTTACTATGTTCTATAGTGGAATGTGAAGCTTAGAGAGAACATGAAGGAAAGATTCCCTAGCTAGGTTTCAGGGACGCCTTGGTCCCCGCTTCTAATTGCAGTTGGGCTGTATGAAAGTTCTGCTCTACTCAGCAAAATTAGACTCAGTTTTTCCCTCATGGTATAGGGTCAACATGACTTCACTGGTTGCTCAGAATGGTCAATGAGCAGTTTCTACTCCAGCATTGAGACTTTTGGGGAAATTTCCATTGTGGCCACCTGTATCTGTGACTCCAGATGGGATTAGAAGTGGGAATGTTGGCACTGACCTAGGGAGCCTGGGCTATGAGAGGCAGCATATCAGGCCTTCTGCAGTCTCCTGTAATAACCTCTACTTCCACCTCTGACCACTTTCTCCCTTGGCTTAGGTAGAATTCAACATTCCTGTGTACAGGAGAATAGAGGAATACCAAAAAATACCAAAACCCAACAGAACTTAGTGGTTTTGTTTTGTTTTTGAGAAAGGGTCTCACTCTGTTACCCAGGCCAGAGTGCAGTAGCGCAGTCTCAGCTCACTGAAAAAGTCTCACCCTCCCAGGCTCAAGTGATCCTCCCACCTCAGCCTCCTGAGTAGCTGGGACTATCGGCATGTGCCACCATGCCTGGCAAATTATTTTTTTGGTGGAGACAGCGTCTCACTATGTTGCCCAGGCTGATCTTGAACTCCTGGGCTCAAGCAATCCTCCCACCTCGGCCTCTCAAAATGCTGGGATTATAGGTGTGAGCCACCACACCCAGCCAGAGCTTAGTTTTAATTATAATTTGAGTTTGGGCCTAATAGTCTCCTTTGCTGTGACCTCACTTTGTCACTTAGTACAACAGATAGCATCATACTCTAGGACACTCACATTCATTATGGAAGGATGAGTCGATGTTCCAGAACAACTAGAAATGTAACCCATGTCTCATGAAAATATAAGGAGAAAAGAAAGACTGAAATTCCTATCACTCCCTCTGGAGAGGCCAGGTATAGTGTCCAATGTTGAGCCAGGCTGCTGTGCTGGAAACCCGTCTCCCTGTAGACAGTATCCATTGTTAGCTCTTGCTACAGACTCTCCATTCCAGCTGACTTCATTCTGCCTCTCACACATGAAGCCCATTGCATCTGCTTGCTCATACTTGCCTCCTCTCCTACTCCAGGTACTGTTTCTCTGTCCTCCCTGACCAGCATTATCCATTTTCTTTATAGATACCTGGTCACAAGCTCACTTCCACCAGAAAACTTCCTTAATTGGCCTTACCTGACTCTGAGGAGTTTACTATTCTATGTTAGTATTCTACTAGTTCTTCAATATTATATTATTTGCATTTATTTCTATGACCTACTGTCTGCCTGTGTCCATGGAGGGATGTTGTGTATCTGTCTTAATGAGCCTCCTGACTGAGAGCAGAGCTATTACCATCACCTTCTTCAGTGGATTAAAACCTCTTCTGTTAAAGGCTTCTCTCTTCTGAGAGACTTTACATCCTTCCTTGGTGTCCACGGCAGTGGAGTTGTATAGAAGCAGATGACTTTGAGAAAGATAGCAGCTTCCATGCTGGAGTCCATGTGAAATCTCATTTTCCTGTAATCACTAGGACATGTGTTCTCAAACTTCAGAAAATGAGTCGGTTGTCTGGAAATTTCAAAGAAATATGGTGCATCTATCTTAATTACCTGGTTCTCTAATACACAGATAATAAAATTAGAATTCTGTCGCTTGATCTTCAGAGCCCTCCATGGCGGCAATAATATTGACATCAACATTCCTTTACATAACCTAGACTACAACCTCATGGGTCTATTTGAGTTTCTTCAACTTGTTCTATGCCTCGAGACCTTGGCACATGCCATTCTTCTTGTCTGGGATGCCATCCTTTCCTCATCAACTTGCCACGATCTGATCCTTCATTTAAAGCCTAGCTTAAAATCTCCAAGATTACATCCTAGGTCTCTCTAGTGGGAATGATTGCTGACCCTCCTGCAACTATAGTGTCACATTGTTTGAGTCTCTATTATACTACTATTTTGTACTAGAATAATATTCACCTATGTATTTATATCTTTTACTATTTTATACGTTATGGGAAGGTGGAAAGATATATATATTTTCTCATTTTTTCCCCCTTCTCTGCCATCTTGTATGAATTTAAAACTAACTCCGTCAAGATGGTTTATTTTTTAACTGTATATCCCTTTAGGTTTTTGGTCTTAACATAATGCTTTGCATAGGAGATGCTCAAGAAATATAAATTAATTTGGATAATAGAGCCAGATTTTTTTTTCTTGTTTTCAACTTTTATTTTAGATTTCAGGGCTACACATGCAGGTTTAGTACAAAGGCATATTGTATGATGCTGCAGTGTGGAGTACGCTTGAACCTTTCACCCAGGAAGTGAGCATACTATCCATGAGGGAGTTTTTCAGCCCTTAACCCCCTCCCACCTGTAAAGAGAGAGACTTCACACTCTTCCTTGGTCTCCCATTTGTATGTCCATGGTAGCAAAGTTGTATAGCTTTATTAAGCTCGTCTTCATTCCCCAGTGTCTATTGTTTTCATATTTATGTCCACGTGCACCCAGTGTTTAGCTCCCTCTTATAAAGTGGGAACGTGGTATTTGGAGTTCTGTTTCTGTGTTAGTTTGCTTAGGATAATGGCTTCCAGATGCATCCATGTTGCTGCAAATGGCATGATTTCATTTTTTTTTTTTTTTTTTTTTTTTTGAGATGGAGTCTTGCTCTGTCACCAGTCTGGAGTACAGTGGTACAATCTCAGCTCACTGGAACCTCTGCCCCCTGGGTTCAAGTGATTCTCCTGCCTCAGCCTCCCAAGTAGTTGGGACTATAGGCATGAGCCACCACGCCCAGCTAATTTTTGTATTTTTAGTAGAGACAGGGTTTCACCCTGTTGGCCAGGATGGTCTCAATCTCTTGACCTCCTGATCTGCCCACCTCAGCCTCCCAAAGTGCTGGGATTACAGGTGTGTGCCACTATTCCTGGCCAATTTCATTCTTTTATGGCTGCGTAGTATTCCATGGTGTATACATAGCACATTTTCTTTATCCAGCCCACTATTGATGGGCACCTCGGTTGATCCCCATGTCTTTGCTATTGTGAACAGTGCTGCAATGAACATAGGGGTGCATGTGTCTTTTTGGTAGAACAATTTACTTTCCTTTGAGTATATACCCAGTAATGGGATTGCTGAGTCAAGTGGTAGTTCAATTCTTACTTCTTTGAGAAGTCTCCAAACTACCGAGCCAAGTTTTTATGTTTATTTTGTTCTTACAATTGCTTCTCTAACTATGTCACCATTTTGCTGTGTCTTTGGATGTTTTCCAGCTCTATTCATTGTAATATCCAAGAGCATCTAAAATAAGACTGCAGGTAGAACTGACAGGTTGGAGAATGAATTCAACAAAATTGAACACAGATTCATCCTTGGGAACTTTTTGGACTGGTTTGAGATTAGCTTTCCTGCTTTGCAAAGGGCATTTGAAGGGTTGTCTGTGCAGGCCCACTCAGGGATAAAGCAGGATCAAGGAAGAGGCAGTTGAAGATGAAAAGAAACTGATTTCTGGGAACAAGATCAGTTTGAGGATTTTGTATGTCAGCAGAAAAGGGCAATGTATTTGCATAAAGGTATTCATTTCGCTTTTGGCACCAAACTGATTGTTTTATGCTATAATAATGTCACTGACAGCACTTTTCTTGTCAGTTGCCTGAGGAAGGGCTCACAGCTCTGCTCCCATTTGCTTGTTGTTAGAATGTGAAGAAGGGAATGTTTTTGAGCACTTATGTTTCATATGCTTAAGAAAAGACAAATCTAAAGCTCCTAGGTCTCTTACCAATTTCTCCCATTAACTACTCACTCCCCCACCATCTTAGTTCTCCTGACTTTCAACAAAGCCTTTTCATGATAAGATAAACTATTTAACTGTTTCCCCTTCCACAGTTACCCTGTCTCATTTCTGATGGTCTACACAGCTGTTCTGTTCAGTCCTACTCCTTTGTGCTCAATCCTGTAGCTTCCTTCTTGCCAAACTCTTGTCTATTATCTCCTCTTCCTCCTCTGGAAAGTCTTCTCTGACTGGCTTCCAGAAATGTCTTTACCCCTCATTCTCTTAGCTTTCTTAGCGATGGTGGCACTCCAGCATTGAATCTTGTTTTCCATTGTACAAGAAGCTTTCCCATACTGATATTCCTTTTCCTATTAACCCGAGTTCATATTCATCCCCATGGTTTCCAGTTCCTGTAGTCAGAGAAATCATTGACTGGCTTTCTCTTGCTGGGAAAATCAACCAACTTTAGCAAGTGACAACAAAGAGAGATTTAGAGCCTATCGACCCTCTCAATCCCTTCCTTCCCCTCTCAGACCCTCCTTTCAACCTTCCCTTCCTTCCACAAATGCTGGCTGAGCCTCCGTTATGTGCAAGGTGCTGCTCTAGGTTACCATGCTTCTTCCCTGTATAAAGCTTATACTCGATGCTCTTTCTGAATGTGAGTTTAGATATTAGTCTGATACTAGAAATTACTTAATCAAATGCTCCCAATGTCATAAGTGTGAATTCTGATAGAGTACAGCATTAGGATATCTATTCTCTGTAAACCATTCTCTCCATTCTTGAAATTGCTATTCATCATTGGCCCATCTCTCAGAACTTGATACAGAAGAGTGTTTGTGTCTCATTCTGTCATGAGCAGTTAGTCCATCTCAAAAATAATTTTAGCATTTACTGAAGAACCCCAAGGAGTGGACTGGGGAAACTGGATAGTTCAATCTCTCACTGTCCCATAGAAACACACACATACGCACATGTGCACTCACCTGCAAGCTTATGTAATTACATGTTATTGAAACTAAATGGCTAAGTTAAACTGGAGTAAAGAAGTAATCTCAATTAGTTGCAGTTAATAAGGGAAGACTCAGCAAGAAAAGGATTTGAGCTGGGTTTTGATGGGAGATTTTGAGAAGTAGTCTGTGAAGACAACACTCTAAGTGATGGGAGCATTCATTGTTCAATCTGGGGCTTAAATGTGAGAATAAGTCAGGCTGTGGGTGTTGTTGAAAGGTTTATCTTGGTTGAAGCATAGCTCTAAGTAGGAGAAGTCCAAAGAAATGGGTTTAGTAAGAAATTAGAATGAAATTGGTAGAGGACTTAAGTGACCAACCTAGGATGTGTCTTCCTAGCTGAAGGCAGGGCCATAAATAAAATAATTTCAGGAGGGCTAAAATGTTTATTCTTCCACTTAGCTTTTGAGAACAAGAGACTAAGGTTTCTGGGACTCTGACTTCTGTATGACTAAGGTGCTCCTCTCACATGAAGTAAAGCATAAAGACCAAAAACAATGTAAACCTAATGTCCAGATTTTTCTATAATATTGTTTAAATTTCAGCTGTAATTATCTGTCCAAATGGACTCCACACTTTGTTTTGCTTGGTTCCATTCTGGAATCATAGCGTGACCTGCAGAATTTAATCTCACCAGCTAGATGCTTCTTGCGTCATTCAGTCTACCCATTTTTTTCTGTATGAAACCGTTTCACTGTAAAGCAAAGAAGCTTTAACACCTGGCATCTGTCCATTGACCTTTAACTTTCTGGAGTGACCATACGTGAGAGAAGGAAACACCACCTAGAAGCTACCCCTGGGTTTTCCCAGCCTGCTGCACAGAGGTCTTCCAAACATGGGTTACGCTAGCTGAGGGCAGAGGAAAAGAGTCTCAGCCTGAGCTTCCCCAATTTTTATATTTCCACCTTGAACCCCTGGTGGAATTTTCTCTGAAGCAGAAGGAAGAGGTGGTCATTTTTCAGGCTTTTTATGCAAGGATGAGGGGGCAATATTATAATGTATCTACCTCTTTCCCTTGGCATACTTAGATTTAAAAGACAAAGTATCAAGAAAGGAATTAATTGCATAGAGAAAGAATGAATAGAATTACCAAAGAACTTTCCAACAGCATGGTTTACTGAAGGAAACTAGGCAGTCCCTCTGTCTGAGGAGCTAGAAAAATGGGGTCAATTAGTGTTTGCAGATTTTGGAGGCAGTGGAATGAAGGAGAAGACTCCCCAAAGCTCTGTCTGAAGGCCTAAGACTCAGTGATTTCAGAAAGGGACATAGAGGAAGCGAGCGTGACGCGAACCCATCTTTTTAGGCCTCTCTTCCCTGTGGTTGAGTGCACCTCTATTTCTCAAAAAAATTTTTTTTTGGCTCTTTGGCTACAGAGATGGATGGCTTTCAGGAATTGAAGATGAAATTTATTCAACCTAGATGTGTAAGTAGAATTTGTGACCAATTTTGATATGACTTTTATAGCTAGACTTATAGCCAGGTGTGAATTTTCATACTGGCATAGGGTCAACTCTTTATTCCTGATTTGTTCATTATCCACTTTGTGGATTTTTGCAGACTCCATATTTCCACTGCCTTGGGTTTGACAGAAACACTGAGTCAGAGCAAGCATCAGGAATAGACTCAAAGGGCGTGTTTGTATGTGTGTTTATGAGTGCAGGTATCCAAAGGTAAAGCAATGAGGATTTATTTCACTTCCCTTTTTTCTTTGCAACACTAATTACATTTGTGAACCTGTTTAATGGTGGCCTGTACCACTAGACAGTAAGCTACACGCAAGGCTTATGCACCATTGCATACTTACCACTTAGCATAGGATGTGGCACATGGCACACACTCAGCAAATGAAAAAATCATGTGTGCCTCTGCTCTCATACACTAACTTAGGTAATAAGAAGTGTCTCCTTCTCGGGGGCCGGGAGCATGCTCTGCTATGGCAAGTGGAGGAATCAGAGATGAGCCCTGGAGCCTGTGATCTGATCTCCCCAGCAAGGCTGTCGGCTCTAGGGTAGATTCCTTGTTGACTATCCTCTTCTCATCACTGACAGCATCTTATCATAATACCTGCGGCATGGGCCGGGGAGTTACCCAGGGCTGAGGATGGGAGGAGGTGAGTCCTGGCTATCAGAATAGACATCTTATTCCAGCTGCAGTTGTCCTAGATGTGGCCTGATTCCCAGCCCATTGACCTTTAGGGCACAATGGGGGGTTGGGAGCATGAGTCAGAGAGGAATGTGGGACTGGTTGTTTGGGAGTTTCACTCTGTGGGGAGAAGCTGGTTCCCTGTGCCTATCAGTTTTCGAATGGCATCTCCAGAGGCAGAGCCTAGAAATGATTACTTGAAAGAGTCAGATGAAGCACCCACATTCTTTTGAACCTCTAGGATGTTGGCAGGAAGAGAATTTAAATAGATTTTCACAGGCACAGCACGAAAAAGTATTGTAGAGTATTTCAACAGAAATTTGAGCCTGGGTATAATGGCTCATGCATATGCATGTAATCCCAGCACTTTGAGAGGCCAAAGTAGAAGAATCATTTGAGCCCAGGATTTCAAGACCAGCCAGGGCCATAGAGTAAGACCCCATATCTATATCTATATCTATATCTATATCTATATCTATATCTATATCTATATATAAGTTAGCCAAGTGTGGGAGCATGTGCCTGTAGTCCTAGCTATTCAGGAGACTGAGGTAAGAGGATTGCTTGAGCCTAGGACATTGAAGCTTTAGTGAGCCCTGTTCATTCCACTGCACTCCAGCCTGGGTGATAGAGTGAGACCCTGTCTCAAAAAAGCAAAACAAAACACATACACACAAAAAAAGAAAGGAAAATTTAAAATCTTCTCATTCATACTTCTACCTCTATCCCTGAAAAATACAAAATCTCTCTTTGAAGATTTTCTAAAGTGAGGGCATTCCACTATTAGGTGACCGTGGTAACCACAACACCACAGCACACTTCTGAGAGCATACCACTGTTAAACCTAGCCAAATCTAGCCTGCAACATGGAAGCCACGGGACAGTGGAAGTGCTCTGTAAATTATCCAAGCCATCATTACCTCATTCTTTGGGTGGGAGTGGGCCGGCACACCTGGGAGACCCTCACCCTGCCTCCCATGACGCCCTGCTTCTTCATGCAGTACACACAGTGGTGGGAGATGGCAGCAGGAGCAGAGAGGCCCTCATTCTCGAGAGGGGACCTTTGAATCATGTAAATATGATGACATCGGCAATGACAGACTCTTCAGCCGCCTGGTAGTCTGTAATTGAAGCCAGGAATTCAGCACACGCTCAGACACACCCAGCCTTCACCATGGGTTCCCAGAAGCAAGTTCCTGCATAGCCACTAGGCTGGGAGGACCCTCACTTAACCAACCCTCCCTGACAAGCTCCAAGGCCTCAGAGTTGAATCCTAAATTTCCAACTTAGCAATAATTTTTAAAAAATTGCATGATGCTGAGGCTTGGGGTGTGGCTGATCCTGTCACCTAGGTAGTGAGCATAGTGCCCAGTAGATAGTTTTTCGGTCCTTGCCCTTCTCCTCCCTCCTGTCTCTAGTAGTCCCCAGTGAAGGTTGTTGCCATCTTTATGTTCATGTGTGCTCAGTGTTTAGCTCTCACTTATAAGTGAGAACATGCAGTATTTCATTTTCTATTCCTGTGTTAGTTCACTTAGGATAATGGCCTCCAGCTACATCCATGTTGCTGCAGAGGACATGATTTCATTCTTTTTTTGGTTGCATCCAACTTAGCAATAATTTTATTCCTCTTTTTCTTTCTCTCTTTCTTTTCTTTTTTTTTTTTTTTTGTGATAGCGTTTCACCCTTGTTGCCCAGGCTGGAGTACAATGGTACAATCTCGGCTCACTGCAACCTCCACCTCCAGGGTTCAAGCAATTTTCCTGCCTCAGCCTCCCAAGTAGCTAGAATTACAGGTACCTGCCACCACACCCAGCTAATTTTTTGTGTTTTTAGTAGAGACCAGGTTTCACCATATTGGCTAGGCTGGTCTTGAACTCCTGACCTTAGGTGATCTACCTGCCTCGGCCTCCCAAAGTGCTGGGATTATAGGTGTGAGCCACAGCGTCCAGCCCCCTCCCTCTTTTTTCGTTCTCAGCAGTGCCTAAGTTGTGCTGGTTGTTCTCAGGAGCTAAGTTTCTTAATGAGTGAGACCCAAGCTTCATGGCAGTATCATGGGAAATTCTTTCATTTTGGTTTAACTGAAATCTGTTTTTGTTATAAGCGGAGTCTAAAATTGATCAAGCCAAAAAACTTTTACACTGCTCTGAAGTCCCAGGCAAATAGGCTGGAGATTTTTCCTGCTGCTCTCCACCTCTCTCCATAATGAGGTGCTTTGTTTCCATGAATTGGCCCTGATCCAGACTTCTAGACTATTACAGGACATTTCATCCCTCCCTCTGCCTTCAGGCAGGACTGAACTTAACTCATCCTAGGCTGCAGGATGTCTCCTGCAGACCTTGTTTCAAGATTTCCTGACTCTTTGGCCTCTTTCAGTTAAAAGTGCACAGCTGATTGCCCCTGATGCCCAATCTTAATTTCCTAATTGCAATTCTAGTTCATTTCTGTTCATTGTGGAAAGGAAGATCCACATCTCCCTTATACCTTCCCAGCTAAAATTAACTCAGTTCTTTTATATGCTTCTCAAATATTAATTTGATCTCATATCTGACTTGTGCTAGAGTAGGAAAATTAATATTATTTGAAATATGCCCCGTTATCTGAGTATTGTTGGCCTGAGCTAGTATTTCATATTTTTATCTCTTTTGTTATTGTGCTCCTCTCCCAACGTATCTCATCCCTTCTTTGGACTGAGACTTCAAATATGAGTTTTATCTGCCTGGAATACCTTCCCTCTCTCATCAGTCTGGACCTTCCATTACTTCCGAACCCTGTCCCATTCTTCCTCTCTAGATGATGTTTCCTAACTCTATGTTCTCTCTGTAGTCCCAATTCATCTGAATTCTGCTAGCAGCCATGTAAAAAACTTCATTCAACTGGCCTCAAGATCTGCCCTTGTCTCACTCTCTCCATATATGAAGCATGAATGAGAAGAGCTCTGAGAGCTTGCGGGGAACCAGTAGCACAGTGTAGTGGGATGTGTATAGCAAGTCAAGAACCCTGGCATTCTAATGTGGGTCTATCACCTCGGGCACCTCATAACCTCTCTGCCTTCCTGCTTAATTATATATGGACAAGGAAACCTTGAATTAGGCCATCTTGAAGATTTCTTGAACTTTAAAAACATGAATTTGGGCTTTCCCTCTCTTTCTTGGTCTCTTTCAATATCTTGGACAGAACTCTAAAAGCAGGGAAATCACAGGTTAGGAGAATATGAACTAAAAGGCATACTTGATAGAGAAGAAACTTCATTTTAATATGGAGGTAGTACTGATTGTAATAACTGGAAATTTGTAGTGAGAATGGGAGCAGACTACTACACCTTCTTATCCTCTTGCAATCTTACCAACATTGCTCCTTAAAGGGTAAGGAGGCCAGGCGCGGTGGCCCACATGTGTGATCCCAGCACTTTGGGAGGCCAAGATGGGCAGCTCACTTGAAGTCAGGAGTTTGAGAACAGCCTGGCCAACTTGGAAAAGCTCCATCTCTACTAAAAGTACAAAAGTTAGCTGGGCATGGTGGCACACACCTGTAGTACCAGCTACTCGGGAGGCTGAGATAGGAGAATTACTTGAACCAGGGAGGTGGAGGTTACAGTGAGCCAAGATTGTGCCACTGAACTCCAGCCTGGGCAACAGAGTGAGACTCACTCTCAAAAAAAAAAAAAGATAAGGACGTGGCTCTGGCCTGATTTCTACATCTTCAGCACAGTGGCCATCAGTACCCTAGTAAAATGCTTGTTCTAATGTAAAAAGATTGCTCCATCCTCATTCAAGTCCCTGAAGGAAGATTCTATATTAAATTCTTACTCATTTCCCAAGTCTTATGTGAGTAGAAAAGACTATTTCTGGAATCTAGAAGTCTTCATTTTCTAAATAAAACTTAAGTTTGTTCTATGATATGTTGATCATTATGCTTCATAACAATCCCTGAAAATAAAAGACCATAAAAGTAGTAATTTATAAGGTTATGTGGTCTCGTGTGTGTGTGTGCATGCACGCGTATGCGCATGAGAGAGAGAAAGAGAGACAGAGTCTCATGTGATTGTCCCTGTGGACTAGAGGAGTCTTAGAGAAATATCATACTGACCATCCCACTTTCTCTAAGTAGGGATAGATTCACATGTTATTTATTTTGAATCACAATATCTTAAGCAGCTGGACAACATAGATTTTATTCAAAGCTGAAGAGCTAGAGGAGAGAGGAGGGAAAGTAGGTATAGGGTATTTATTAAATGTTAGGTATTGTGAAAGACTTTATATATCATATACGGTATACTCAACATAAGGTGAGATTTTATCTTCCCAAACTACTTTCTCAGAAAAGAGGAAGTTATTTTATATTCGAATCCTTACAAAGTCTCATATTACAGGATGTTTTCTCAATTGCTTTTTAAGGAAGACACATTTGTCTGTAAAAATAAAAAACAACCTCTTCACCCCCAAACAAACAAAAAACAAACAATAATGATGGTTTGGATTACCTATAGAGGCCATTTGATGGGATTTTTTAAATTTTATTTTTTTATTTTTTGTAGACTTCAGTTTCTGGGAATGTGAAAGCCTGGGGCTAGGTTATTTGAATCAACTTTCCTGCTGAAAACAGCTTTAAAATTCTAGATAAAATAGTTAAGACATCTTAAAAGCATGAAAGAGCCAACAAAATAGTAAGGCGATATCAAGCCAAAATCTAATTGAAAGTGAAAACTCAAAGTGGTAAGTGAAACAAAAAGGCTACTTTTAACCAGAAGGTATTTGCTGATAGAAGCAAACTTGCACTCTGGTTTAGATGGCTGGCCTAAGAACTTCTCACTCAGGGCTGGCTCGAAGTTAAGAATCTAATAGGAGACTGTCCCTATATAAAACTGAAAAATCAAAGGGTTATACCCTTAGTATAAGGGTGAAGTAGAAGTAAGCCTAGGCTGGGCATGGTGGCTCATGCCTGTAATCCCAGTATTTTGGGAAACCAAGGTAGTAGGATTTCTTGAGTCCAGGAGTTCAAGACCAGCCTGGGCAATATAGGGGGACCTAGTCTCTACAAATAACAAAATTAGCTTGGTGTGGTGGCACACACCTGTGGTTCCAGGTGCATGGGAGGCTGATGCTGCAATGAGCCATGATTGTCCATTGCACTCCAGCCTGGGTGACAGAACAAGACTCTGTCTCCCAAAAAAGAAAAAAACCAAAAACCAACCAACCAACAAACAAACAAGACACCAAGAAGTTAACCTACTCCCTTTGCCACATCTCTGAGGAAGGACTATAAGAAAATTTCCTTGGCACTGTGCACAGCAGAAGGTAAAAGTCCAAGTCAGCCTGATTTGCAGCCCAAATTTATATCACTAGGTAGTCAAAACCTCAAAATTTGAATTTAGTTGGAAATGATTCCAGATTAGTATTTCCTTTGGGCACCTGGCAAGAGCAAAGGCAAATCCTTCCTCAGTGAAGACCTCTTCATCCTAACCCTCAAAAATCTCCACAAGTAATTTTTCAAAGGCAACAAGCAAATAAGCACATAGGAAGAGAAGGCACCGTGAGTGAGAATCAGCAAAAACGGCAGAAACAGATGCACAGACTTCAGAGATTGAAACTGTCAGGCACATGTTAAACAAGCCTGAAAATTGTTTCAGGGAATGTAAAAAGTGATTTAGTGGATTTAAAACAGAGCCAAGTATAATGATTGTAACAGCAGATTGGACTCAGTTGAAGAGATAATCAGTAAACTAGAAGACAGGTCAACAGAAATCCAGAATGAAGCACGATGTGGCGAAAATATGAAAATATCAGAGAGTTAAGATATATGGAAAATAGAGTGAGAAGACCTGTATCAAACAATAATTAAAACTCAAAAATTAAACAAGAGAAGGAATAGAGCAGAGGCAATGTTTGAAGAAATAATGACAGAATTTTTCTTTTTTTTCTATGCAAGAACAAAATTATTTCTTGATCATAGACTTTTCTTAAATTGATTAAAGTCACTAAGAAGCCCAGTGAATTCCAAGCAAGACAAATTTAAAAAAAAATCCAAACTTATGTTAGTAAAACTACAGAACATGAAATATGAAGAGAAAAATAAGGAGCTAGATAAGAAATTTCTGCTTCTGATCACAAAGAAGTAACTGATATGGAACTTGTTCTTCCACCATGAACAAGTACAAAAACAAATAAACACATACACATACACACACACACACACACACAAACACATATGTGTGTGTATATATATACATATACATATACGTGTGTGTGAATATATATGTATATATGTGTGTATATATTTGCTGGATGGGTTTAATATTAGTAACAGATTTAACACTACAGAAGAAAAGATAAAAGAGCTTGAAGACATAGAAAGAAACCATACAAACTGAAGCATAGATAGAAAAAAATACTGAAAAACAAAATGAAGGGATTAATGACTAACAGAACAATATCAAGTAACTTAACATTTATGTAATAGAATTAAGAAAATTTTGGTGGAATAATGGATGGTTTTCCCTCAATTTAGTAAAAATTATAAACTTATACATTTAAGAAGCTCAGTGACCCTAAGCTGGCTAAATATAAAGACGACTACATCAAGGCACATCATAATCAAATTGCTGAAAAATTTTAAAATAGCTAGGGAAGACATATTAAATGTAAGGGAACAAAGATAAGAATTATTAGAGATGCTTTGTCAGAATCAGTGTAAGCCAGTAGACATTGGAGGAACATTTTTAAAATACTGAATGAAAAATATGTTCCAATTTGAAATTTTCTGTCCAGCTAAAATGTTTTTCAAAATAAAGTTTAATAAAGACTGGTTTCCACACAAACAGAATCTGAATGAATACTAAGTATTAAAGGAAGATTTTTAGATTGAATGAAAATGATATTGAATAGAAACTTGAACTTACAGGAGTTCCAGAAATGGTAAGTATGTAGGCAAATGTTATAACTTTTTATTGTTTTTAAATTTTCTTTAAAAGAGAACAGGCGCCTGGCGCAGTGGCTCACACCTGTAATTCCAGCACTTTGGGAGGTCGAGGTGGGTGGATCACGAGGTCAGGAGTTTGAGACCAGCCTGGCTAACATAGTGAAACCCTGTCTCTACTAAAAATACAAAAAAATTAGCTGGACGTGGTGGCAGGCACATGTAATCCCAGCTACTTGGGAGGCTAAGGCAGGAGAATCGCTTGAACCTGGGAGGCAAAGGCTGCAGTGAGCTGAGATCATGCCATTTACTCCAGCCCCAGCAACAGTGTGAGACTCCATCTCAAAAAAAAAAAAGGAAAGAAAAAAAATATAAAAGGCTATTTAGGAGTTCGAGACCAGCCTGGGCAACATGGCAAAGCTTTGTTTCTGCAGAAAAAAAAAAACCCACAAAAATTAGCGAGACGTGGTGACACATACCTATAGTCCCAGCTACTTAGGAGAATGAAGTGGGAGAATTGCTTGAACCTGGGAGGCAGAGTTTGCAGTGAGCTGAGATGATGCCACTGCACTCCAGTCTGGGTGACAGAGTGAGACGGCTGTCTCAAGCAAGCAAGCAATCAATTTTAAATGGGAAAAAAATGTTTTATAAAAGGATAACAGGCTACTTAAAGCAAAAGAGAAAACAACGTATTTTGGGGTTTATAACATACATAGTAGTAAAATGTATGATGATAATAGCACAAAGGAAATGGAAGCAAAGTGTTGTCCTTACTTTGTATGTGAAAGGGTATATTGTTTGAATAGACGCTTTGATAGTTAAAGTTGCATACTATAAATCCCATAAAATAATCAATAAAATAACCCAATGAAAAAGTATAGCTATCCTAAAACTTATTCAGTACAAAAGAGGAATCCTAAAATTTAATTAATCTGAAAGATGAAAGAGAAAACAAAGAACAGATGGGATGAATAGACTTAATGTCAACTATATTGATAATTACATTAAATATAAACGGTCTAAACCTTCCAATTGAAAGCTAGAAATTATCAAATAAATAAGCATGATCAAACAATACGCTGTCAACGGAAGGTGCATTTTAAATATAGAGACAGGTTAAAAGTAAAGGATGGGAAAAGATATAGTATGCAAACACAAATAATAAGAAAGCTGAAGGTGCTAGATTAATCTCAGGCAAAAGAGACTTCAGTACATGGAATAGTAAGACAGATAAAGAGGGATATTTTATAATGAAAAAAGGTTCAGATGATCAAAAGGAAATAACAATAATAATAAATAGTTGGCAAATTACAGAATATCAAAATACGTGAAGCAAAAAGTGCCATAACTATAAAGAGAAATAGACAAACCCAAAATTAGAATACATTTTAAACTCTGTTCTCTCAAGAATTGATAGAACAAGTCGTCAGAATATCACTAAAGATATAGAAGGCTTGAACAACATAACTAATCAACTTGACTGAGTTGTCCTTCACAGAACATTACCCTCGGTGATTGCAGAATACATGTTATTTTCAAGTATATATGGAATGGCCACCAAGGTAAGCCATTTTGCTGGACCATAAAACAAGCATTACTAAATTTAAAAGAATTGAAATAATATAGAGTATACTCTGACCACATCAGAATTAGATTAAAAGCCTAACCAAAAGTATATCTGAAAAATTCTCATATTTTAGAAAATTAAAAGTAGAACAATGAAATAATAAAAAGTAGAGTGGAAATAATTGAAATAAAGAACAGAAAAATAATAGAAAAAGTCAATGACATCAAAAGCAGCATCACTGAATAAATAAACGTAATTGACAAACCTCTAGCTAGATAGATCATGAAAAACAAAGAAGATACAGCTTACAAATATCAGGAATGAAAAAGGAGATACCATAGATCAACAGGCTTTATTTTTATTTATTTTCATTTTTTTCGAGACAGAGTCTTGCTCTGTCATCCGGGCTGGAGTGCAGTGGTGCAAGCTCTGCTCACTGCAACCTCCCCCTTCCAGGTTCAAGTGATTCTTATGCCTCAGGCTCCCGAACAACTCGGATTACAGGTGTGTGCCACCACGCACAGCTAGTTTTACGTATTTTTAGTAGTGATGGGGTTTCACTATGTTGGCCAGGCTGGTCTCAAACTTCTTGCCTCAAGTGATCCTTCCACCTTTGCCTCCCAAAGTGTTGGGATTACAGGCGTGAGCCACTGTGCCTGGCCGATTCAACAGACTTTCAAGGCTAATAAGGGAATATTATTAACAACCTTAAGTTAAAAAAATTTGTCAACTTAGATGAAATGGACAAATTTCGAAAAAACACAAGTTACTGAAACTGGCACATAAGTTGAAAATGTGAACAGCTCTAGCTCTAATGAAGAAACTGAATTTATAATTTTAAAACCTTCCTTGGAAGAATAACACCAAATCCAGATGACTTCAGTGGTGAATTCTATCAGACACTGAATGAAGAAATAATACCAATACTGCAGATTTCAGAAAATAGGTAGGAGGAGGTACTTCATAACCCATTTGATGGTGCCAAAATTACCTTCACATCAAAACCATACAAAAACATCGTAAGAAAATAAATCTATAGTTTAATATCTCTCATAAACAAAGATATAAGAATTTTTAATAAAATATTAACAAATTGAATCCAGCAAAGTCAGTTTAATATTTGACTATCAATCAATATATTTCACAATGTAAACAAAAAAATAGAGACAACATGTGATCGCCTCAGCAGATTAACATTCAACACTAATAATTCTCCAGGCTAGAAACAGAAAAAAAATTTTCTCAGTCTTTTAAAGAGCATCTACAGAAAACCTACAGTTAATATCATATTTAATGGTGAAAACTTTCCCCCTAAGATCAAGAACAAGGCAAAGATGATCATTCCTACCAGTTCTGTTCATGTTGTTCTGGAGATCTTAGCCTGTACACTAAGGCAAGAAAAATAAATATAAAGCATACACACTGAAAAGAAAAAAGTAAAACTGTTTTCATTTGCAGGTAACATGATTATATATATATACATAAAATCCAAAAGAATCTAGAAAAAAATATGTTAGAACTAAAAAATTTAGATATGTTGAAGGATATAAAGTCAGCATGTTAAAAAAGTCAATTGTATTCTCATATGTTAGCTATAAACAATTAGAAAATGAGAAGTTTAAAACCGTTATCTATAATAACATCAAAAATTCATGAAATATTTAAGGATTACTTAAATTTTGACAAAATATATGTAGGACCTGAACACTGAAAACAACAAAACCCTGCTGAAGAAATTAAAGAAGACATAAATAAAGAGAGATATACTATGTTTGTAAATTGGAAGATAAAATATTGTTAAAATGTTAATTTTCCCTAATTTGGTTATTAAAGAAACTAAATTTAGAAAGTCAGTGCAGGTTGGGTGCGGTGGCTCACACCTGTAATCCCGGCACTTTGGGAGGCCTAGGCAGGTGGATCATGAGGTCAAGAGATTGAGACCATCCTGGCCAACATGGTGAAATCCCGTCTCTACTAAAAAATACAAAAATTAGCTGGGTATAGTGGTGTGCACCTGCAGTCCCAGCTGCTTGGGAGGCTGAGGCAAGAGAATTGCTTGAACCCAGGAGGGAGATTGCAGTGAGCCGAGACTGCACTACTGCACTCCAGCCTTGCACCTGGCGACAGAACAAGACTCTGTCTCAAAAAAAAAAAAAAAAAAAAAAAAAAAAAAAAAAAAAAAAAAAAAAAAAAAAAAGAAAGAAAAGAAAAGAAAGAAAGAGTCTGTGCAATTTCAATAAAAATCCCACCAGATATTTTTGTAGATATCTACAAACTGGTTCTAAAATTCATATAGAAGTGTACATGACTTAGAATAGCCAAAACAATTTTGAAAAAGAATAGTTGGAGGATTTACCCGAATTCAAGATTTACTATACAGCTGTGATAATCAAAACGCTGTGATATTAACACAAAGATAAGTTGGGATAGAAAAGCCCAAAAGTGGAGCCACACATTTAGTCAAATTATTTTCCAATTTTTTATTGTGTAAAATATATATAACAGAATTTACCATTATAACTGTTTTAAATGTAGAACTCATTGGCATTGGATAAATTCATAATGTTTGTTGTACAACCATCTCTATCATCCATCTCCCTGTTTTCATCTTGTAAAACTGCAACTCTATACCCATTAAACAATAACTTCCCATTTTTATTCTTCTCTATCCCCTAGCAACTACTATTCTATTCTCCGTTTATTATTTTATTGGTCAATCCATTTTGGATAAAGGTGCCCAGGTAATTCAATGTAGGAAATGATACTATTACAACAAATTATGCTAGAACAACTGGATAGCCATCACAACAACAACTTTGACCGTTACCTCACATTATAGACAGAAATTAGTTTGAGATGGAGCCAAGGCTTTTCTTTCTTTCTTTCTTTTTTTTTTTTTTTTTGAGACGGAGTTTCGCTCTTGTTACCCAGGCTGGAGTGCAATGGTGCGATCTCGGCTCACCGCAACCTCCGCCTCCTGGGTTCAGGCAATTCTCCTGCCTCAGCCTCCTGAGTAGCTGGAATTACAGGCACGTGCCACCATGCCCAGCTAATTTTTGTATTTTTAGTAGAGACGGGGTTTCACCATGTTGACCAGGATGGTCTCGATCTCTCAACCTCGTGATCCACCCGCCTCGGCCTCCCAAAGTGCTGGGATTACAGGCTTGAGCCACCGCGCCCGGCAGAGCCAAGGCTTTTCTAGAATAAAACATAAAAAGGAATCTTCACAACATTGGAATAGGTAAAAATTTCTTACCGCACAAAAAGCAGGATCCATAAAATTTTTAAAGTATGAATTTGATTTTCAAATTAAGAATTTCTACTCTTTGAAAGGGACTTTTAAGTAAGTGAAAAGAAAACACAAGACCATGAGAAGAGATCCATATATATACATAAAATATGCAATTCTCCTGCTCAGCCTCCTGAGTAGCTGGAATTACAGGCACCTGCTGTGCCCAGCTATATATACATATGTCTCTGACAAGGGACATGCATAGTCCTTTGTACAGACAAAGAACTCTTCTTACAAGTCCATCATAAGGCAAACTAATTTGAAAATGGACAGGCTTCACAAAAAAAAGATATCCAAATGCTCAATAAATGCATAAAAAGTTGCTCACTATCTTTATCCGCCAGGGAAATGCAAATTAAAATCACAGTAAGATACCACTACACACAACTAGAATGACTCAAAATGAAAAGACTGAGTATACCACATGTTGATGAAAATATGGAGCAACTGGCACTCTCATATACTACTGATGGGAATGGAAAATAGTACAACCACTTCGGAAAATAGTTTAGCAGTTTCTTTGTAAGTTACACATATGTTTATTGTAAAAATCCAGCAATTGCCTTCCTAGGTATTTACCCAAGAGAGATGAACACATATATTCCCACAAAGACTTGTACACAAAATGTTTATGGCAACTTTATTCATAATAGCTAAAAACTGGAGTCAACCCAAATGTCCATCAGCTGGTGAATGATTATGCAAATGGTGGTATGTACCTATAAAGGAATAATTTTGAGCTATAGAAAGAATAAATTACCAATATATGCAACTTTAGAATACTGGAGAGCATATATTCGTATTTGAGTTTCCTCACATCCTTGATATATTAGTCTGTTAGGGTTATCATACTTTTCTTATTTATTAACATGAGAATAAATAGAAGAGAATAACACAAGTAATAGGATAATAGAAAATAGATATTTTTTATTCAGAGAATGGTTCATGACCAGCAATATTGGCAGTACCTGGAGCTTATAAGACATGCATAATCTTGGATCTTGTCCCGGACCTACTGATTCAGGATCCACTTATAAACAAGATCCCCAGGTGTTTCATATGTACACTAAAGTTTGCAAAGTATTGGTCTAGGTAAAGTCTTTTATCAAATTTAAACATTACAACTGTTTTTTTCCAATCTACCATCTTTCTGTTAATTTTATTTATGTGTTCTTCATGTTCTTTATTGAAAAATATTGTTATTTGATGAAATATTATTTTTCAAAACCTTTATAATTTTTTCACCTTTTCGGCTTATTTGATAGATGGCATTTTCAGAAGTTCCTATAGTTTTTTCCTTGACTTAATAGCCATATTCATGTTATTTACCCCTTTACTATTTCTTAAATATGTCATTATCTCAGACCCTAACTGGACAAGTCCTTTAGCATTCTGTTGGATCTCTTGTTTTCCATAACTCATTCCTCTATCATGTTGATATTGTCCGGATTTTTAGTTTGTAGTTTCACAGGTATGCCTTTTCTTCTTTGGTTTAATCTTAGCTTTTTAAAAAACAATAAACTTTACCAAAATATTTAATCACCTTTCCTTTCTATTTCTCCTTACAAGGTTACTTTTATTTGCCCCTCCCCCACCTGTTTTCTTTCTTTCGATCTTTCTTTCGTTGTTGTTGTTGTTGTTGTATTTGGGCTCTGGGGTACATGTGCACGTCCTGCAACCTGCAGGATTGTTGCATAGGAACATACATGCCATGGTGGTTTGCTGTCTCCATCCCCCCACCCCCATTGCCTATATCAGGCATTTCTCCCAGTGTTATCCCTCCCCCTCCTCCCTGCTGCCCCCTCTCCCCTCCCCTTCACCCCCACTCCACCTATCCCTGTGGGTGTTGTTCCCTTCCCTGTTCCCAAGTGTTCTCATTGTTCATCACCCACCTATGAGTGAAAACATGAGGTGTTTGGTTTTTCTGTTCTTGTGTCAGTTGGCTGAGAATGATGGTTTCTAGGTTCATCCATGTCTCCACAAAGGACATGAACTCATTGTTTTTTATGGCTGCATAGTATACCATGGAGTATATGTGCCACATTTTTTTTTTGTCCAGTCTATCATTGATGGGCATTTGGGTTGGTTCCAGGTCTTTGCTATCGTAAACAGCAGCACAATGAACATACGTGTGCATGTGTCTTTATGATAGAATGATTTATAATCCTTTGGGTATATACACAGTAATGGGATTGCTGGGTCAAATGGAATTTCTATTTCTAGGTCCTTGAGGAATCGCCACACCGTCTTCCACAATGGTTGAACTAATTTACAACCCCACCAACAGTATAAAAGTGTTCCTTTTCCTCCACATCCTCTCTAGCATCTGTTGTCTCCAGATTTTTTAATGACTGCCATTCTAACTGGCATGAGATGCTATCTCAATGTGGTTTTGATTTGCATTTCTCTAATGGCCAGTGATGATGAGCATTTTTTCATGTTTATTGGCCACATATTTGTCTTCTTTTCAAAAGTGTCTGTTCATATCCTTTGCCCACTTTTGAATGGGTTTGTTTGTTTGTTTGTTTCCTGTAAATCTGCTTTAGTTCTTTGTAGATTCTGGATATAAGCCCTTTGTCTGTTGGGTAGATTGTGAAAATTGTTTCTTATTCTGTTGGTTGCCAGTTTAGTCTAATGATTGTTTCTTTTGCTGTGCAGAAGTTCTTAAATTTTTTTTTTTTTTTTGAGATGGAGTCTCACTTTGTCACCCATGCTGGAGTGCAGTGGCATGATCTCAGCTCACTGCAACCTCTGCCTCCCTGGGCTCAAGTGATTCTTCTGCTTCAGCCTCTCAAGTAGCTGGGATTATAGGCACCTACCATGCCCTGCTAATTTTTGTATTTTAGTAGAGGCAGAGTTTCAGCATATTGGCCAGGCTGGTCTTGAACTACTGACCCTAAGTAATCTACCCACCTCGGCCTCTCAGACTGCTGGGATTACAGTCATGAGCCTTTTTCCTCTACATCTTTAAAGATTCTACTCCATTGTTTCTTTCATCCTGTGTTCTGTTGACATCTGATGTCAGCTTGATGCTTATTCCTTAATTAGTAATCTACTCTTTCTCTCAAAATTCTTTGTCTTCGATGTTCTTAAAATTCAGTATAATGTACTTAATTGTGCATTTCTGCTATCTGTTTTATTTGGCCCTGTATGAGCTCTTCCAGTCTAAGGTCTTTCATCTTTAATTCTGGAAGATGTTTCTTCTTTGTTTCTTTAAATATTTTCTCTTCCACTTTTCTCTCCTTCTGGGGCTTCTGTTGTTAGATTGTTGGACCTGCTATTTCTAACCTTTATAGCCTTTAGATTTTCTTTCTTTTTTTTTTTTTTTTGAGGTTATTGGTTTTTAATTTTTTACATTTGTTACTATATATATATATATTTTGATGTTTACATATAGTTATTTTTTAAATTGCATTTTATTTACATTAAAAAAAAAACCTCTTTATTCTTTCCTGCTACCTACTGTGGAAGTCTGTTTTTTATAACTACTCATCTTTGAATAAGATCAGTTTTCCCTGTATCACTATTTGTAGGAAGACTGAGTGGTTGAGAGCTCAGAGTTCCAGGCTAAGAAGAATTTTTCTTATATCTGAGGTTTATGTATGAATTTTATCCTGTATATTTCCCCAGCCAATTGAATATAAGTTGCTGTAGGACTAGTCAGGAGGCAAGGTTTATCTTCTCCCTCCATCACACTGCTTTCTGAAAATAGGCTTGTTTGTGTAATTCCTTCAGCCCCACTTCTTTTGTTTCTCTGAAGCAAGGTAGGTCTAGGAAAGCTCTTGCTGCCAGCTTGTATACCCTGCTGTGAGAGATTTTGGTTTTGTACTGAAGGTGTGCTCCTAGAAGCAGCGTACATACTGATTCTTTACATCTGCAGCTGGTGCATCCTCTCTTCTCCTCAGTCCTGTTCATGGCTACTCCTATTGATGCCCTTTCTATCTGTTGCTTGGTTCATCTTTCTCGTAGCTTCATCAAAGATTTCTCATTCTCCTTGTAATTTTTTTATTTTTGGTGATTTACAATAGGAGAAAAGGACTGTCCTTTTTATACTGCCATCTTCACACTGCCATCTTGAACAGGAAGTCTGTCTAAGCCATCTTAGAAATTCTTGTATTTTCAGCTTGTAGCAATTCTTTTAGGGTAATGAGTTCTATTAGTCTGCTAACTGAATGCAAAACAGTTTATTCTTTTGTTTCAAAATGTGCCTCTTTTGTTCATTATTTCAGGATTGGCAAATATTATATTTATCCACAGGATAGCCTTCTTTAATTTAAATATTTTCCCTATATCCTGCCCTCCAAATTTTATCTTTTTAGATAAAGATCACTATTGTCATAAGCCAGCCCCTCATCCTCTTCCATGGGTCATCTCTAACTTCATTATGTGTCTTAAGGAGAAGAATCTAAAAGTGAGTTCATTATCCTACATGTGGCCATACCATTGTTTTATACAAAGTCACCTCTGAATACTGGTTTGTGAGCATCCTAGTGTTCCTATGCTCCCAGTGCCAAAGAGCAGAGCCCTGCCCTCTAATGACAGATGACAGTGATATTTTAAAAATAAACAAATGAAAGTCATTCCTTGCCTTCTGTGATCTCCCATTCTGGAGTCTAGTTTGGGAAAATTTTTTTCTCTCTCTCTTTCTCTCTGTCTCTCTTTGTCTCTCACTCACACACACACCCACATGCACACACACACATGCACACACACACACACTACCACCATCACCAGCAACAACAATAAAAGACGTAAGAACACTTAATAATGTGAAACAAGCGGCAAAGTAGCAAAATGAAACTTACTTGTAACTGCTGTACAGTCACAAAGTAGTAGCATTGTCATTGTTGGGTTAAGTCTTTCTGCCAATAGGAAGTTTTATGTGGAGTTTAGACTAATGATAGTTTAAGTCATTGCTGGGCAATTTATTAGCTATGTAATATTGAGCAAAATGACTGATCTTTCCAAAAACCAGTTAACTCTTTCATAAAATAGTATTTGCCTCAAAAAGATTTTTTAAGTTAACAGATGATACATGCGAAACCCTTCACACAATGCATGGCGCATAATAAGTATTCAGGAAATCTCAGCTACAATAATTTTTATAAGGAGAGAAATTTGAGTTATTGCAGAGGAGGTGAACATTTTTGGCATGAAGGCCTGAAGTTTTGCATGAGTATGTCATGTATGAAAGAGAAGTGGAGTACTTACACCAGAGAAGAGATTCCATTTAGAAAGCCATTAGATGGAGGGGTGGGAGGTATGGTGGAAGGTGGGAGTGATGAGGAGGAGGAGCTGCATGAAGGATGAATTAAGGCTGAGTGGAAGAGCTTTAATTTGATATGATGGACAACAGTGGCTACTGCATAACAAGGGATCCCGTGGAAACAGCTTTTATAGATTCTTGATTTCTTGCCAGTGACTGGTAAATTAAAAGAGGGGTAATATTGGAGGTGTGAAAGCATGAAAACTGGTTAGCAGTCTGTTAAGATAATCTAGACATAACCAATTTGGTTCTAGACCAGGTTTAGGATTATAAAAATGGTAAAGAAATTATACAGTTGATGGGCCATGCCAGGCTAGAGCCATGTCTTGCCTTGCTTCCTAGCTGGTCAGGGGGTGGTGGAGCCCAGTTACAATAGAGCAAGTTCTCTCATGGTGCTTGTAAGCATGTACAGCTGCGGCCCTGTGTCACACCTATGTTGTGCTTTTTTTTTTTTTTTTTGAGACAAGGTCTTGCTCTATCATCCAGGTTGGAGTGCTGGAGTGCAGTGGCACGATCTCAGTTTACTGCAACCACTTCCTGGGTTCAAGCGATACTCCTGCCTCAACCTCCTGAAAAGCTGGGACACAGGTACACCAGGCTAATTTTTGTATTTTTTGTGGAGAGGGGGATCTTGTCATGTTACCCAGGCTGGTCTTGAACTCTTGGGCCCAAGTGATCTGCCCTCCTTGGCCTCCCAAAGTGTTGGGATTACAGACATGAGCCACTGTGCCCAGCCTGCTGTGCATCTTTGGCTCCTACTCTGGGGCTCCCATGTCACTCATGCTTAAAAAGGTTGTGCACGGCAGGCCAGGAGTGGTGGCTCACGCCTGTAATCCCAGCACTTTGGGAGGCGGAGGCAGGTGGATCACCTGAGGTGGACAGATCACCTGAGGTGGGGAGTTCGAGACCAGCCTGACCAACATGGAAAAACGCCATTTCTACTAAAAATATAAAATTAGCCGGGTGTGATGGTGCATGCCTGTAATCCCAGCTGCTTGGGAGGCTGAGGAAGGAGAATCCCTTAGACTTGGGAGGCAGAGGTTGCAGGATTGTGCCATTGCACTCCAGCCTGGGCAACAAGAGTGAAACTCTGTCTCAAAAAAAAAAAAAAAAAGAAGAAGAAAAGAAGGTTGACAGCACATATGCATATAAGACCCAGAAGTGCAGGGTGGTTAACACCTCAAGGGACAGAACTTGAATAATGGGAGGTAGTAAGTAAATTCTTTTCCCTTCCTTCCCCTAGACAGACTGGGGATGTAGTTGTTTCACATGGTGAAGACATCCTTCCACGTGAAGTAAGCAGCTTTTCATGGAGCTATGGCCAGCTGTATATAGCATTCCTTTTTATTTGCTGTGTCTTTTTTTCTGCTTTGTTCTCTTTATCTTTCATTCTCACTTCCCTGGGACTGCGTTTCTCAATGAAGTATTATCACATAAATTTTTACTTCTCACTCTAAATTTTAGGGAAACTGGGCCAAGAAAGAAGAATAAACTCCAAGAGATAGTACAATGGAGGAATGAGGACTTGGTGATGGTGTAACTGTATAGCAAAGATTAGGGGGAAGTTTAAAGATTAGCTCCAAGTTTGCGGGCCTCTGGATGGAGGTAGAGTGAAGGTACTTTTCATAGTGGTGAGGAAAGGGGGAAGTTACGAATCAACCCTAGTGCTGCTTATGGTTTGAGAAGAGCTTGTCTGTATCCCATATATATGGTTTAAAAGTCTCTGGATCTCCTGGGTCAGAGTCTTGTCCCTTTATCAGTGTAAGTTCCAATATCAGCGCCTTGTTTTCTGAAGTGGAGAGCAGCTGCATACTTCAGTCTGTACTGGATTGGATGGATCTGTATAAGCAGTGTAGGCTAACATTATTCCAGCTTAGATATCAGAATAACAGCAGTATAGACTAACATTATTCCAGCTTAGATATCTGTGAGGAGGAATTAGACTTACATTTCTTTTCTAAGTGAGTGAAATACAAAGCCTTTCAAACCTAACAAATAAAACCAAGAACTTGTCTGTACCCTTCCATCTATGGGAAATTGACATGGGCTCCTAAAGATTGCTGTGTATGTCAAACCAAATGGAAGCTAGAAAAGGTGGTTGATACACTGGGGCCTATTGGGGGGGTGGAGGGCAAGAGGACAGAGAACATTAGGACAAATAACCTAATGCATGCAGGGCTTCAAACATAGGTGATGGGTTGATAGGTGCAGCGAACCACCATGGCACATGTATACCTACGTAACAAGCCGGCACATTCTGCACAAGTATCCCAGAACTTAAAGTAAAATGAAATAAAATAAAATGTGGTTGAGGACCCAGAGGACCCTACACGATGTCAATACAAACATATTTTATTGGAAATTCTTAAGTCCTTCCATGACTTGGTACTGAGTGTGCTCATCTTGGGAGAGTCAGCTGCCAGAACTTTGGGAAGCAGAAAATTGGATAGATGAGCTTGATTATTCAAATAAATGATTTGACACCTAAATTATCTGGATAATTGCCTCCTTGTGGTCTAGGGCAACCTGACCCCTCATATTCCTGGAGCCACAGGAAATCTGAGAGTCATAATTGCCTGTGAGAAACTGAGTAGTGTGTCTGAGGGGGCGTCTGCAGAGTAGGAAATGAAAACAGACTGTTCAAATTGGCAAATGAGTAACGTGTTCATTGCGTCAGTTAGAAAATCAGCCCAGGCTGGGAGTAAGTCAGGAGAGTAAATTTTGGTTGGTGTCTGACAATTTTCTCATCCTGTCTGTTTTTTAAACTTTGGTTGATTCATTCCCAAGTAACCCTCACCCAATGTTAGTTTCTTGTTTATTCTATGCTCACATGGTACCAGGTGACTCAGTCTGCACCACATATTTGCACTTATTTATACGCTGCTTTGTAAGTGTTTTAAAGCCATTTTTCTGTAAGTGTGCCATGTTTTCTGAAGTGAGTTTAGGTTCTTTGATGTAGTCTCTTCAATAGTCATTTCCCACTTTCCTCTCATTTGCATTTTACATCTCTGTTCATTTGATGTTGTCTCATGAAAACCTCCATGTAACTTCTTAATACCTTTATCTACACATTGCCCTCCTTCTGCTATTGACTAAAAGTATGAAAGTGATGCTTCACGTGCTGTCAAGATTTAGCACACGTGCTCTTAGTTTTCTGCATTACAATGATCTTTAAGGCACCATCTCAAGCAACTCTGCATCTGAAAGCCTGGGTTCCTTGTGCACACTTTGTGTCATTGTCCATGATGCACAATAAGCTGAGCCCTTCCTGTTCCCACACGGTATCTTGGACTTTGCCCTATTCTGCTTGGAAACCACTTTCCCCTTCTGCACTTGGGAAATCAGCAAGAAACTCATGCTTCAAACGCTAGCTCAGAGGGTTGAGAACCTATCTCCTCTCCCAGGCAAATATTCACTCATCTCATCTGCTCCCAGAATACTTTTTACAAACATTTTCAAAGGTCAATGCCCATTTAATAACTTTTTGTTGTTGTTGTTTTTACATTGGTCTTCACCAAAATGCATACTTCAATACCACAACTTGTTCATTTTTATAACTGCATCACCAAATACAGCAGCTGTCACACAATGGACACTCATAAAATGTTGGAGAATAATTATTCAGTGTATAAGTTCTTGTGTGGAATGTTGATAGTTCTCTGTTCTATATTCCCATCTGTCCAAGGAGCCCACCAGGGTGAATTATTTCCAGCTTCATTCTTCATATGCCTTCTCTGCCTGAAGAATCAGTATCCTGCTGGTCCCAGTCTGTCCCTGCTGTAATCCCAACTCTTCCATTAATTGGCAGAGGCAGAATGGGGCCCCAAGGTAGTTTAAATAAACCATTTGTTCACTGTATTAGATATTTATTCCAATATTTGTCTCAATATTTATCTCACATCTACCCTGTGCCAGGTGAAATTTGCATTACATACTGTTGATATACCAGCTAACAAGATAGTCAAAGTCCCCATCCTCCTGATGCTTATGTTTTAATGATTTAGTTGTACATCATGAACAATGACACAAGTGTGCACAAGGAACCCAGGCTTTCAGATGCACAGTTGCTCGAGATGTTGTCTTAAAGCAGATCATTGTAAAGCGGAAACCTAAGAGCACGTGTGCTATATCCTGACAGCACGTGCAGCATTGTTTTCATACTTTTAGTATGATGCTTATATTTTGATGGCTTAGTTGGAGAGCGAGTTGATGGGTAGATTAAAAATGGAAAACAAAGCTTTTTGCCTATGTTATCAATCAATTCAAAGCTATATAAATCTTCATTTTTCCACTTGAGTTTGGTAATTGAGTCCTATCTGCATGTGTCATATTTCTGTTGTCGTATTTCTCAGAAAAAAAAAAAAACACACAAAAAACTTATGCCATGGCCACACGTGTCCCTAGCACCTATGCCATGCTATAGACACTTACACCTATACATATACACACTACATTCAACAGCTATGCAGTGTATACACACACTGATAATCCATTCACCCAAATATCAAACCTCCCAAGGTATAAGGTACACCCCCTTCCCCTCCACTAATAATTTCCATTATGATGCATTTTCTTTCTCTCTCTTCCCTCCCTCCCTCCGTTCCTCCCTTCTTCCCTTCCTCCCTTCCTTCTCTCCTTCCCTCCTTCCCTCCGTCTCTCTCTGCCTCCCTTTCCCTCCCTCCTTCCTTCCTTCCCTCCCTCCTTCCTTCATTCCTTCCCTCCCTCCCTCCCTGCCTCCTTCCTTCCCTCCCTTCCTCCTTCCTTCCTTTCTTCCTTCCTTTCTCCCACCCTCCCTCTTCCTCCCTTTCTTTCTTGCTTGCTTGCTTGCTTCTCACTCTGTTGTCCAGGCTACAGTGCAGTGGCACAAACATGGCTCACTGCAGCCTCGCCAGGGCCCAAGTGAGCCTCTATCTTCAGCCTCCTGAGTAGCTGGGACCACAGGTTTGTACCACCACACTTGGCTAATTTTTAAACTTTTTGTAGGGACAGGATCTGGCCATTTTGCTCAGGCTGGTCTCGAATTCCTGGCCTCAAGCCATCCTCCTGCCTGGGCCTCCCAAAATGCTAGAGTTACAGGTATGAGCCACTGCACCTGGCCTGTATGCATTTTTAATGCATGTGCATGTAGATGCACATAGAGCAAACATTACCATGCACACACATGCTCACATATATTGGCAGTTAGTAAAATACTTTCACAGAGGGCCTAATGATAACTTTTATTTCTTTGTGTGTGGCAATTTGCAGTTTCTAAATGTTTTCCCATCCAATGAATTCCTTTGATCTTCCTACCAAATTATCTAAGGCAGTCTATACCCATTTTCTATTTAAGGAAATTGAGGATGAGGGAAAAAGAGAGAGAGAGAGAGAGAGAGAGAGAGAGAGAGAGAGAGAGAGAGAAATCCATATTTACTGAGGAAATGGCTACAGTGCATGCACACACACACTCTACCAGGGCCTGCTCATGGGGCTATGCATTTTTGCATACGTCATCTCTGTGAAATGTTATCATTTTACCCATCTTACAGATGAGGTAGCATTTGAACTATATCATGAAACATTGCATGGACCCCTATTTCCTCACAAGTTCAGCAAATTGGCATTGAAGTCATCCCAGATGGGTGGGTATTATAAAGGCTATCCTAAAGGGTACCAAAAAGAAGAGTCATTTCTATCAGAAATATTTTTCCTCTAACTCAGTGCCAGCTTCTGTAGCCTCTGTAGCTCCATTCTATTTCCTTACGGTTTTTAGGTCCTCAGAAAAAAATGAAGCACAGCTGCCAGTTGTCCTCTGAATGATAAATGAAGAGTTATCATTATATTAGCATATATTAACATACATTTTAGTTATGCTGTTGAAGACAAGTATCTCCCAGTTCCCATCACTTCATATTAGAGTGGACTTAATGGTTACGTGCTCCTCAGTAGAAGCGCAAAGCCATAATGTAAAAGAACACCCCTCTTTTTCCTTACCTGGACCCAAAGACATGTTTCACATAGGTCAGATAACCTTGCAAAAAGCTACTGGCCTGCCCACCGATAGTGAGTGTGGATTTGTATAAATAGTCATGGAGGACAGACAGCTTGGGACCCAGTTTTCAGCATCCTTTATAGCACGCCTCGCTGCCTTTCACATCCGAGCCTTCCCCAGACTTTCCTTGCTTCTCTCTACAGATCTAAGTTTACTCCTTTTCCCCAGTCTTTTCTGCCTCTCCTTGCAAAGTACACACACACAGGCACACACATGGAATCTTGTCTATGGCTCTTCTTCACTTCGATCCTTCACTCCCTGATTGGTTTTTCTCTATTTAGTTTCTTCACATCTTTCTAGCACTTACCTCTGGAGCTCAGCAAACTGCCTCCTGGTTCTGTCCTTGTCTCTCTTTGCCATGGTCTCTGCTTCATGAGTGCTTTTCAGTATCTCCCCCTACACTGCCATCAAACTGAACTCTCCCAGTGGGAATGGACCAAATCTTCTCCTTCTTTTGAATTTCCTCCCTGATCCCTGAACACCTGGTGGTCATCTCAGAAGTGACTGACCTACATACACATCATGTGATGATCCTCCAAGTCAATGGATTATATTCATTTATTTATTTATTTTTGAGATGGAGTCTCACTCTGTCACCTAGGCTGGAATGCAATAGCATGATTTCGGCTCACTACAACCTCTGCCTTCCGGGTTCAAGCAATTCTCCTGTCTCAGCCTCCCCAGTAGCTGGGATTACAGGCTCATGCTGTCATGTGTGGCTAATTTTTTGTATTTTAGTAGAGATGTAGTTTTCACAGTATTCCCCAGGCTGGTCTCAAACTCCTGAGCTCAGGCAATCTACCAGCCTCAGCCTCCCAAAGTGCTAGGATTACAGGCTTGAGTCACTGCACCCCGCCTGGATTTTTTTTTACAAGTTTTATTTTGTTTTTAATTGACACATAATAATTGTACATATTCATGGGGTACAGTGTGATGTTTCAGTACATGCACACATCATGTCATAACCAAATCAGGGTAATTAGCGTATCTTTCACCTCAAACATGTATCATGTCTTTGTGGTGAAGACATCCAAAATCCTCTCTTCTACCTATTTCGAAGTCATTTCTTAAATTCCTATTTAAGGTCTTGCTCTAATTTTGGATATGAATTCAATTTTAGTCAAGAACAATTTTTTGTGCTTATGACATTAGCTCAGGATGACAGGGAAAGTGTAAAAGAGGAAAAAATATGATTCTGAGGGTGAACACAATTTCGTGGGCCAATTAACTGAGACAATTCACATGTTTATTATGTTTAAACTATCTGGTGATTAATTTAGGGAATTTTATAGACAGTTTAATACTCTCCCAACATAAGGAATAAGCCAGTTTATATTAAAAAAAAAAAGAGAGAAAGAGCCCTGAGCTATATCTACCTCTGATGATGAATATGACAAATGAAAGATGGAGATATTAGAAATTTTTCCTTAAATTGTATAGGTCAGAATGAAGGTACAAATACTCAACCCCCAAATGTTGGGGCATGCCTATTACCTCCAGGAAATTTCAAATCCTGATTTGACCATTCCTTGCCCTTCAGTATACACCTTAGCTTCCCTACCCTAACCATTCCCAAGTTGACATTGCAAACCCTTCCCAATGAATGCTTACGTAAATCATAATTGCTAAGGCAACTCCTTGGGTAAAACCAAATTTAAAACCTAGTCTGATTATCTCTATTTTTTTTTATCAGCCACTTTCATTTTATTGGCCAGGATCAATAGTTGCCTGGGTTTAAGCCATGACTATTTATTGAGTGCCTGGGATAGGTATGGTAGAGGTGGCAAGGTAAGGTCAACTTAAGATATTAAAATAACTGATTGTGCTACTTGAAGTGGATGTGGCTGTCTGGCCCATCTCTACACTTTCTCTATTTCTGCCTGAAATGCCCATTCAGTCCCACACCTTATTCTCTGTTGTGTACCTAATTCAAGCTTTTTTTACTTCACCTTTTCTATTCTCTGCTTTTCCCACCTCTATCTTTTCAGGACTGCTATACATACACATCAGGAAAAACAAACAAACAAACAAACAAACAAACAAACAAACAAACAAAACAACCCTTCTTTCCCCTTTCCCTTCCTTTTTTCCTCTTTTTGGTCACTAGATGCATATATACGGTACCAAAGGTGCCTTCTGAAGTTGTCAGCTTGGTCATGCAATTGGTTATTTTAGTTGAGAGTCAGGTGGGGAGTGCTTCCATGAAAGGGCCACTTGATTAGGTAGCCCAGCATAGACATACCATCAGCTTGTTGTCTCTGCATGCATTTGCTCCTATTATTCTGTCTCTCCGTAATCATTCATCTATTCAACAAATATCTGTTATGTTCCTACTATGTGCCAAGAATTATACTATACCTGTGTTTTAATAATGATATGATAGCAGGGCACCGTGGCTCATTCCTGTAATCCCAGCAGTTTGGAAGGCCGAGGCAGGCGGATCATGAGGTCAGGAGATTGAGACCATCCTGGCCAACATGGTGAAACCCCGTCTCTACTAAAAATACAAAAATTAGCTTGGCATAGTGACTTGTGCCTGTAATCCTAGCTACTCAGGAGGCTGAGGCAGGAGAATTGCTTGAACCAGGGAGTCAGAGGTTGCAGTAAGCCGAGATTGCACCACTGCATTCCAGCCTGGTGACAGAGCAAGAATCTGTCTCAAAAAAAGAAAAAAAAAAATAGTGACATGATATTGCTGTTTCTTTCTGATTAACATATTTTCAAAGCTGAATGAAGAAACCTGTATTAGGAAAACAGCTCTGAAGGCTTCTATTAGTGTGAGGGGGGCAGAAAAGAAGGAACAATATGGCTGTTCAGAGATCCCTTTCTCACACTAGCTCTTGCCCTGGATGGCAGAGCAGTGGGTGGGAGGTGGGGGATTGTCTACAGTCATAGTTCCCCCCGCCACACGAACCTTCTTACCCTCATTTTCTTTCCCCAGGGCCCCCCAACCAAAAGGGAGTCTGTCACTGTAATTAAGCAGTCTGTAATCAACAAATTCCCATTAAGAAGTAATGAGGCCAGTAATGCAGTGGGTACCATTGGTGGGGAATTAGTGAAACTCATGTGATTTCTTGCAAGTCTCCCACTTTCTGAGGAAGTGTTGCGGGGGTGGGTGGATAAACTGTTGACTCAGCACTATTAGCATTAGTCCCTGCACTCTGCCCCATACTCTCAAGTTAAGCACCTTGCTGAAGTTGGGAGGACGTGGCTGCCAGCTCTGATAAAGGCATGTATGTGAGTTCCTTGCTGGCAGGCTTATATCATAGTTATCTCTGCATTCCCAGTGCCTGGCACATCACAAGTGCCCGGTAAATGTTCCATGAATACCAGGAGAGGGTGGGTTAGAAGTACACATTGAGCCTAAGACCAAAATGTCCCACCTTCTTGCTTAAGACTTTCTGAAAAAGTTTGTGGCTCTGTGAGCATCTGGGTAAATATTGACCAAAGAGGATGTTGGTACTAAGGACTATAAGCTCTTTTCACACTCTTCACATATTGAATCTTGCCTTTGTTATAATTATCCACACATGAGGGCATAAGTTCTTGGAGGGATATGACCATTTTATATAGTTTTATACTCTACAGAGTGTATGTTGGGTGTAAAGCTCTAATGTATACTTTGCAGGAGCAAGGACTGAAGCTAGACGTATGGAAGAGTTGTCATGCCAGAAAGTTAATGCCAAAGATCCCCAAAATACTCTTTTCTATTAATTTTAGAGTCTAGTAAAATAGTAAAAGCTAAATTGGGAGTAACTAATCAGTCGAAGATTCCCAAAATGTATTATATGATCTGTGTCAGGGGAGCTTGCTCTGTATGAAAATGTAGTTCATTCACCTTCCTAACATGAATCCTGTGGAGTCTAAAGTCTTAAATGTGGAAGCAGCAGAATGACCTCTCCGAGTACGTTTCAGCCCAAGGCCTCTGGGAGCTTGTGCAACCTTAGCATCTCTTGAGCTTGTGATTTTTATTGTTTTCCTCAGCCTAGAACTAGATGGTCCAGTCAGGAAACTGAAGGATAGCAGTTCATATTATTCATTCCTTTACTTTGACAACACTACCTCTAAGTTGTACAAACTCTTCTCAAGCAAAGACAGTTCATAACTTCTTTCAAGGTAGAAAGTTATTCTGAAGAAGAAGGCAATATGAGTGGGGGTTACTGGCACCTACTTCAAGTCACATAGATTTGGGTTTTAACCCAGAGCAGTTTCAATTAATTCTCCTGTTTACTTAAACAAGTTACTTAATCTTATGTCTGAAATAATGCTAATAATACCTATCACACAATTTGTGAGGATTAAAAGAAAAGAAGGTGGCCGGGTCTGGTGGCTCCCACCTGTAATCCTAGCACTTTGGGAGGCCGAGGCAGGTGGATCACCTGAGGTCAGTAGTTTGAGACCAGCCTGACCAACATGGAGAAAATATGTCTCTACTAAAAATACAGAATTAGCCGGGCATGGTAGCACATGCCTGTAATACCAGCCATTCAGGAGGCTGAGGCAGGAGAATTGCTTGAATTCAGGAGGTGGAGGTTGCAGTGAGCCAAGATCGTGCTATTGCACTCCAGCGTGGGCAACAAGAGCAAAACTCTGTCTCAAAAGAAAAAAAAAAAAGTAAAGAAGGTATATAGAGCACCTCCCAGCACTGTGCCTGGCTCACAGTAAGTAAATGATCAAAATGGTAGGTAAGAAGAGAGCTAAATCCAGCCTCCATCTGTCCTTTTTCAGTATGTGCTGCATAATTTTGCCTAGGTTTATGTGAGTTCTGCGATTGTTCCTCATGTGTCTTTATGTTTTGTTTCTCTACTTAGACTGTAAGCACTTCTTACCAGGACCTGATGTTCTTTCACATTATTGAATTCCACAGAAGCCTTTAGGGCAGGACCCCTGCTTAGGCATCAGATAATTATAATTGGTCCATCTGCCATTTCAAGTTCACGAAATGTGTTCTTTAATCTTCTGCATCAGGGGAGCTTGCTTTGTGTTGAGATACAGTTTGTATACTTTCCTTAAGTGCATCCAGTGGAGGCTAAAAAGCCTTATATGTGGTTTGAAGAAAAGAGATGGTTAGGAACATTAGGGTACCTTGAAGGTGGTAAAAGAGAAGAGAGAACCTTAAAGACTGGATGAGAAAATTGGGCCTATTAGGCTTAACTGAATCCACACATTGAATGGAGTCTTCTCTTCCAAGTCTACAGGCATGAGCTTTGCAAGTTTGAGCACACACATTCTTGGCCTGAAACCACAGCTGCAGAATGAGCCTGGCACTAGGAGTTATCTCCATAATCTCCTTCCCTTCCCCAAACTAGAGTTATTTTTCACTTGTTTCTTCTGATGTTGAGGATATAATCCTGGCGAGAGTTGACTGTTTCCCCAATATCGTCTGTTCATTTTGGCCATTATTTGGTGTGTTATTCATTTTTGGAGTGATTCGCAGCGCATGTTTCATCTTAGCCCCGCATGCTCCTGTTGTCCTGCATCCTTGGGCACAGCCATCTCTTCACTCATCATTTGGTGAGGTCTAGAATGAAACAAACCTTCCGAATATTTCTTTCTCTTACAGAAACCCTTCTTGCTTGGTCAGACCCCTCAGAGAGCACCTTCTTGTGTTATAGCTGAAATCTCCTGTTTTGGCGCTCAGTGTCATAGTTTGCTACCAGAAGTATGGATAATTGAGACCACAGAGAACCCTCCCTAAAACAGTGACAAGCCTCAGAAGTCTTTGGTTTATAAAGGAGTGAGGGCTTCACTCTCTATGGCCCCGGCCCTGGCCTCAGCACTTACAAACTTTCCTGACACCTGGAACTGTGAACCCGGCACCAAGCAGAAAATAAACTCCAAGCAGCCAGTAAAAAAAAAAAGAAAAGAAAAACAAGAAAGCCTTTAGTTTAAAAGATATGGAGATGAATTCTTGAGAGTTTAGATGCTTCTCCCACCCCTCCTCCTTCTGGCCTCATGATGTCCTGCCATTCGTACATTTGAGACATGTGCTAAAGTGTATCTACCCATCCTGCTCATTTTCACCTGGAGGAATGCTGGCTGATTCTATGTGTCCCACAGGGTGATGTGTTGATTCGGATGTGGGCAGCAGAAAGCCTTTGCCATTCAGAATATAGAAATGGGAGAAACGGAGCCAGAAAATGTTTACAGAATGATGAGAGAAGAAAAGGAAAAATACCCAAGGTACAGCTGACCTGTTTAAATGCAGAATATACTTAAAAGACCCCAAAGACTGAGGCTTTTGTAACATGAATGAGGAATATTAAAGGTAAAAGATTCTTGTTTTCCAAGGGAGATATTCCTAAACCTACCAAGCAGAGGAGAATCCACAATATCTGTTGTGGTAGGAAGTTATTCTGCAGTCTAACCTTAATCCCTCCAATGCTAGTTTATTTGCCTATATTAATGTGTTGCTTTGCAAATGTTCTTAGATTGCTTTTATTGTGTGTATTTTGCCTTCACAGGTAAACTCCTCCTGGGCAGGACCTGAGTCTTCAGAGGAATTTTTTAATCCCCCTCCCCAGAAGTGCCCACATCAAGGCCATGGTAGAGAAGAAGCTCAAGAGCAATCCCTAAGCAACCACGCTTGGAAGCATCCTGCATCAGAGGGGTTTGCTCCAGGCTCAGATTGAATTCCACTCCTTTTCGTAAGACAAGTATTGTCTGAAGGAGTCTGTGTGATTTTGAGATGAAAAGATGGCAGAACTCAGCTCCCAGGTTGTCTCGTATCTGATTCTTTGACAGGGGAAAGAAGTGGACTCTTCCGCACAATAGCTGAGCAGAGAGGAGAGAAAAAAAACTTGAAGATTCACAGTGGAGTGAGGCTAATTGGAGCCTTCCTCAGAGCAGCTCAACTTTCCCAGTTTTACCTATCCCATTCCTTGCCATTCCCACCTGTAATTCTGTCTTGGCAAGAACCCCACACTGAATGTTCTCAAAGTACTTTGTAGACTTTAATTAGTTCTGTGGGAAGTCAGGCAAAGCTCAGCCTTCATTCTGCCAACAGAAATGACAGTGGTGGGTGTGGAAGGAAGGCAAGAAGAAGGTAGACACCCGGAACAGTTGTGCAACTTACTGAAGGCCATGTGGCTAGAAGGAACTGGGTTTTAAACCCCTGAGTCTTGATAAAAAGTGTCTTAGCCTTCCAGATTCCTAAACAGGTAGTGGGCTCATCCTACTAACCTACTTTGCTGGGGTGTTGTTGATGAATGCTTATAAACCCTGTCCCAGATGATAGGTTTGGAAGATTGTTAAGGAAAGCATGTCATTAAGTCCCTACTCACCCCCTCCTTGACAAATAGCCCTAGAGGGAAATGAATGTTGGCCAGAATCGGAGGGCCTCCATTTCAATGGGATGGACTGAGATTCAGCAACAGGAGAAATTTTCTAGCAGTGAGGGAAATCAAGGATGTGCTGGGGGTGGAGGTTAGGGTTTGGGAAGGCCTAAAACAGGTGACCCATGGCCAGACAGCCTGGACAAGATCATCATGGAATAACTGATTCCCACTGGTGGCTGTGGATGGTCATTTTCTTAAAATTCAGGACACTATTTTTGTAGTAGTTTCCCTTCCTCTTTTTGTAAGAGCAGAAGACCCAGTAATTATTTTATCCTCAGTAATTTCTTTGGTCAATTCTTGCTCTCACTGGCCCCTTGGCTATCTTCTCCCACCATAATTAATGAAAAGTTGGGGAACACTAACACCAAATTCTTTTTCATGTTAATTAGGAGAAAGCGGAATTACAAAGGTCAACCTGCTGGTGTAAAAAATATTACATAGATTAGCCTTGCTTTACGTATATGTTCTCAAAATCGCTAAGCGGCCACTTTTATGTTGGGTAAACCTTAAATGACTTAATTTGCAAGTCTGAGTAATATTCTCATAGAAACAAGCAACACAGTTAGGCAAAGAGAAACTAATATTTGAGCTTGAGACGCTTTCCATATCCAAGTCTAATTGAATCTTTGCAGTCACCCAATAAAGAGGTCTTACTATTCCTATTTTATGGGTTAAACAACCAAAACTCAGAGAGGTTAGATAATACACTCAAAATGACTCTTCTAGGTGGAGCCTAAGTTTGAATGCTGCTGTGGGTCCCAAACCTGTCCATTTTGTACGATGTCATGCTCAAAGGCATATTCTGCTTTTGTCAATGGTCAGACTATGTGCATTTTAGTTTCCCACACAAACTCCAGAAGAATTTTATCAATCAATTCACATGACCTCGAGTATTAATTTAGTTGAAAAATCTTCCCCCTTATGATTTTTAAGATATCCACTTTAAGAAATTAGCTGGGGTACACGCACAGATCATGCAGGTTTGTTACGCAGGTATTCATGTGCCGTGGTGGTGGTTTGCTGCATCCATTGCCCTGCCATCTACATTAGGTATTTCTTCTAATGCTATCCCTCCCCAGAACTTAAAGCATAATAAATAATTTTTTTAAAAAGTAAATAAAGTGGTAATTATGTTAAAAAATAAATTTGGGCCAGGAGCGGTGGCTCAAGCCTGCAATCCCAGCACTTTGGGAGGCTGAGGTGGGTGGATCACGAGGTCAAGAGCTCGAGACCATCCTGGTCAACATGGTGAAACCCCGTCTCTACTAAAAATACAAAAAATTAGCTGGGCATGGTGGCACGTGCCTGTAATCCCAGCTACTCGGGAGGCTGAGGCAGGAGAATTGCCTGAACCCAGGAGGCGGAGGTTGCGGTGAGCCGAGATCGCACCATTGCACTCCAGCCTGGGTAACAAGAGCGAAACTCTGTCTCAGAAAAAATAAAATAAAATAAAAATAAAAAATAAATTTAATTTAAAAAAAGAAAAAGAAATTATCTACCATGTGCAGTATTATCATAAGATTTTTTTTTTTTTTTTTTTTTTTTCGATCTCTTGACCTCGTGATCCACCCGCCTCGGCCTCCCAAAGTGCTGGGATTACAGGCGTGAGCCACCGCGCCCGGCTTATCATAAGATTTTTTAAAAAAGATACAAAAAAGAAATTAGCAGCAGGTTGTGGTGGTTCATGCCTGTAACCCCAGCACTTTGGGAGGCTGAGGTGGGAGAATTGCTTGAAGCCAGGAGTTCAAAAGCAGCTTGGGTAGCATAATGAGACTCTGCCTCGACAAAAAATTAAAAATTAGCCAAGCATGGTGGCACACACCTGTAGTCCCAGATACTCAGGAGGCTGAGCCAGGGTGATTACTTGCACTCCGAGGGTCAATGCAGCTATGACCACTGCATTCCAATCAGGGTGAGGGGCAAGCCTCAAAAAAGAAGGAAGGAAAGAAGGAAGGAAGGAAGGAAGGAGGGAAGGAGAGAAAGAAAAAAGAAGGGAAAGAGAAAGAAGGAAAAGAAAGAAGGGAGGGGGAGGGAGGAAAGGAAGAAAGGGAGGCAGAAAGGAAGAAAGGAAGGGAAGGGAAAGATGGAAGGAAAAAAGGAAAAGAAAAGGAAGGAAGGAGGGAGGGAAGGACAGAAGGAAGGAAGGAGGGAGGGAAGGAAGGAGGGAGGGAAGGACAGAAGGAAGGAAGGAGGGAAGGAGGGAAGGGAAAATTATCCACATTTCTTTCCATTACCATGGTCTGTCAAAAGCTGACTGTTGAGCCAGGTGCAGTGATTCACGACTGTAAAGACAATACTTTGGGAGGCTGGGTTGGGAGGATCACTTGAACCCAGGAGTTTGATCTCGTCCTGTAAAATATAAATAAAAATTAGTCAGGCACGGTGATATATTCCTGTAGTCCCAGCTACTTGGGAGGCTGAGGTTGGAAGATCTCTTAAATCTAGGAGTTTGAGGCTGCAGCTAGCAATGATCATGCCACTGCACTTCAGCCTGGGTGAGGGAGTGAGACCATGTCTCACAAAAGAAGAAAAAAAAGCTGACTGTTGTCTAATAATAAAGAACATACTATATGATTCCATTTATATAAACTCTAGAAAATGCAAGGTATTCCATTGTGATAGAAATCAGATCAGTGGTTGCCTGGGCAGGGGTGAGGCCTGGAGGGGAAGATGGGAAAGAAACTTCTGAGGATGATGGATATATTTATTATCTTGAATATAATGATGGTTTTGCAAATACACACTTACGTCAAAATTTATTAAAACTTTTAAAACTGACTGAATATTAGTCATCTACACATAGACGAAGTAATGCTGCATTAAAAGTAAAAACTGAGCAGCTCATTGTATATAAGCATACTGCCTTCTACCTACCAGGAGGGAAGCTGCTCCCCTAGACCGTGAGCTTTTTTTTTTTTTTTTTTTTTTTTGAGACAGAGTTTCGCTCTTGTTGCCCAGGCTGGAGTGCAATGGCGCGATCTCAGCTCACTGCAACCTCCGCCTCCTGGGTTCAGGCAATTCTCCTGCCTCAGCCTCCTGAGTAGCTGGGATTACAGGCACACGCCACCATGCCCAGCTAATTTTTAGTATTTTTAGTAGAGACGGGGTTTCACCATGTTGACCAGGATGGTCTTGATCTCTTGACCTCGTGATCCACCCACCTCGGCCTCCCAAAGTGCTGGGATTACAGGCTTGAGCCACCGCGCCCGGCGACCGTGAGCTTTCTAAGGGGAAAGGTTGTGTTTGGCTTGCCTTTGTATCCCTAGCATCTAGTGTAGTGCCTGGTACACAGGTTCTCAATAAAGGTTGAATTGAGCTAGATGTTTCTTTGAGAGTTTACACTGATTCCATAGAATCGAAATGTTTAAATGGCTTACTGAATATTAAGCAGATTTCCTGAACTGGCCAGAAGCTTTTGTAGATGTTTCAGTTCTCAGGGGTTCTAATTTTGCATACAACCATAAAAATGGAAAGAAATGACACTTACCTGCTAAATTGAGTTGTTTTGCTATCAACCAATTTTGTGAGTTTCCAAGGTGTACTTGCAAGAAAGAGGTTCTGAGAGACCTGATGACAGATAAGAAGAACATCTAGAGAACAGAAAGTGTTTTAAGGTGAGCAGTTGTAGATTTTAAGTGTGGCTTGAAACTGGAATCTTGTTAATATATGTAAGTGAGAAAATACATGTACTAGGGTATCTCACACCTCACATCTCCTATTCACCCTCAGTAGGTCAGCTTCTCTCTCACAGCTTCCCCCAAATTACAGCCATCTGATGCTAACTCCCCTGATTTCTCTTCCCTTGGCCTCCAAACTCTAAACATTCTTCCCTCCATATCTTAGAAACAGAAAGTAGAATTGTGGTTGCCAGGGGCTGTGGGGAGGGGAAAAAAGATTGCTTGCTCAATGGATATGGAGTTTCAGCTTTGCAAGATGAAAAAGTTCTAGAGATCTGCAGCACAACAATGTACATATAGTTAACACTACTGTTCTGTATACATAAATAATGTTAAATTGGTAAATTTTGAGTTATGTGGTTTTTGATCACAATTTTAAAAAAAGAACTGTCAAGTGATGGGGTATGCATATCTTCAATTGTGGAAGATAAACCTAAATTGTTTCCGAAGTGTTTGTGCCAATGTACACACTCTCAGTAGCAGTGTGTAAGACTTGCAGTTGCTCCACAACCTCACCAGCATTTGGTATTATGATACATTTTTACCCTAAACACTAGACAGCCGGGTATATACTTCTTAAATTTTACCAATTTGATGGATTAATTTCCATTTTATTGATTACTAGAGTTTGAGCATTTTGGCTGTTTATTGGCTACTTGGATTTTCACTTAAGTGACTGGCCTACTCATGTCTTTTGCACATTATTCTAGGGTTCCAGTTGTCTTACTATTGCTTTAAAAAATCAATTATTTATATATTTGGAGCACAAATTCTTTATAAGTCATTGAGTAGCGTATATCTTCCAGTTTGTGACTTGTCACTTTGTAAATGGAGACTTTAAAGAAAACAAGTTTTTAGGGGAGGGACAACTGGGGGTAGGGAGGTTGGGGAGGGATAACATCGGGAGAAATGCCAGATATAGGTGACGGGAGACGGAGGCAGCAGACCACATTGCCATGTATGTACCTATGCAACAATCCTTCATGATCTGCACATGTACCCCAGAACCTGAAGAACAATTTGAAAAAACAATAAAAAATATATATTTCCCATTCACAATTACTACAAAGATAATAAAATACCTAGGAATACAACTAACAAAGGACGTAAAGGACTTCTTCAAGGAGAACTACAAACCATTGATCAACGAAATAAGAGAGGACACAAACAGATGGAGAAACATTCTATGCTCATGGTTAGGAAGAATCAATATCGTGAAAATGGCCATACTGCCCAAAGTAATCTATAGATTAAATGCTATCCCCATCAAGATATCAATGACCTTCTTCACAGAACTGGAAAAAACCACTTTAAACTTCCTATGGAATCACAAGAGACCCAGCATAGCCAAGACAATCCTAAGCAAAAAGAACAAAGCCAGAGGCATCACATGCCAGACTTCAAACTATACTACAAGGCTACAGTAATCAAAACAGCATGATACTGGTACCAAAACAGAGACACAGACCAATGGAACAGAACAGAGAACCCAGAAGAAACACCACACATCTACAACCATCTGATCTTTGACAAACCCAGCAAAATCAAGCAATGGGGAAAGGACTCCATGTTTAATAAATGGTGTTGGGAAAACTGGCTAACAATGTGCAGAAAGCAGAAACTGGACCCCTACCTGTCACCTTACAGTCAAATTAACTCCAGATGGATCAAAGATTTAAACATAAAACCTAACACCATAAAAATGCTAGAATAAAACATAAGCAAAACCATCCAGGACATAGGCATAGGCAAGGACTTCATGACTAAAACACCAAAAGCAATGGCAATAAAAGCCAGGATAGACAAATGGGATCTAATTAAACTCCAGAGCTTCTGTACAGCAAAAGAAACCATCATTAGAGTGAACCAGCAACCAACAAAATGGGAAAAATTTTTTGCAATCTACCCATCTGACAAAGGGCTAATATCCAGAATCCACAAAGAACTAAAACAGATATACAAGAAAAAAACAAATAACCCCATTCCAAAGTGGGCAAAGGATATGAACAGACACTTTTCAAAAGAGGACATATATGAAGCCAACAAACATATGAAAAAATGCTCATCATCACTGGTCATTAGAGAAATGCAAATCAAAAACCACACTGAGATATCATCTCATGCCAGTTAAAATGGCGATCATTAAAAAATCGGGATACAACAGATGCTGGAGAGGATGTGAAGAAATAGGAACACTCTTACACAGTTGGTGGGAGTGTAAATTAGTTCAACCATTGTGGAAGACAGTGTGGTGATTTCTCAAGGATCTGGAAATAGAAATTCCGTTTGACCCAGCAATCCCACTATTGGGTATATACCCAAAGAACTATAAATCATTCTACTATAAAGACACATGCACACGTATGTTCACTGCAGCCCTGTGTACAATAGCAAAGACCTGGAACCAACCCAAATGCCCATCAATGATAGACTGGACAAAGAAAATGTGATATACACCATGGAATACTATGCAGCCATAAAAAACAATGAGTTCGTGTCCTTTGTAGGGACTTGGATGAATCTGGAAACCATCATTCTCAGCAAACTGACCCAAGAACAGAAAGCCAAGCACCACATGTTCTCACTCATAGGTGGGTGTTGAACAACGAGAACACGTGGACTCAGGGAGAGGAGCATCACACACAGGGGACAGTTGGGGGGCATAGGGGAGAGACAGTGCAGGGTGGGGAGGGTGGAGAGGGATAACATGGGGAGAAATGCCAGATATAGTATGCACCTAAAGTAAAATAAATAACATATATATATATATATATGCAAAGAGCCAATCCAAACAAATATAACTTGGAAAAGGAAAAAAAAAAAGAAAACAAGTTTTTAATGTAGTCGAATTTATTCGTCTCTTCCATTATGATTTGCTCTTTTAATATCTTATTCTAAGAAATCTGGCCGGTATGGTGGCTCACACCTGTAATCCCAGCAGTTTTGGAGGCTGAAGTGGGCGGATCACGAGGTCAGGAGTTTGAGACCAGCCTGGTCAATATAGTGAAACCCTGTCTCTACTGAAAATACAAAAATTTAGCTGGGCGAGGTGTTGGGTGCCTGTAATCCCAGCTACTTAGGAGGCTGAGGCAGGAGAATTGCTTTTACCTGGGAGGTGGAGGTTGCAGTGAGCGGAGATCACGCCACTGCACACCAGCCCTGGTGACAGTTCAAGAGACTCTGTCTCAAAAAAAAAAAAAAAAGACAAAAAGAAAGAGAAATCCTCCCTTACCCTGAGATCATAAAGATATGTTTATGATCTATGTTTTCTCCTAAAAAAATTAAAGTTGTGCTGGAATTGATTTTTGAAGATGTATGAGAACTGGCAATAGAAATCAAGAGAGGCTTTCCTTTTTTACACAGAAGGCAGATGCCAATGGTAGTCTATCTGCATAGAATTAGAGCTGAAGCTGCTGCAGAGAAAGTTGATTTCACCTCAGGAATTTTTGTCTATTCGTAAGGGTTTGCAAAGTTTTGGTCACTCACCAAAGCAATGGAATGCATTTCATTTTGTTAGGTGGCAGGAATTCGGTTCTTAGAGGTTATTAACACTAGAGAGATTATAGTTCAACCCAGAGGGGAGAGGTGAAGAGGCAAGAAACAGACAAAGTGACTCTCTGATTTTCTGTAATCCCAGCACTTTACTTGAGGCCAGGAGTTCAAGACCAGCCTGGCCAAAATGGTGAAACCCCATCTCTACCAAAAAATACAAAAATTAGCTGGGTGTGGTGGCATGCCCTTGTAGTCCCAGCTACTCAGGAGGCTGAGGCAGGAGAATTGGTTGAACCCAGGAGGTGGAGGTTGCAGTGAGCAGAGATAGTGCCACTGCAATCCAGGCTGGATGACAGGGTGAGAATCTGTTTTAAAAAACAACAACAACAACAAAAAAAAAAACCAGTTGTGTACTACTCTATCCAGCATTCTCCGTCCCTGTCTTCCTACTTCCCTTATCCTTTGCCCAAAACTTCCTATTTCGTGGAAACAAAATAGTCTCAATAGAATATGGCCAAAACCATGGTAGGAAGGATAAAAGAGAGTTACAAATATTCTACTTGAGGATCAATAGCAGAGTGGCCTCACTTTCCCTGCAGCCTTTCAAAGTTGGACTATGATGGCTTTGAGTGGAGGAAAGAGACCTCTATTTGGATCTCCATGAGGATATTTTCTGAGTCTTATGGTTGGGTTAACTGAAAATCCTTCTTATGCTTCTTAACCTAGGGTGGCTTCTCCACAGGGAAGTTTCAGAAGGAATCAATGGAGAAGGTCTGGGGGGAAAAAAGGAGGAAGTCTGTCCTCTGGAGCAGAGCAGAAGGAGTGGAGTGAGGAGGAAAGCTATAGAGGGACAGATGACAAGGTGGGTTGGATGGCACTCCTGGCTCCTCCAAAGGATATCACCATCAATTTTCAGCTTTTCATCCTATGCAAGTGAAGGGGAGCAAGAGAGGAAATTATTACACGGCCCTTGGTTTTCTGAATACTGCCAATAAAAGAAATTTATGGAGTGAAACTCAGAGCATAGAGTTCTAGAAAATGCTCACATAGCCTTCAGGCACACTTACCAACTAGATTTGTGCACATGTGCAAGCATACACCACTCCCCACCCTATGTGAATACACATACATTCACCTCCATAGAAACAGCATGTATGCCACAGGAAGCAACACAATTTCACTATACTTTTCAGAAGTAACCCTGTCTATTCTTCTGTTTCCACACAGACACTAAGCTAGGTCCCACCACTGTTGCAGATTTTGTTCAAGTTGACATGGCATGATGCTGTCAGAGTGATGAGGAGTTGCAAACATCTACACTGAAGATTTTGGATTGAATGTGGTAAATAATTGTTCTTGAGGAAGGACATGAGGAAATTAGTGTTAATACATATAAGAGAGTTAGCTTTGATTCACTAGAGACAGGAGGACTCAGAAGGAGACTATGCTGTGAAACAGATGCAAAAGGTGACTCCTGGAAACTTGAGCTAAGAAATCAGGACTTAACTGCAAATACCAGACAGACTGAACCTGGGGGAATGTGTATCTGTCTCCTGTCTCCTCTCTATTTTCAATTTCTTGGAAGTTGGTATACAGCCAGGGCTGAGGGAAAGAGACCTTTGATCTCATGCTGGGGGGTGCTCTAATGAGGAAGCCTGCTGTCCTGTCTGGGCTTCTCTGGAGTTTTCTCGGAGGCCTGCAAACAAGGACTTCTGAGCCAAACCCATGGCTAAGTCCTGGCTGGTTTGAAGCAGCCTCTCAGACAAACTGAGAGAGAGAAAGGGAAAGGGAGATTTGAGCTGTCGAGGGAGCAACTCAGCCATCTTCTAGGCCACTGTTGGGGCTTTTAAGTCACATCACACTGATCATCACCACTCTTTTTTCTTAAAAGCCTTTGTTTCTTTCCTTGGTTTCAGTCAGTGTTAATGGTTGGGAAGTTACTTCTGGTGTTTAAGTTCACTCCCTTGTGCTCCACTGGTAACAACATTTAGGACACGCATGCAGAAGACTTCGGTTAGTTTTGAATTAATTACAGAGTCATTATAGAACCTAATTTGTTTTTATTTGCCATTTATTAAGTTTTTATTTTTATTTTAAAAATAAGTTTTATTTTTATTTTATTTGCCATTCATTAACTTGAACCATATGTAATTGCTGGCATATTTGACCAGTTGGCCTACAAAAATTCCAATCTTTAAGTTTCTTTCTTTCTTTTTCAGACAGGGTCCATGCTGGAATGCACTGGCACCAGCTCTGCTCATTGTAACCTCCGCTTCCTGGGCTCAAGCAATCCTCCCACCTCAGCCTCCTGAGTAGCTGGGACTACAGGTGCATGCCACAGGCCTGGCTAATTTGTTTATTTTCTGTAGAAGTGAAGTTTCACCATGTTGCCCAGGCTGGTTCCAAATTCCTGGGCTTAAGCGATCCTCTCACTTAGGCCTCCCAAAGTGTTGGGTTTACAGGTGTGAGCCACAGCACCAGGCCTTGACATTTCGACTGAATATTTACAACCTATTATGTGCTCAATAAGACTATAAGGCAAATTGCTTTTTTTTTTTTTTTTCCTTCCAGCTCAGCTCCACCATCTAGTTTTGAGTAAGTTACTTAACTTTTCTGTCTCTGTTTCCTCATCCTTAGGATGAAGATAATAATAGGACTTAACCTCACAGAGTTATTGTGAGAATTTAGATGAGCTGTTATACGTAAAACACTTAAGAAAAGTGCCTAACTCAAAGCAAGCTCTATATAAATATTGACTATTATGATGCACCAATCAGTTATGTCACTTAGTTTTATTATTAAATATTCCAAGCATACACAAATATATAGATAACAAGAAAATTAACACCTGTATGCCCACCTTCCAGCTTAGACATAAAACATTCAAAATATAAGGGAAAGCCAATGGGTGGTCTTTCTCTCTCACATCACTGTCCCTTTATTCTTGGAGATAATCTCTGTTCTGAATTTGGTGCTTACCTTTACCATTGGCATTTCTCTATTTTAGTACATGTGTATGTAACATGTGCCAGATGCAGTATTGTTTATATGTTTTTTAATTTTTATAAGTGTTGTCATACCATACTTATCCTTTTCATCTTGCTTTTGTTGTTTAATATTGTTTTTGATACTTATCTATGTGACTACATGAAGCTTTAATTGTATTCATTTTAACTGCTGTATAGCATTCCAATGTACAGAATGTGCAATAGTTTACTTGGCTATTCTCCTTTGGGAGAACATTGAGATTGCTTTCAAATGTTTGCTATTACCACCTATTTAATTTAGTCAACCAATTTTTATTGAGTGCCTATTACATCCACGTACTCTTTTAGCCACTGGGATTCAGCAGGGAAAACAAGGCATAAATCTGTGTTCTCATGGAACTTACAGAGTAGAGGGGGTAAACAATTATAAACTTAATAAATATGTAAATTATGCAATATGTTGGGCATGCTATAAGGAAAGAAGCAAGATAAAGGGAACAGAGGAGTACTAAGGTGGTTTACAAATTCAGCAGGATGTTCAAGAAAGGCCTTGTTGAAAAAGTAACATCTGGGCTGGGCATGCTGGCTCATGCCTGTAATCTCAGCACTTTGGGAAGTTAAGGTGGGCAGATCACCTGAGGTCAGGAGTTCAAGACCAGTCTGGCCAACATGGTGAAACCCTGTCTCTACTTAAAAATACAAAAAAATTTAGCCGGTGTGGTGACACATGCTTGTAATCCCAGCTACTCAGGAGGCTGAGGCAGGAGAGTTGCTTGAACCCAGGAGGTGAGGTTGCAGTGAGCCAAGATATGGAATAGAGTAAATTTGAGAGTCGTTAGCATAATGTTTCTTGCCTTTTATTCTCATATATTTTCCCCTAAAGGTGTTGTGCTTTGTCTTTCTTTTTTCTTTTCTTTTTTCTTTTTTTTTTTTTTTTGAGATGGAGTTTCACTCTTGTTGCTCAGGCTGGAGTGCAATAGTGTGATCTTGGCTCACTGCAACCTCTACCTCTCAGGCTCAAGTGATTCTCTTGCCTCAACCTCCTGAGAAGCTGGGATTACAGGTGCCCACTACCATGCTCAGCTAATTTTTGTATTTTCAGTACAGACAGGGTTTTACCATGTTGATCAGGCAAGTCTTGAACTCCTGACCTCAGGTGATCCACCCACCTCAGCCTCCCAAAGTTCTGGGATTATAGGCGTGAGCCACTGTGCCCAGCCTGCTTTTGCTTTTTCATATTTAGGTCTTTAATCTGGTTGGAATTAATTTTTTTATATAGTGAGAGAAAAAGATTTAAATCCCCCCTCCTTGTCCCCATGAGTAGGCTTTCCCCAGATTTGACTGGTTTGAAATGTCAGATAACTGATTTAAACAGCACAGATCTGTTTTCTGTGTTCTCTCTTCTTTTACATTGGTCAATTTGACTATCAAAGGTTCATTATCACTGCTATCATAATATCCAGGAGGCAAAGATAGAAGCGAGAAGACTGACTGGTTAAGAGTTTATTGCTATAGTCTAAATGAGAAGTGATAGCTTAGACCGGGGTCTGTGCAAATACTACACTGTCTTAATCATTATACGATTCAGTCAGGGCTTAGTGCAAGAACAGGAACAACTCTAGATATTTCAAGCAGGAAGGAATTTACTAGAGGGAATTTGATGCTTACAGAGTGGGTGGAAATGCTAAAAAGAGGAGGAGTCAAATATGGATCACCCACTCAGTCTTGTAAGACAGCACCCCAGCCCCACAAGGTGTTGTCTCTCAGCTGGCTCTGTAACCCTCTTCATTAGGCCATTCTATTCCATAGTGTCAACTGGGATTACAGGCATAAGCCACCATGCCTGGCCCTCTAGAGTCTTGCTCTGTTGCCCAGGCTAGAGTGCAGTGGCGGGATCTTGGCTCACTGCAACCTTATCTCTCAGGTTCAAGCAATTCTCCTGCCTCAGCCTCCCGAGTAGCTGGGATTACAGGCGCCTGCCACTATGCCCAGCTAATTTTACGTATTTTTAGTAGAGATGGGGTTTCACCATGCTGGCCAGGCAGGTCTGGAACTTCTGACCTCGTCATCTGCCCACCTTGGCCTCCCAAAGTGCTGGAATTACAGGCCTGAGCCACCACATCCAACCCACTCTGGGTATCTTAAAGTCAATTTTGTCTCATAGTGTAGCATCTATTCTGGCCAGGTGTGGTGGCTCAGGCCTGTAATCCCAGCACTTTGGGAGGCTGAGGCGGGCTGATCACTTGAGGTCAGGAGTTTGAGACCAGCCTGTCCCACATGGTGAAACCCCATCTCTACTAAAAATACAAAAAAATTAGCCAGGTGTGGTGGCACGTGCCTGCGATCTCAGCTACTTGGGAGGCTGAGGCGGGAAATCACTTCAACCTGGGAGGTGGAGGTTGCATTGAGCCCAAATGGGTACCACTGCACTCCAGCCTGAAAAACAGAGTGAGATTCTGCCTCAAAAAAAAAAAAAAAAAAAAAAAAAAAAAAAAAAAAAAAAAAGCATCTATTCCAGTGAAGGCAAAACACTGCCTTCTGCATGATGGAAGGGGTCCACTATAATCAACTCTCCTTGGCTGGTCCCCTTAGTTAGAACACCATATGGCTTGTTGTTGGTCTCTGCTGTTGGCAGATTATCTCTTAGGAGACATAGTAGCTAGATCTGCCTTGGTGAGAGAAAATCTGTTTTGTTGAGCCCAGGCATATTTCCAACTTGCCATCACAGCTACTGTGCTAATGCTTCCTTTTAGCAATCCCTGGGTGGCTTGATAGAGGCTGACTGACATTTGCAGAACCAGGTCATCTCGTCCACCTGATTACCAAGACCTGTCAGTGCCCTTTGGTGAGTGAACATTCACCAATTTGTAGTTTTGTTGATTCTCCCTCGTGTATTTTTGTTTCCTAATTTTCACTCTTACATTTACTATTTCTTTTCACTTGCTTTGGTGGCAGCGGGGAGGTTGCTGTGACATTCTTTTTGTAATTTCTTGAATTGGGGTCTTAGCTCTGTTTTTTCTTTCTTCTTTTCTAATGTATTAAAGCTATAAATCTACTTTAAAATGCTACTTTAGCTGTATTCCACATTTTTTAAAGGTAATTTTTTAAGGCAGTTTTAGGTTCACAGCAAAACTGAGAGGAAGATAGAGAGATTAACCATATGCCTTCTGCCCCACACCTGTATAGGCACCCCCATTATCAATATCCCCCACCAGAGCGGTAGATTTGCTGCAATTGGTAAATCTACGTCAACACATCAGAATCACCCAAAGTCCATAGTTTGCATTAGGATTTGTTCTTGGTGCTGTTTCCACACATTTTCATTGTGTATTTTCTCTGTTGTTCAGTCTACATTTTATCTACTTCCCATTATTAATTATGTTTTGAAATCTGTTCTTAAATTTTCAAGCATTGGCAATTTTTATCTGTCTGTTACTGATGTCTAAAATAATTGATTGTGTTTGGAGGTATGTGGCCTGTATAATACTGAGTCTTTTTATTTGTTGAGATTTGTTTTGTGGTCCATTCATGGTAAATTTTTGAAATGTTCTCTACGTTCTTTAAACAAATGTATATTCTCTAATTGCTGCATAAAGGATTCTATGTACATCTATCAGAACATGCTTGTTAATTGTGTTATTCAAATCTCCTAGGTCTCTACTAAGTTTTGTCTGCCAATTTATCAATATACTAGAGAGTTATGACTTTCAAAATCTTTAACTATTATGGTGAATTTCACAATTGCTTCTTATTGTTTTGTTTCATGTATCTGAAGTGATTACATCAAGGGAGATAACTGCTATATCTTCCTGGTTAACTGTTACTTTTATGATTATATAGTAACTACGTTTTTTTAAATCTCAAAATCTTATTTTTTCATTGTGGTATAAACTGTAATGTGCCACTTTACCCATGTTTAAGTGTGCAGTTCAGTGACATTAACACATGCATTTTGTTGTGCAGCCATCACTCTATCTACTTTCAGAACGTGTTCTCACCTCAAATTGAAACTCTCTACCCATTAAACACGAACTCCCCATTATACTCTCCTACTCACCCCTGGTAATCACTAATCTATGTGTCTTAAAATAAACATGTTTTTATAAAAATAAGAGTCTCACTATATTGCCCAGGCTGTCCTCAAATTCCTGACCTCAAGTGATCCTCCTGCCTTGGCCTCCCAAAGTGCTGGGATTACAGGTGTGAGCCACCACACTTGACCCTCCATGTATATTAAAGTCAATTTCTTCTATATTAATATAGCAATACTATCTGTTTTGTTATATTTTTCCATTTCTTTTACTCTCGGCCATTCTGTGTAATTATGACTTATAACAGCACATAACTAAAAATTTTTATCCCATCTGACAATTCCAATATTTGAACTGGTGAGTTTAATTCATTTACACTTGTTGAGTTTACTGACAAATTTTGTTTTACATCTACCATCTTATTTTGTGCTTATATTTTCCATGTGTCTCTCTTGCTGCTTTATACTGAAATGAAGTTTTTAAAATTCATTTTCTCCTTTATTGACTCAAAAGTTATAGATATTCTATTTCTATCTTTCATGATTTGCCTTAATATTAAACTCAAAATAATCATAATGGCTTAATCAATACTTCCTACTATCCTTATAAAAAATTCAAGAGCCAGGCCGGGCACGGTGGCTCAAGCTTGTAATCCCAGCACTTTGGGAGGCCGAGGCGGGTGGATCATGAGGTCGAGAGATCGAGACCATCCTGGTCAACATGGTGAAACCCCATCTCTACTAAAAATACAAAAAATTAGCTGGGCATGGTGGCACGTGCCTGTAATCCCAGCTCCTCAGGAGGCTGAGGCAGGAGAATTGCCTGAACCCAGGAGGCGGAGGTTGCGGTGAGCCGAGATCGCGCCATTGCACTCCAGCCTGGGTAACAAGAGCGAAACTCCGTCTCAAAAAAAAAAAAAAAAAAATTCAAGAGCCTTGGAATACTTTAACTCTGATTATATATCTCTCATTATATATGTTATTGTCATTCAGTATTATAATACCGTCTTATTTTCATGTTCCCAAATTAATCACTTTGTACAGTCAGTGCTTGTTTAGATAAACTCACGTTTTCCAATTTCTTTACTCACCGTAACTACTCTCCAAACTCCTAGTTTTTATCTCATTTCTTTCTTATGGGTGGAAATTTTTAATCAGCAAATTTCCTGAAGAAAATTCCTTCAGTGAAAAGTTTATTTGTGATAAGCAATCTGTTCTTGTTTGTCTGGAATTTTATTTATTTTATTTCTACTCTTGAATGATAGTATAGCTGAATGAAGAATTCTTGATGGGTTTTTCCACTCAGCACTTTGAATAAATTACTAATTGTCAGCTGTTCTGTATTGTTGATTTTGGAAAGTCTCTTGTGAATATAATTGTTGTTATAGCTAATGTATTTTTCTTTCTGAGCTTAGAATTCTTTTGTTCATGGCAATATATATGGGTGTAAATTTAGTTTAATTGATCCTGCTGAGGACTTGTGTTATCTAAATTTGAGGATTCATGTCTTCTATTAATTCTGGTACATTCTAAGCCATAATGTCGTTGAACGTTGCCCCCTGCCCAGTTTTCCTTGTTCTCTCTCCCAGGAACTTGTAATATGTGAATGTTATACCTTCTTATTCTCCAGTGTGTTGTTTTCTTTTTTTAGCCTCTAATATTTCCTACGTCTTTATCTCCTTGTGCAATCTACTGGAAAATTTCATCATAGCTCTCCTCCAACCATAATTCTCTTGTCACCTATGCCTAGATCTCTTTTTAGTCATCGATTTAGGGTTTTTCTTCTTTTCTTTTCTTTTTCTTTCTTTCTTTTTCTTTTCTTTCTTTTTTTTTTTTTTTTTTTTTTTTTTTTTTTTTTTTTTTGAGACAGAGTCTGGCTCTATCACCCAGTTTGGAGTGCAGTGGCACAATCTCAGCTCACTGCAACCACTCCCTACTTTGTTCAAGTGATTCTTGTGCCTCAGCCTCTCCAGTAGCTGGGGGTATAGGTGTGTGGCACCATGCCTGGCTAATTTTTTTTTTTCTTTCTTGAGATGAAGTCTCGCACTGTTGCCCAGGCTGGAGTTCAATTAGCACCGTCTCGGCTCACTGCAACCTCCGCCTACCAGGTTCAAGCAATTCTCCTGTCTCAGCCTCCCGAGTAGCTGGGACTACAAGCACGTGCCACCATGCCTGGCTAATTTTCTGTATTTTTAGTAGAGACAGGGTTTCCCCATGTTAGCCAGGTTGGTCTCGAGCTCCTGACCTCGTGATCCTCCCACCTCTGCCTCCCAAAGTGCTGAGATTACAGGTGTGAGTCACCGCACCGGCCACTTTTTGTATTTTTAGTAGAGGTGGTGGTTTTGCTATGTTTGCCAGGCTGGTCTCAAACTCCTGGCCTCAAGTGATCTGCCCACCTTGGACTCCGTTAAGTTTCTTTTTTAAACTTAAAACAAATTTGAAGTATAACACACATATATAAAAGCACATAAAACATAAATGTATTGTTGAATTAATTAGCTGTAGTTGAGTTATAGATCAAGAAATAAAATGTTGCCAGACTCCAAGTGCCCTCCATGCACCCCTTGCTGATCACAGCTCTCTTCCTTTCCACTGAAGGTAACCATAACCCTGACTTTTATGGCAATCAAGTCTTTGTTTAAATAAAAAGTTCTACCACGTTTTAAACAATTAGTATGCATTCTTTTTTTTTTTTACTTTATTAAAATACTGAGTTTTATTTCACATGTATATTTTTGTCTCCCCACCATTTCCATGTCTGACCACCACTACTATGTCCTATCATAACATACCATACATACTTAAAACCAAGCAAAGGGTGGAGGTCCATCTTTAAAAACTACAGGCAAGGCCGGGCGCAGTGGCTCACGCCTATAATCCCAGCACTTTGGGAGGCTGAGATGGGTGGATCACGAGGTCAAGAGATCGAGACCATCCTGGTCAACGTGGTGAAACCCCATCTCTACTAAAAAAAAAATACAAAAATTAGCTGGGCATGGTGGCACACACCTGTAGTCCCAGCTACCCGGGAGGCTGAGGCAGGAGAATTGCTTGAACCCAGGAGACGGAGGTTGCGGTGAGCCGAGATCACGCCATTGCACTCCAGCCTGGGTAACAAGAGCGAAACTCTGTCTCAAAAAAAAAAAAAAAAAAAAAAACAACTACAGGCATTTTGGACAACACATTCTTGGCAATGGACAACATTTATCAAACACGGTAGGGAAAATTCTCACTCTGCATTATAAAAAGGACAGCCAGATAGCAACTGTTACAGAAATGAAATAAGACGGAAAATTTTTAACAAATTGTTTAAACTATTTTCTTAAAGAGACTTCCTCCACTGCCAGAGATCTTGAATAGCCTCCTGGTCAGTCATCCGGAAGCAATTCTTCACATAATTGATGAACTTGGCTTCCACTTTGGGAAGAGAACCACCTTTTTCTATACTTGCTTGCATTTTTGCTTTAATGTCTTCTACAGAACTAGGTCCTTTTGGTGTTTTTAGGAGTTGTTTCCTGTTTTTTGAAGGATTCTTGTCCTTTTGATCTTGGTGTTGATGATGGTTTTGAGTCTTTTCCATTCTGATTTGACTTTTGTGCATTTTTGGCTGGAGTATCGCGTATAGATTTCTTCACTGGCACTTTTTCTTCAGTTTCCTCATCATCTTCATCATCATCATCATCATCTTCATCATCATCATCATCATCTTCATCATCATCATCATCTTCTTCATCATCATCATCTTCATCAGCAGCATGTTTTACTTTTTTCTGTGGAACCTTGCTACCATCTCCAGGGGCAGACCGCTTTCCAGACATACTTAAGAGTTTCACATCCTCCTTCTGACTCTCATCTTCCTCCACAGCTACTAAGTGCTGTCCACTGATATGCACTGGCCCTGAACCACACTTCAATCGTAAGACCACTGGTGGTGTTATTTCAAAGCCCCCAAGGGAAACCGTTGGCTGTACAGACATTTTCAAAGTTGCCAGTGTTACTTTAATTGGACTGCCTTCGTAATTCATTGCCTCTGCTTCAACAATGTGCAACTCATCCTTTGCACCAGCCCCTAAACTGACCGTTCTTAAAGATAACTGGTGCTCATTTTCATCATTTATCCACCTTAAAGTGATAATCTTTGTCGGCCTTTAGTTCACAACCGAAAAGATAGTTCTGGGGCCTCAGGGGGCTCATGTCCATGTCCATCGAATCTTCCATCGGGTGGCGACACGCACTTAGGTGGAAGAGAAGGTGGACGGAGATAAACGACGACTGCTCAAAAGAACAGCCACTCAGGACGGACTCACACCAGGGAACGCATTCTTAAACGATATAGTTTATTTTCATCTTTTCTGAACTTTTTTTGTTTTTTGAGACAGGGTCTTGCTCTGTTACCTTGCCCAGGCTGGAGTGCAGTGGTGCAATCTTGGCTCACTGCAGCCTCAGCCTCCTGGGCTCAAGCAGTCTTCCCACCTCAGCCTTCCAAGTTGCTGAGATTATAGGCACACTACACAACTCCTAGCTAATTTTTGTATTTTTTGTACAAAATACATTTTTTTTTTTTTGAGAAGGAGTTTTGCTCTTGTTACCCGGGCTGGAGTGCAATGGCGTGATCTCGGCTCACCGCAACTTCCGCCTCCTGGGTTCAGGCAATTCTCCTGCCTCAGCCTCCTGAGTAGCTGGGATTACAGGCACGTGCCACCATGCCCAGCTAATTTTTTGTATTTTGAGTAGAGACGGGGTTTTACCATGTTGACCAGGATGGTCTCGATCTCTTGACCTCGTGATCCACCCACCTTGGCCTCCCAAAGTGCTGGGATTACAGACGTGAGCCACCGCGCCTGCCCAAAATACATTTTTTTGTACAAAAAAGCCATGTTGCCCAGGCTGGTCCTGACTCCTGAGCTTAAGCAATCTGCCAGCTTCTGCCTCTCAAAGTGCTGGGGTTATAGGTACAAGCCACCACACCCAGCCTGCTTTTCTGAACTTTTAAAAATAAAAAAAACCATATGTAAATTTTTGTGTCCTGATATTTTGACCAATGTTATATATTAATTATTTACCTCCATGACTGTGTTTGGCAGATGCTCGTTCATTTTTGTGTGTTTATAGAATATTTCATTGTCTAATATACTAAATATTTAGCTATTCTACTGCTGTAAACATTTTTTGTTTCCAGTTTGGAGCTGTTATAAACAATGCTGCTGTGAACATTATGGTATCTGCTTAGTCCATTTTGTGCTGCTATAACAGAATCCGTGGGACTGGGTAATTTATAAATAACAGAGATTTATTTCCTATGATTCTGGAGGCTGGGAAGCCCAAGGTCAAGGGGCCCACATCTAGTGAGGGCCCTCTTGCTGAATCATCTCACGACAGGAGACGGAAGGGCAAGAGAATAGGGGTACTGAACTCATCCTTTTACAGAAACTGGCTCCAGAGATAACTAACCCACTCCCACGATAAGATCATTAATCCACTCATGAAGGCAGAGCCCTCGTGACCCAATCATCTCTTAAAGGCCCCACCTCTCAACACTGTTGCATTGTTCCTTCCAATACATGAACTTTGGATGACACATTCAAACCATAGCAATAGCTGTCTACTAGTGCATATAGGTGCGCATTTTTATAGGTTACATACTTAGAAAATACAATTGTTGGGTCTCAAGGTATGCATACCTTCAATCTTATCAGATAATGCCAAACTATTTTTCAAAGTTGTACTAAATCATACTCCTCAACAGTATATAAGCAACCCCATTTCTCAACAATCTTATCAATGCTTGATGTTATTATTTTTCTGATCTTTTAATTTGACCCAATCTGGTGGATACACAACAGTATCTCATGTAGCTTTACTTTCTAATGAGTAATTTCATAAATTGACAGTTAAAGGATACACTTCTATCCATTTGATTTTTATCCTTAGCGACTCTCCTAGATATAGAGTGCAGAAGCAAGGTGGAGCCCACCTTTCTGAGGCATCACTTTTAGTGCTGCATCTATCTTTGCTAATGTGAAAGGCAGGTGAGATAATGACGGTAAGGTGACCTGAACTTGCTCTCCGCTAGCCCGTTTGATGATTTGTAAGCCTCTAATTCCCTGCTGTTTAAAATATGTAAAGAAATTTCTTTTCAATCTGGACCCTGACCGATACAATGACAGTTGTACTTCACATAATTTAAGATACTCTCAAAGGTAAGGAGCACCATTATTTCACTGACAGTAAGAAAGCCATCGCTGCAATGAAACTAAGACAAGCACTTTCTTGACACTTGGAATTTTCCCCTAACTATTTAAAGAGTTATTTTATTTGACTTTATGTAGTGACGCATTTTGCTCTGTCACCCGAGCTGGAGTGCAGTGGCACAATCATACCACTACACCACAGGTTGTAGCCTTGAACTCCTGGAGTCCAGCAGGAGGACTCCCATGTCGGCCTCCCAAAGTGCTGGGATTACAGGCATGAGCCACTGTGCCCAGCCTAAGGAGTCATTTTAGACTGAGACATAGGTTTTGTAATCTATAATCTCTCTCTTTACCAGTGGACAGGTATTTTTTCCTACCCTTTTTTTGGGCTGAACTTTGATTCTTATTTGTATATGACCATTGAAACCCTTTGGTTACCAAGATCACCAACCATCTCTAAACACACTCCAGGGAAGCTCCAGGATCAGCTCCCACATTTGCCATCCAGGTTTTTGGTTCTTTTCTTGTTTTTGGTTCCTTGGAGGATTTTTCTTTTTTTTTTTTTTTTCTATCAAGCTCAGCTGTGCATTTAAAAGAAAATTTTGTATTTTATCCACTATTTCTAGGTGCTTTATAGTATTCTAGTTTGTTATAATGCTAGAAACACAAGTCCATGTCATTACTATGTACTATAACATTTCCATTTAACAAATGAGAAAATTAAGTCTCGTAGAAGTTAAATAATTTCTCCAAATTCACACAGATAAGAAGTTGTGGGACCAAGATTTAAACTGAGATCTTTTGTCTCTAAAACTCATTCTTTTAGCATTGAACCACAGCTAGGAAGCCTTGCTTTAAATTTTCTGATTCTACAGTGATCATTTGTGTGCTTCCAGCTAATTGAATGATTACATTTTTATCTTTTATAACAGATTTGAGTTAATTTGTACTTTACCAAAATACCACAATGTAACTTTGATGAATTTCTAAATCTGTTATTTTTTAAATAGACTTCTGGGCCTCGAAGCCACTTTAAAAGGCATCTTGTCATCCCCTTGCTTCAGACAGCGCCAACCTCCAGCCATTATTCACCGTCTTTGATAGATGATCATTTCCTTGGGATCTCAGGTATGATACAAGACAAACTATAAATTTTTAAAATCAAACTCTTGGGCTTAGTGAGTCTCACTGGCAGGGGTTTTCTTCCTTAATTCTGAACTTATTCTCTCTTTCTATACCTTCAGCCACTCTGTCCACAGGAGAGGGACAAAAGAGCTTTCCTTGTTCTCTTTGTATAACATATCCGCCTCTCCCCATTACTGAGTAACCACATACCCTATGGGATTACTCAGATTCTTTAAGCTTTCTCTTCTTTCCTCCTTTTTGGTCATGAATTTTGTTCTTGGCTGTAACTCCTGGTGAGTTATCTCCCATTAATGATGCTGACATACAGGACCCAGATAAAGTGCTATATAAATGCTAAGTAATCACAGCCAGGCTTGACTTTGTGATACACGTTATCTCAGGCTGCTGTGTTATGGGATCAGCCCCCTGTTGACATTCAAGATGAAGTTTACCAGCTGCAAACCTTTATTTTTTGCAATGGAATATTGTGACAAGTGCTAATGCTCTACCAGGGACCTTGAAAAGAAAGCATGTGGGCCTGTCGGAGAGTTGGGAGCAAGGGGAGGGAGAGCATTAGGAAAAATACCTAATGTATGGAGGACTTAAAACCTTTATGATAGGTTGGTAGGTATAGCAAACCACCATGGAACAAGTATACCTGTGTAACAAACCCGCATGTTCTGCACATGTATCCCAGGACTTAAAGCAAAATAAAATAAAATAAAATAACAAGAAAAGAAAGCACGATATTATTTGATGGTCTGTCTGTTATTCAACATACACATACATGTAGAATATTAAGGTATATTATCATATACTATAGGTTTTCAAAATGTGGCCACTCCAGGAGCCCTATGCAAATTCTCTTGCTGGGTATTGAGGGTGAGGGTGAGAGAGACCCAGAGAGAAAAGGGCCCAAGCCTCTCTTATAATGGAAGCGGGCACACCCATAACAGACAAAGACTGGATCCGCTAACGTTTTGACTATCCAATGTCAAATGGCCAACATACCTAATTTTTTTCACTGACTTAATTAAATCATCTCATTATTGTGACATTGTGTAACTACAGTCATAATAAAAGCACTTATTTCCAAGATTTGCATAAAACATGTAGCTACGTACCTGTTCATTCTCAGCTTTTAAAGATCATCTTTTCTGTCATTAACTCCTTAGTCTTCACAATGTCAAAACTTGTATTTGGAGTTTTGTCATTAGAAAACAGAACTGAAAAGTTGTTTGGACATTTTGTAGACAATTGTGGTCATCTTCTAATTTTCTAGGCACTTAGATAATATGTGTGAAAGAGAGAGAGATCTTGTGTGTGTGTGTGTGTGTGTGTGTGTGTGTGTGTGTGTGTCAGATAGATGACTTACTGAAGGATATTTTGCTGTTAGGAGACAGAAATGGACAAATATTCCGTTATCTTTTGACTCCATCGGGGTTCAGTGCACTTTCCTCTACAGTACGCATGCTAGTAGGGGCTATAGACTGAGGCTAATCTCAATAGTTCTTTCAGAAAACAAGGCATATGTTGTTTGAAGGAATTGGTAAGCTGGCATTCTTTTTATAGACAAATGAATTTTAAAAACTAGATAAGATGATTTAAATGCCATTTCAAATCTACTTTTCTCTTAGTCTTTCTTACAGCGTACATATGAAGTGGATAGCAGTTATTCAATAGCATTTGCATCTTTTTCCATATTTAAAATGATATGTCTTTGTATATGTGCATTTCTAATATTTATATGAATGTTATAGAGGGCTTTGTATTGTTTTCCTCCATGGGTGTATATTACTCAAACCCTCTCATGAGTCTACCTACTAATTGAATGTATTAGTTTACTGGTTACATCATTCACATACTTTTCTAAAGTGCTTCAGATGCAGCCCAGTCAGAACATATAAACACATGTGCAGGCAGCCTTAAACACCCACGTACATGTACACAAGGAGACATATATAGATGTGCTACCAAACATTCCCTAGATCTTTCTTGCATACCCTTGCTATAGCTGACCAGATATTATCGTTACTTAAGGCTGGAGCAAGTGAAGAGCCTGCTTTTTCTGTTTACGCTGTACAGCTGACAACAGATAACCGCATCACCCTCATCTGCTTGGACGCTACCTCTTTTCTAAAGGCTGGTCAGAACAAAAGCTTCTTCCTATCAGCATTTTTGTCAGAAACACCTTGTCCCGGCAATTCCTATTTGGTTCATCCTATCCTGCCATATTTACAGTTCCTCAGGTTCCAGCCTCTTCTCCCTGACTCCATAATATAGAATTTCTGCTTAGCCAGATGAGTGCCTTCTCTCCACCAACACATGCCTTGTCCTCTTCAGCCTGCAAACTACACGAGCCCTTGCCCAACCTGGGACACAAGTCTTTTCCTACTTCTCTCCTGGGCCCCATTTCTGCTCTCCTCCCCAAGTATCTCTCCCCTCTCAGGAGATCACTACCTTGTCTATTTCCTCTTGCTTCTGTTGCAGCTCCCGCTCCTCCTCCTCCCTGCACTGATGTCCCTCATCTATCTTGTCACTCAATTTTCTCACCTTTCGGTCTGGGTCCTGAGTATATGCTCCCTCTCCCTGCATCGTTGGGGTATGGCTCCCCATGCGCAGGAACTGGCTTTGTCTCTGGTTTCCTGGTGCTCCCCTCCCCCAGCCCAGGCAATGCCTTGTTCCTGACCGAGTGTTGACTGACTGACTGGCTGGAGTAGAAGCTCAGCCTTAATACTCCTCCCATCTCTTTTCTTAATTAATTTGATGTGTTTGGCATCACCTCTGCTGCTAGAGGGATATTTTCTAGGAGGCAGAGGAGTGTCGGGGGCCTTGCTCCTTTTCCTTTCCATCCCAAATAGACTTGTATTTCAACCTGACAGCTCCCAGCCGGTCCTCTGGCTATGGAGCATTGAGTGTTTATTTTCCTGATGTTTTTATTCCAAAGTCTTCGCCAGGGTCATGTTGTTGAAGTCCGCCGAGTGACAGCAGCCCCTGACCCTGCTACTGAATCCGACACATTTTACAGGTACAGCTGTTGTCAGAAAATTATAGAAGCCAAAGGCAAGAAGAGAGGCCTTGAGAGGTCATCTTGGACATGCCCCTGTCTCCAGTCTAGTTTCTGCTCAGGTAAATTAGGAAAGATCTAGTATGCAAAGTACTACACAAGGGAAATGGGAGTCCCACATGTCAATCCCATTCCATTATCTAGCAATTCCCACTGTCAGAATGAGTTTCATTATATGCACCCACAACCTCTCCTTTGAATGCCAGACACGTTCCACTTCCATTGTTGCCAGAAAGTAGACGATGATGAATTTAATCCACTATCTACTTGAATAGAAGATTAGAAATAATCCAGAGAAAGTGTACCAAGTGGTCATCCATGATGGGTAATTCAATCTTCAACCCAATCTACATTCTTTCCAAGTACCAGAGTAATTCCCAGACTGATTTAGCTGTTTACCATGAACATCCAAAATCCTCCCCGGGCTCACAGTGGTAAGTAGGTCTCCAAGTTCGGATTAGTCTTACTCCTAGATTTCACTTTTTTTATCTGCCCACATCCCACTCTATGGCTCTACCCCCAGCCCAGGCTGGGATAGTGCTGGTGCCACTCAATGGTGTACACATATAATAAGGGTCTGTGTAATGCCAAGCAACTGGTTGTTAGCAAGAGAAAAATGTTCTCTGGCTAACCCATCCACTTGCTACCATATATCTGGTTATTTGGAAGTAATCCAATGAAGGACTGAAGTTTTCCTTTGTCAGCATGAAGACAGTCCTAAAATCTCATAGTCAAGCAGTGTCCATAGACAAAGTTAACTGCATCATTAACACTTCTTTTTTTTTTTATCTGGCATGCTATATGAGGCTTTCTCCCCACCTGGTGACCCAAGGCTGGCCTGAGTGGCTTGGCACTCATTATAAAGAGAGAGGTCATGTCTCCAAAGTGCCAGAGAGTCTGGCAGGCAGCCTAACTATAAGACAGCTGCTGTTATTTCCATGAGAGAATAAACAGAATGCAAAACAAAACTCCAAGAAGGAGGCTGCCCAGTTCTTAGTGTTGGCGGGGGCCAAAAAACCAGGAACTCATTTCCTCATCTTTTGGACTGGGTCTAGTCTATATATCCAGGGAATAGGAGGAGAAATTTGGGTGAACCAATGCAAAAGAATATATTCTCATCACCTCTGGAAAAAAAAAATGCTTTTGTGCCAGCTGTTTTTCCAAGGGACCAGCTGGAGCTATTACCATAAAATCTAGTGAAATCAATAGTGGTTCTTTACTTAGATTTGGAAATATATAAAATGGAATAATTTAGGAAATCTAATGTTTTGTAATGAATTGCCAAAATTCTCTGCTTTATTTGGTGCTATGTAGTTTCCAGTATAGTGGCCCTGATCTAGTTGGCTTATCTCTACTACTCGAACCACTAGAAAATTCTCTGAGCCAGTCCCTCATCCCTTGAAACCCTAGTGGGTCTGAAACAGCAGATGAGGATGGGGGAAGAAGAGAAACACAAGATTAAGAAATAAAAAAGCAAAAACTACCCTTTTCCTTCTACATGCATTTAGGCTAACACAATCCTGAGTGAGGGAAGGGAGAAAATATCACATTAAACCAAGCTCAGAGTCTTGAAGCTACATTGCCCTGGACATTCTCCCTAAGATTTGAAATTGTGTATATGACTTGAAGTTGTTATAGGGCTATTACCTAAAAGCAGGCAGAAGAGTCTTGGGGCCCCCGGACTTTTAATCCAAGAGCCAAGAAGTGTTAGCTAACATCCACTGACACTGATAAAGGGTGATAGAATACAAAAATGAAATTGCATGTTTCCTTTTAAAGAGGATGTGTTAGTAAAGGCTGGACTGGGATGTGATAGTAAATAAACTCCAAAACATATAGTCACTTAAACACACTAGAGGTTATTCCTCCCTCAGGTAAAGTCCTAGGCAGATGATTCTTGACAGTGGGTGGCTGTCCTCTCCATGAGGGACATGGATCCGGGGATCCAGGATCCTCCTATAGTGTGTCTGAACTATTCTCTAGGGCGTCATGGTGGGCATCCTGACAGAAGAAGAGGACAGAGAGCATGGAGGAGATGGAAACACACCCACTTGTTAAAAGCTTTGGCCGGGAAATGGCACATGGATTCCATTAATTAGAACTTAGTCACACAGCCATATGAAACTGCAAAAAAAAAAAAAAAAAAAAAGCTGGGGGTGTAGTCCAGCTGTGGGCCCAGGATTTCGAGGGAGCAGTTAGTATATATTTATAATGGTTGAAATTTTACTGGTTTTTGTGTCCAGTGGCAAATTTGGACACAGAAGGTCCTCCTGGAGTACTAGAGGTTCGGCCGTCATAGGGAGCAACCTTAGGAGAGTATTTCTTTCATCGAAAGGAAGATCATCATTCCCCAAAGGGACTTGTCTCTGAATGGTGTAGGCTGATGGATGGCGGGGCGGAAAAAGGGACTGGGAGAGAAAAGAACTTCTGTGAAAGACCAGAGCAAAGGAAGCCATACTCAGGTGCCTCGTGAAGATAAGGAAGGTTCCTACAGTTTGACTACTGAGACCATCTTGCAGGAGATTGGTTCCTTCTCCCAGTGGAACGTCTCATCTCTTGTGTAATGAATAGGAACCTGAAACTCCTAGGTCTCAGAGAGCCTGGAAGCGAACGTGACCCTAAAAAAATCATTGCTATCAAAGACAATCCAGTAAAATTTGCCACTGGACACAGAAGCCAGTAAAATCTATGAAGGCAGAAGAATTGCCTGGCCCTTCAACCCCAAATAAAATAAACATAGTTTACATCTTATTAATTCCAAAACTGGATTCAATTTTTTAAAGTGCTGCATTCTGGTGAGATCAGAAGACACATCTGGCAGGGATGAGGTCATTACAAGAAGAGTTTGACTATTTATTATTAAAAAACAAAACACCCGCTGTCCTTGGATTCTCACTCGGGGTGGGGAGCGAAGAACTTCGCAGGACCCATCAAGGAAAGCAAAGATTCGAGCAACACAATTCCCCCTGTTACCTATATTCTGGGCCTCTAGGTTGCTATTTAAAATAAAAGGGCGTCTTCGTTCTCCCCCAGAGGTACGCTTCTGCAGCGACACTCACTACTTTGTCCATGCCTCTGTGCAGTGAGCATTTTTCTGTTCTTGTACTTTCACTGGAGTTTTATTTTATGCACCCTCCCCTGCCCCATTTCTTGAGAAGAGCAGGACCGCATGCTGGAAAAACAAAACAGGGGAGAGGGGAAGGTCCCTCAGATTCCAAAGCAGAACCCAACCAAGGCTTTCTAGGTAAAAGAACCTGGAGAAGACATAACCCTTCAGTGTAGATATTTCCATTGAAATTTCTGCCCTAACCTTCCAATGCCGTGATGAAGAAGGGTTCCCATTACCGCCTTTGGCGTGTGCAGCTCTGAGCGTTACAACGATTCAAAGAGCGGTCTTTGGAGGTTGCGGGAGTCAGTAACCCCTCAATTCACTCTTGCCGTTCCTTCTCTGCAGTCTGCGCAAAAGCGGGGTCTGAGGGCTTCGAAGGTCTGGGGGGCCGAGCTGCGTCCCAGTGATGGGAGAAGAGCGGTGGGGTCGGGTCCCCTGGCCACCGCCCGCCCGCCCGCCGCTCTGGCCTCCGGAGAAGACTGGAGAGGGGGCTGCGCCTCTTGAAAAATGGCTTTTGGGGTCGGTGGGTCTCCGGAGGGCTATTGGGGGAAAGTGACTCGCCGCAGCTTCGAGTAGAGACGTTGGAGGGGGACCCAGCTCCTGGGGAAGGCGGGGAGCGCTGGGCGGGTGCCTGGCCCTAGCGCAAGAGCCAACACACACAAGTTCCGCTATGAATGTTTGAAAATGCAAGTTTCTCCTCTATTGATTTTTTTTCCCCCTTTAAATGTATCCCCTTCAAAAAAACAAAGACGTGGACAGGCAGGCGCCACCCGGTCTGGGAGCTGAAGTTCCTGACTGCTGCAGGTTTCGTTTGGTTCAAGTTGAGAAAATAAGGGTCGCCCTGTTCCAGGCTGGGAGCCTGGGGACTTCCATTTCTGGACTGTGCGAACCGTCTGGGACCGCCTCCTAGACTGGTACGCTCTCCCCGCCGCCTGAAGCCTGGAGAAGGTTCCCTGGAGGCACTGGACTCCAGACCCCTGCAGGGCGGGACGGAGAAAAAGCCCTGAAGCCCACTGCCCACACCCCTCCAAGGCGGGAGCCCCTAAGGGCCAGTCGAGCTTGTGCAGCTGTGGAGTGGAAAGAAGACAAGTCATCCGCCAAGAACTCCCCACGCAGCTCCTGCCATTCCCTCCGCCTGATTTCTGCTAGAGGAGGTCGTCAGTTTGCAGGGGCAGGAATATGAAGCTTCCGGGGAATTACACAAGACAATATTCCTGAGCTCTCTGAACAGTCCAGGTAGAGAAGAAAGTTAAACAATATAACTAACCTCTCTGCAAGTAAAGATATAGAGCGGGATTATGAACCCTCCCCCCAACTCTGGCTTTTACACTGAGGCTCCCCTAGAATAAGCCTGCAGTTACAGCTGGCTAGGTCGGGGAGTGCTATAAGAGGTGCTTTTTCCGCCTAGAGGAGGAGTACTCTCCCCTACAGCTTTTGATACTTGATGCTGAAGCTACCAAGGTTGAAGAAATGGTTGAGAGGGAGGTGCGGGGTTGGGGATGTTCCTCGTTGTCCTAGGTATTTGTAACCAAGGGAGATTTTGAAGTTATTACAAATATATTCCCTGCTCCAATAGCATAGATCCCATTCTCCAGGCTCCACTGTGTGAGGTGAGGCGGGTTCACAACCTCAAGGTTCCCCCTGAGGTTAGGGATAGGGAATGCTAATCCTGCATTCTAAAATTAATAAATAAAATAAAGTAAAAATCCTGAAATCTTAATTGTCAAATAATTCAGATAAGTCCTTCTCCCATCTCTCACCTTTTGATCATTTGAATAATTCAGGAAAAGGCAAATTCTGATTGTTTGTGGAGAATCACCATCGCTGGACAGTATAAAGAGAGAGAAACAAGGAAAACCTGATAGTGAACAGTGCTCCAAGATGGTGAAATGGGTCTTCTGTGCATTTTTCCTGGTGTAGAAGGACACAGTCTGCCTTTCTGGGAATTATTTCCTGGAGGATATTGTATCTGTTGTGATAAAATGTATAGAGTTATATCAAGTCATCAAAATGCATATATGTGTGTGTATGTGTATATATGTGTGTGTATATCTGAGAGAGAAGAGAGAACAAACAAGGGTTTTCTACTTAAGTCTATGAAAAATTTTATTTCTTGGAAGAAAGAATATTTGGGCTCTAGGTTTTTTGTTTGTTTTTTGACTTTTTCAAAGATGATTGTAGCTGGGTAGGACCAGATTCTTCCACGTAGTTGTTAAGCTGAATATGCACTTGCAAAGTGAAGTTGGGGCATCACCCACACAGCCTTCAGGTGAAAACTGGGCTTGAAACTGCAGATTCAGATTTGTCTTCCATGTGCACGGGGCAGAGCATCTGAGATCCCCTGTTGGCTTCACAGCCTAAGGAGTGAGCCCGGAGAAGCCGGGAGACTCGCAGTGGGTGTTTCTGGACCTTGCAAAGAACACACTTCCCTAAAGGCTGAACTCACAGAGCTAGTAACCCTGAAGGATCAAGTCAGCAGGGATCAAGGAGCAGTCATGTTTGAGGGGGAGAAGGTCAGTTGGGCTTTCGTCTTTCCAGGATGAACCACATTTGGGAAACTTTTCAAAGGTGAGGATGAGGCTAAACTTTTAAAGGTAGTCAATCTGCTTTTCTTAATATTTTTGTAACATTTGGAAGGAAAAATTCACCACTGTTTATGATCTTGCCCCTACTACTTAAAAGTACAAAGCATTTTAAAGACTTAAAGCGTGAAATTTTCAGACCCCAATACACCAAGTTTAGAAATAGATTTGAAACATGACCAACTGTAAGTACATATTGTCATTGTAGGCTTCTGTATAAGACATAACAATGCCATTTCATATGTATTATATTCAGCAAATGACAACGAATACACAGTCACACTAAAATTAATAATAAGGTTCCTGATAGCTGAATAATTTACTTTCTTCCTTTGACATTATTCCAGCTAAGATTTTCCCAGCTTTTCAGAAGTCTATTATCATGGTTTCCCTCCCTCCTGCTCCCAGTCCTTCCCCATCACCTCTTACCCGACCCATTTCTTTTTGAGCCTCAGTCAGATTCATTCAGCCTTCTTTGACAAATCTTTATAGGTGTATGATTATTTTTTAACCACTTCCCTACCCCAAAACTGGACATAAGCAACAAAAAATAGTCTTTTTCTTGGTTTGTTTCCCTATTTGAAAGGACCCCTTTCCACAGGGACCAGCTAGGGGGGTGGAGAAGAGAGGGAAGGCTGATTCTTGGTCTTGGTAGTGGGTGCGCCGAAGAGAAATTGGCAGTCAAGATGTGTCCCTCTGGAGGCACAGGGACCTAGCTGCCGACCCCCGCGTCTGTTCACACAAGCACGCTCACGAATGCCCAGGCCCTAGGGTGAGTCCGCCGTCCACCCACGCGGCCAGAGCTCTCCGGGAGCCCACTTGAGTCTGTCCTACCCCCACAAATAAGTGTACTCACCTGTGTGCTCAGCAATAGGTGCACAGAGCGTGCATATGGAGCATCAATCAGGGTTGTGTGTGTGACTGTGCCTGCCCCGCTGGACCTGCTCCAGCGCCGGGCAGTGGAGCGGGCGCTTCCTAGTGCGGGCACTCATCTGCCGCGCTCGGGTCGGCCATTTATTGTCTTGTGGGGAAGCGGCTTTCGCCAAGAAGCTTGGTCTGGGTTAGTGAAATAAAATGCTAAATAATTGCCATATGTAAAATTTTAAAACCAGCATATTAAAATATACTAAGGAACTCTCTGACTTGGGAGCAATCCAGAGGAAAAGGAAGAGAAAGAGTTAGATGCTGGCGCCGAGTTCCTGGCGGAGCCAGGCGGCGGTGACTCCTCGGGCTCAGTGGAGTCGGCATCCAGGCTCCGGAAGTGACCCGAATCCCAAAATCCGTGGAAGAAAATTGCGCTGAAAGAACAGCGCCAACGCCAGTCCTGCCAAGTTTGGCAAGATGGCAGGTTGGTTTCAGGAGCTCAATGCCGCTGAATGATGCCTAAGGGAAAATTTGATCTGAAAATTGTTCAGATTCTCTCGGATAATTGAGAGCAAATTTGCTGTTATCCTTAGACGTGGTACTTTTATTCTCTATTAAAACTATAACTTTAAAAAGCATCTCTGCACTTACACATACCTAAATACCATTTCCATTTAATGGCTGACTGCATTGGAAAACAACATGAATGGAAATGCATTAACAAACACATCTGTACCAATACCTGTCTTTACCCACAGAACTATACTTCGGTGAAGCCTCCCCCCACCTCAGCATTGGCATTTAGACAATTAAACCCTTTAAAAATTTTAAACATACCTATGTTGTCATATTCAAAAGAAATATTTTTTTAAAAAATTAAGATTATATGGATAATAAGGTAATCCTAATTATATGAATATGGATATGTGGACACATTTCTTATGTTAATATTTATCTGAAGTTCCCTTAACACTGAACAAAACATATATTACGTACTTTCTTGTCTAGGAACAAGTCTATAATAGGTTAGAGAAATAAATCTATATTTCTTCTTTGGAGGGAAATTCATTAACAAGCCAAGCACTGGAAAGAGAGCTACAAGTGTCTTAAATCACAGATACAGACTCTAGCAGACTATATTCCCAAGGCCTCGGAGTAGGAGAATTGCACAAAGTCCCTTCTTTTTGTGCTTTAAGATTTGCCATCTCTGCAAACTTGATTTATTTGCTTATACTGGCCAAGCCTAAGGAGAGATGACTGCCTTTGGATAGAGCAGTTGGATCTTTCCCAAGCTCACAGTCTAACCATGTTTTCTTCCTTTTCAAGCTCACCTCATCAGCCTTCCCCAACCAGCACCCCTGTTCTAACACCCACAAATATCTCCATGCTACACAAGCACAAGGCGTACTTCTTGTAACACATGTTCCCCAACATGTGCACTGTTCAATATGCAGGACTTAACAATCATGCTTCCCAGAAATGCTAAAGACTATCAAATCTGAGGAGCTTGGGAAGGTCTCTTTGCCTTGAAAAGTATTTCCTCTGATCTGAGTTAAATTTTTCCTGACTATGCAAGTGAATGTATAATCCTAATCTTCGGGAAAAGGAAAAAAAGATGTCCTTATTCTCTTTTCTAGTTCTTTAGATTTCATCAGCTTTGCTGTATGTACAAGGCAACACCACAGCTAAGATTTAAAAAGGTACCTCTAAATACTCCCTGAAGAGGGGGAAATTTGGATAAGAAAGTAGAGGCAGTGAGGGAGGGAGAGTTTAACAGCCCCAACCCCAAGGGTATCAAAGTGATAGTTTCCCTACGGTCACTACGACTCTATACCAAATTATATATATTTAGGAAGATTTAATTAATTGCTACCAGCAGGAATCTTGTCCCAGATATCCAGACATACAAGCTCCCTTCTACCTTTTTGTTCCATAGATCCCAGTCAAGGTTAGTCATTTTAGCAAAAAGGGGTTTCTTTACCCCTTTAGTTGAGCCTTGGGTCTCTCTTCCCTTTCTTTCGGAGGTGGAGGGATTGAATTTTCTTTCTTTTGATGAGGCATCTTCTGAAGGTCCTTTAATTTCTTGTGTTCTATTTAGTGATTTTTGTATTAGAATGTTCTTTTGCTGCAACTGCTGAAGGTGTCTGATCATGGAGAGAGCTAGCCTGTGATCCATTTAGGATATAATTTTTCCTTCTCACTGTGATGAAATATACATACTCCCTCCACCATCTGCCTTTTAGGACCCCACCAAAGTCTAGTTCTCACACCATGGTGGGACTAAGGAAGCCCCTAATCTCATAAGAAGTAAAATGCTCAGCCCTTCAGCTATGCCTTTTATATTTGGTCATTCTTTGGGACAGGTTAACCAGTCCACTTTGACCCAGAAGAACGCTATATTGAGGCCCATCCCCTCCCTGCCCTGAGAAAAATGTTATTTTCCATATCTGCTTTTAAAGTAACTAGAAATCTTTTAAAAGAAGAGAAGAAATAAAAGATTGGCTGGTCTGCCTTCCTTCTAGGAGCCTCAAACCTAAACTTTAAAAGATGAAGGAAATGATCGAAAGTGATAAATACCTTTTCCAGGCATTCAGTTTGTTGGCCTTCTGACCAAAAGGGGCTTTTGTTAGGTCTCTGTGAGGAAGCCAAATTCAGCCCCCAGCAAATACTCCTCCACCTCTTCCCCATCCCCCCTCAGGTCTCTTGTCTAACTTGAAAATGAACTTGGACTTCCCTCTCAGACAGGCCCTAAAACCAGGAGAGATTTTATTTGTCTGTTTCTGAAGGGCTTCCTAAAAGGGGGAGGGCATTTAAGGAGAGGAGAAGAGGACAGGGGGCCTTTCCCCCCAGTAGAGCACAGGGCGGGGGGGAGGGGCTCTGGTGGAGCCAGAAGGCGGGAAGAGATACTTCGTTAATTTCTTAACTGTGTTTATTCCCTGAACTTCTTTTGTCAATGAAGGGTAAGAGTAGGGAGGGGGCCAAGTGACAGACTGAGATACTGCCCCAAAAGAAAAGGGGATGGGTGGGGTGAGGGGTAGAAAAGGGCTGGGGAAGGCGAGGGTGGGGAGGGTTGGGGAAGGGGCTCTGTGATGAGCTTGGCAGGGTTAGGAGGGTGGGGAAGCTGTGAAAGAAAGAGGACTGGGGTTGGGGACTCCAGAGGCCACCGGAGGAGGCTTCCTGATAGTTCTCCGTGGAAGGGGCCACTTGACTTCCCCCGATCAAACCCAGTACACCACCAAGCAGAATCTGCAGCTGGGGGCATGCTGGAAGAGAATCCAGGAGAAGATTTGTGATAGCCTAAACTCGGACCCTTGTATGGATCCCTGCAGAGCCAGAGAGGAAAAGGGGTGACCCCCAAACCTCGGCCAGCACTGCAAGTCCTCACTGGACAGCAGAGAGGAATGGATTTCCCTGATATCTACCACTGGGAAATCAGTGGGGCCTGGAGGAAGACAAGTTTGGGCTTAAGAGCGGGAAAACTCTGAAACAAGGAGCAAAGTGATGCCTCAGCTACCCTGTCCCATCTTCCCTCAAGCTGTTGGCCTAGGGAGGGAGAACACTAACGGTGGAAGATGCCAGGAGGGCAGCTGCAATCCAGGAGGTGAGTTCCCAAGCTGGTAGAAGAGGCCTAGTGGCCCTCTTCAGAGGCTGGGCTGTGGGAGTGGAGAGATCAAAGTAGAGCAGGCTCCCGAGGGATGCAGGAGCCTGGGAGGTGGCATCCGTGTCTGCAGGCTCCATGGCTGCAGAGACTAAGGGACCTTGCGGAGCCCAGAGAGGTGGAGGGATTGAAAAAAGGAGGGGAGGGGATTGGGCAGGTCCCGGGAGCTCCAGGCTCAGCCAGCTTTCTTTCCTTCTCTACCAGTATCACCCTCTGCAGCCCATCAGGAATTTTCTCCAAGCATGTGGGTGGGTCTTCCCACACAGACACACCCTCAAGGGTATCCCCCCTCATATGCCCTTTCCGAACCCCTAATCGCTTCCTGTAAGTGGTCTCCCTCAAACATCCCTTTCTTGGATAGCTCAGGCCCTGTCCTCCTCTATCCTCTACAAATCTCCTCCTCCATCGGCAGCCTGAACTTGGTCAGGAAAGGGCCGCCGAACTCTCTAACTGCCCTATAAGGCCCCAAGTCTGGGCCAGAATCCAGACCCCATGGTGACGAGGCTCTTTGTTCTCCTACAGCCTCAACCCACCCCCTCCTTTTTTAAAACTGGAATTTCTCCCATAAAAAGGTGGGGTGGGGGGAACAGGAGCTTCTGCGCTTTAAGCTCCCCACTCGCATGGAGAAAACAGAAAAAAGGGCTGCAGGGAGAGAAATCATCTGATACCTAATTTTCAGAGGAGAAAATCTGGGCGTTGAGTAAGGGACACAGCAACGCCATTTCTTTCATCCTTTTCCCTAGCCTAGCATCGAAGCTGCACCCAGCCCTCAAGTGTGTGCATCAGGCTTGCACCCTCCCATGCAAACCTTGCTAAGTTACACCTCTCACTTTGTCTTAGATACAGTGGGCCATGAATTCCACCCCTCGACTTCAGAAAGACACAGACATCTGCTTCTTCATTTTTCTATATTTTCCTGGGGGGTGTCTTTGTAAGTAGAGTGGGAAGAATATGTAAATTAAAAGTGCATACAGACCGACGAGCAGAGATCTTTATTTGCATACAGAGGATTTAGGCAGAGAGCTGGGTGTCTTCAGGAACGCATTTGGGCTGTGTCCACAGGGCCGTGTGCTGAAACCGTGCAGGCAGCCTGCACCCATCCCAAACCTACAGGCGCGCGCGCGCGCACTCGCGCGCGCGAACACACACACACACACACACACACACACACACACACACACACTTCCTGTGAAAAGGCACATTAAATATCTCCTTTCTGTGTTGGAGCATTTAAAAGAAAAAAATTCGGAATTGAACTTAGCTAAGGGCTCGGTCCATGGGCAGTATGAGGGCAGAGTGGCTCCTGCCGCTCCGCCGTTGCAGAAGTCCTTTTGAAAAAGCAGCCCGGAGCAGAGCCAGGGCTTACCGACGAGGCTGAGGGGGCCGTTTTCCATTTTCCTTCCTTATAATTAAATGCTCCATCTTTTCCCCCGTACCAGCAGCTGGATTTTTGTCTAAACTTCATCCGCAGTCAAATCCCACGGTCTCATCCCTGAAGCCCAGCCGGGCGAGCCCGAGTGAGCGCCACAGCTGAGGGTTTCAGCGCCAGGCCCCAGAAAGGCTTTCTAGGGCGAAACTGCCTTGGAGATGTAATTACTACGTTTCCAGTGGTGCATATTCTCCTGGAGTGTTTAATTTGATTTTATTTGTGTCTCAGCGAGATCCACATTTTTTTTTCGGGGGAGGGGTGAGAAGCGACCCTAGGCTTAAAGTTAATTAACCAACAAGGTCTTACTTTTCACCGCCCGCCTGCAGGCTCTGGCATCGGCGCCTCCCTCCCTGATCCCGGCGCGCCGCAGACCTGGAGACGCGTTTGCAGGCGCGAAAGGTCTTGGGGAACCAAGTGAAAGAAGGGGGAATTGTTCAGAGCACGCGGACTTCCCCAGCCGCTTTTAGCGCCCTGAGCCCGCACTTCCCCTCCAGCATTCCCACTCCTCCAAGTCGCTTTGGGGGCCTACATCTTCGGCTGGTCTTCTTGAGGAAGAGGACTATGTTTCCCTTTCTTCTTGCCACTAAATTTTGGCCGCATAGTGCTCCTAATAAATGGAATTGTAAAGTTGCCGGGTTAATTAAATCTATATCTCATTGCAATAGGAATAGTTAATGCCCTTATATAAACCTGGGAAAGAACATACTATTAATTTTATTTATTGCTTGGCCGCCCTGCACCCAGATCCTTCACGCCGCTCTGGTTCCTATCCCGCCGTTCTGGTTCCTACTCCCAAAGGCTGGGGACCTGTCTTTGAGTCCTGGCCCGCGGCAGATGGGTCTATAGGGAAGGGAGCCCCAAGAATGGGGTGGGCGTTTCAGGCCCTTTGTTTCTCCTGGCAGCTCCGCAGAACCCTGTCCACAGCGCCCTGTTCTTCCACTTCGCAGAAGGGGAGTCCAGGATCTGGGTACCACCTCTCCTACCCGCGGCTGGAAAAAGGCAGGCCTCCCCACCCACCCACCCCCACCAGCCGGGCCTTAGGCAAGGGGGCCATGGTCACACGACCAGTCTAGACTTGGCCAGGCCCTGTTTGCTCTCCTTGTTTTACCTTGACCTTGGACTCCAGCAGCAGGATAAGCAGTTTTCTAGCAGAGCCGGCTCCCAGCAAGACTCTGTTTTCCACTGGGCTCATCTCTCCTCACCCCTCCGTCATTGCCCTCAACACACACTGGAGCTGGTCTTCTTATGTCTCAACCCTCTTTCTGTTGTATTTTGATTCCTACTGCCAGCCCATCCTGCAGCCTGCTTTCTGAACTCCGAGCTGACCCTTCTGGATGAACATCACAAAGATAAGAATTACTATCCTAACTCACCGAAGTCTGGGTGCTCTCAACCGTCAAACACCACCTTCTCCCCAGAAGGAGGAGTGAGGTGGCCCAAAGGGGTCTCTGCAGACCTGTCCGTTTGCTCTCGGGTTTGAAGGGTGCAGTAGGTCCGGCTGAGCGTGGGGCTACTGTGTGGGTATGGCCTGTGAGTTGGCGGCACCCGAGCACTCAGCCTTTAAAACCTGTGGCAGGTTTTAAAACAGGAAAACGCTGCAGCCCCTTTCCCCTCTAATTTTTTCTCTCTTCGTTGCGATTTCTCAGGAAGGTGCTGTTCTGAAAGGGAATTTGGCTCAGTTCCACGGAGATGCTCCCCCAAAATGGGGCGACTCTATTGAGGTTCCTGACAAGTTGGGAGATTGCGAGGAAAGAAGGGAGAGCTTTTCAAGAATCAGTAAGTTGGTGTTAATTTTGTGTTTGAAATAGGGGGCAGTTTTAGATCATGAAACTACTCCTCACTAAAAGAGAGAGTGGCCTAAGAAAGCCATGGGAGCTGCAGTAAGGATATTCAAGGGGGGACTGTGTCGCGTTGGCTCAACTCAGGCCACTGAGGGCAGAGGTGGGCTCTGCAGGGTCCGCCAGAGTAGCGCCAGAGAGAGGTCCCTCCAAAGGGGTAGTGCTGAATCTCCCCGATTTTCCATGTTTTCTTTTGTATACCTATACAAGAGAGCACCCTCTCCTTAGCATCCAGGGCTTTTAGCCTTCCCAGGCTGAATCTTGTAGCCACCCCCGCCCCCGAATTTCTTTGAAAAATCTCACTCTGAGATTTTTATTTCTATTGCATATTGAAATATCAGTCTATTCTATGGCTTTTATTTCCCTCCTTTTATTCATTCTCCATTTATTGCTGAGTGTATTCCATCGCTTCACAATCCCTGCCCCAGGTGATGAATTCTGTATTTGGGGGCTGTCACACCCCTCTCCGCTCGAGGAAAATCCAGCGAAGTAAATGAGAGTCTTTTTCAGACATCTGGGGTTTGGGGTACAGTGGCTGAAGGTAGGAACTGGAAACACGATCCCGGCATCAAAGGCTCGCTACGCGGCATCGGGTTCTTTCCATCTGCGAGCTGAGGGGATCTGCCAGGGCCGGAGCGCTCCTGCCTGTTTTCTATTATCTTCATTTATTATTTTTTTAAAATCTGGTTTCTTTCCCACCCTTAGCTTCAAGCCCCAATCCAGAGACTTGGGCAGTCATAGTGATCGGTTTGGGGGTAGGGGGTCTGTCTCCCTCGTGCACATCCTTTGCCTAGGGGGAGGCGCCCAGTTACAGCCCTCTCCTCCCCGACCCCTTTGCGTCGGCCAAATTCAGCATCGCCCCCCTCCTCCTTCTCTCTCTCCGGGGCCTGCCAGGGGGGCGTCTCCCTGTCCCTTTAAATTTCCCAACTCACGCCTCCTTTGGCTCAGTCATCAGAGACCTGATCCAATCATCAGAGACCTTTCTCTTTTCGCCCCGCCCCACCTCGAGGGGAGGGAACCCCAGGAGACCTGGCAGGGGCATCACGTGCGCAGAGCGCGTCACGTGGGCGCGGGAGGGGTGCTGAGGGGTGGAGGGCGGGAGTCGGCGGATTTCTTAATGAAGTATCTCCGCATGCGTAGACGGAATGTAGGGAGGGAGGTGGAAGCACCAGGAGGAGGGGAGGGGTGGAGAGAAAAGGGGGGAGGGATGGGGGAGGGGAAACGGGAGCGAGGTGTCTCCCTAGCTCGCTGCCTCTGGCAAGTGGAGTTTTTAAAAAGCTCCAGCAGATCATGTCATGACGACTTCGCTGCTCCTGCATCCACGCTGGCCGGAGAGCCTTATGTACGTCTATGAGGACAGCGCGGCGGAGAGCGGCAGCGGCGGCGGCGGAGGAGGAGGCGGCGGCGCGGGCGGAGCGGGGGGCGGCTGCAGCGGAGCGAGCCCCGGCAAAGCCCCGAGCATGGATGGTCTGGGCAGCAGCTGCCCGGCCAGCCACTGCCGCGATCTGCTTTCGCACCCCGTGCTGGGCCGCCCGCCGGCTCCCCTGGGCGCCCCTCAGGGCGCCGTCTACACGGACATCCCGGCCCCGGAGGCGGCGCGCCAGTGTGCCCCGCCGCCCGCGCCCCCCACCTCGTCCAGCGCCACCCTGGGCTACGGCTACCCCTTCGGGGGCAGCTACTACGGCTGCCGCCTGTCGCACAACGTGAACCTGCAGCAGAAGCCTTGCGCCTACCACCCGGGTGATAAATACCCGGAGCCGTCGGGCGCCCTGCCCGGTGACGACCTGTCCTCCAGGGCCAAGGAGTTCGCCTTCTACCCCAGCTTCGCCAGCTCGTACCAGGCGATGCCCGGCTACCTGGACGTGTCGGTGGTGCCTGGGATCAGCGGGCACCCGGAGCCGCGTCACGACGCGCTCATCCCCGTCGAAGGCTACCAGCACTGGGCTCTCTCCAATGGCTGGGACAGTCAGGTGTACTGCTCCAAGGAGCAGTCGCAGTCCGCCCACCTCTGGAAGTCTCCCTTCCCAGGTAAGGAAGGGACCCGAGCGCCGCCGCCGCCGCCGGGGACTCCTCCCCGTCCTGCCTGCCCCGGGGTTCCGCGCCCCAGCCACCCCCGCCGTCTGGCCCCGGCGCGCCCGCTCGGCTGGGCTGCCTAAGGAGCCGGCCCGGCGAGCTGCACTGAGGAATGCGCCGGGGAAGAAATCTGCTCCGACACGTTCTCTGTAGCTGCCCGGCAGAGAATGAAGCAATCACAGGCGCCCAAACGCCGGGCCGCGGGCTCTGCTCCGTTCAGTAGGTCGCCTCCGCCTCCCCTCGCCGGCTCCAGCCTCCCGCCGGGCTCCTGGCCCCTAAGCCCGCTTCCGGCCAGGGATGGGGGCGGGGTGGGCCTATAGTGCCTTAGAATCCAGGACAAAACCCCCAACCCACCGAATAACTGTGGGGGGGCGGTGGATAAGAACCCCCACTTTCTTTGAATTTGCAGCATAGTTCAGGCACTAGACAGTATTTTTTAAATAGGGGACTAATTTGCTGGGGTCTACAGAAACGTGGAATTTCTTTTTTTCTTTCTTCACTTATTAAAAAAATCTGGCCATGAATTTCCTGATTGTTGAGAGAACAGAAAATCCAAAATCTCTGGAAAGGGAGTGGAGAGGAGGCTCGAATCCCTCCCCAGCGATGTAAAATTTTCCTTGCCTCTCTGGTATATTGAGCTCAAACCTGTAGACATTTCCACTGCCAACTCCCCCAAAGGTGGTTGAGAGAGTTAGTTATTGGTGCCCCAAACACAGAAAGAGGGGCGCGGGGATGAGACATGGAAGAGGAAGACCTGTTCAGGAGCATCTGGGGTCCAGGCCCAGGCTGGCGACCCGCTGGTCTTGTCTGGCTAAGTATGGGAAGGGAGAATTCATTCCCCTCTTGTTCCGTCTCCAATTGAAGAAAGGATCCTGCAAGTCCCACCACTCTCCGTGAGGGAAAGACCAGTCCCAGGTTTCCCAAAACCACATCGAGAGCTTTGGATCCTGCCTTATGCTGAGAAATCAGGATTTGGTCTAAGGAGTCCAGCATTTCAGTCTGTTCTCCCTGCAAGCAGAGCTTGGTGGGAGAGCGTTCTCCCTTCTGATGCCTACAGAGGTGTTTGGGGTGGGGGTCCTGGGCAGCCACAGATGTCTTCCGACACTGCCCAGCTTCCCTGCCAGCTCCACATGCCAAGCTCAGGGATGTTTTCCTTGGAAAGCATAGACCCGAAGACCTCCTAAGGGCGGGCCTGAAATTCCTCTGCATCCGGGATTGGAATTAGAGGTAGGTGGTAAAAAAAATTACTGAATGCTGTTAGAGAGTGTAGCAAATAGCATTCTTGTGAATATTATGAAATATTATTAAATACTTAGTATGACACACTCAGTACCAGGGAATGACCTACGCTAGGCACCCTGACTTCTGATTACCAGAATTAAGGATGGTACAATTTTATTATGCCTCATCTACCCTGCATTGGCTATAATATTTTTTATATAATATGATATATTTTATTAACTATCTAATATGTAATATACAATAATACATTTCTAGAAGATAGGCAATTCACATGTTCATGATACAGCAATGTATTTTTGGAGAGATGGCCCTTTAATTCTCTATCTCACCAAAATACAAAGCTTCTTAGGATATTTGGGTCCAGCAGGAATTCCTGGGACAGGGGAGCCAATGGGCCATGCCAAGGGGTGAAGGGGTAAGGGAGCAGGTGCCCACCAAACCCACTGTGGCTGGGAGCACAGACCCAGCGCAATGGGCAGTGGGTTTACAGAGAAGAGGTAGAAGAGAAGGAGCTGTTCTGTGTAGGCATGTGTTATGGAGTAGGGGTGAAGGATTGGAGAGAAGCTGAGAAATCTTTGAACAAAATGAACATCTCAAAGATTCCCAGAAAAAAAAAAAAACACGCCTCCACTAAAAATAAATACTTTTTTGATCACAGCCTCCTAGAGAAAAATATCTTTGAAATAAAAAATACAGCCCAATTGAGATTTAATACACTTGCAAATTATGGCATAGAAATGGATATAAAACCCAGCATGCCTCAGCAGCTATGTGCTCCCACAATCCCCGTGTGGAAATAGAATTGGGCTGATGTATCTCAGTGAGTGCAGAGGTACAGGCAAGAGGCAGAGGAGCAAGAAATTATCTTCAGACACCCTCCATCTTTCTACCCACTCAGAGATCTTTTAGAAGTAGTGAGATTTCAAGATAACTCTGTCTATGCAATTGTGGTTTGTTCGGCAACATGTAGGTATAAACACCGCTGTCTCTCTTCAGTGCCTCTGGCTCTGAGAAACCTCATCTGTGGCAGTCTGGGCTGGTGTGGGAGATGGAGGCAATTGTTCAGCAAGATCCAGATAATTAGGGCCAAGATGTGTTGTGGCTTCTTCCTTCTCCCAATTATACAGACCCTTGCTTTATTGTTCTGTTTTCTTTTTTTTTTTCTTCCTCCCTATGGTGAGTGTAGACTTTTTTTTTTTTTTTTTTTTTTTGAGAGGCAGAAATTCCAGGAGAGAATCAGAAAGGGAAAAAAAGAGAGATGGGGTTCAGGAGAGAGAAACAGGGAGAAAGAAACAGTGGGCTCTTTGAGCCATACTAGAAGTCCGTACTGACAAGCCTTTGGATTTGGGTTGGGAAGAGTAGCAAGCTAGATTTCTAACTGGACAAGGTACTCTTCAGAGCCCAGAGCTCACTCATAAGGGGCGGGTGGTCAAGAGTGGGTGGGCTGTGGGAAGCTGTACACAGGGGTCCCCAAGCCCAAAGAGAAAGCCATAGCTGAGCTTTGATATGATTTTTATTTGCTCCTCCAAGGTGTCTATTAGGTTCCCAGGTATGAAGTCATTTGTGTATGTGATCTGGAGGGAGACTAGGGAAGGGCTGATTGTCAAACTAATAACTAAGTCCCCACTCACTTTAGGCAGTGTACATACATCTCAAGGTCTAAGCTACCAGATGTAGCTTCTTCTACATCTCTGCACACCACTTCCTTTCCAAATAAGGCAGCAGACAAAGAAAGGGAGCTTATTTGAGAAGGCAAGACTGGAGTTATTTCCCCAGGAGGCCAAAACAACCTACAGTTGGTCAGATCCAGGACAAATTGGCTAAATCAATCCTGTTATCCTATAGAGAAAAATAACCAGTTTAAACCAGTTGTCTACTTTGTAAACTTTTTTTTTTTTTTTAGGGTTGATTAAATCTCACTGAAAATTTAGAGCTAGAGTTTAGGAAACCAAAATTGGATAGGTCATTGTGAGAGTTTAAAGAAAGTGAGGTAAAAAATTAAGGACAGTTATCTGGGTAATTCAGAAAGGAAACCCTACCTTTACCCTACTTTGCTCTCCAGGGGAAAGGAGGTGTTTTAAAGCTGGATTGTACCAGATGGCCTATTTCCATTTTAAAAACTTACTGTATCATTTTAAGAGTCAGAAAGCGTGCCTTTAAAATCTGGTTCTGCCATTTAAGTTATTTTACCCACTCTGAGCCTCAGATTCCTGATCTTATAAAACGGATTTAAGAAAGTAAGCCTAAAAAAATGTTCAGAGGATTAAAAACAGCCACTACAAATTCATGGTATCACTACTTACCCTCTTCATTTTATTCTTGTCCACAAATCATCAGTTTCCCAAATCATGGTTACATCTATAAGAATAAAACAAATTTAATAACTGAAAGATTTAAAAACAAAGGTCTTGTTCAAAAACAAATCCTTTTTAACCTAAAGGATCTGTACTATTTAAATAAAGTTATTTTGTTTTCCAGATTTTTGTTTTAAATCTTGGTTTATTCACACAGAGGCAGAGAAAAATGCCAGGTCCAAGAGTTTTCCTGAGAAATTGTCACCAGAAGACAGTCAAATGAGGCCATTGCACCCCCTGTCTCTCATTTTCTTCCTGAGCATTTTCTCTTCCCCTGCATCTCACCGTGACCACTTCTTTCCCATTGTGTATAGATACTCTGAAAGAAAGCAGACCCAATGGGGATGGGTGCAGGAAAAGTGTTTTGGGAGGGTGAGATGGGAACAAACATTTCAGGAAGAACTTTGTGTCCTCCCTCTGGGCTGTGTCTATAGTTTCAAAAGGCTGTAAGAATGAAGGGGAAACCCCAAATATTCAGTCCTCCCCATTAGCTTTCACCTGAAGGAAGTCTAATAATTCATGGGGAAAAAAAATGAGGGCTGAGCTATCCAGATAATCTCCCTAGTTCCCCCACTTCCCCTTGAAAGTGTTGCTGTGACCTTTATTGACAGGGATGAGGGTGGTGTAGAAAATGAAGTTCTAAGTGATATATGTGAGTTGCAGTTTCTGTGAAATTCTCAGAGCCTGAAGAAACTGAACTGGTGGTAGTGGCTTGGATGACAGGTATTGGCTAGGGTTTAGGGTTTATAGTTGGCGCTTGGGATGTAGACAGTTTCCTTCAGCTGTGAAGGAATGGAGAGGGAAGGGGGTTGGAATAGAATTTGCCCCATTTGGTGGGACTGTGGTGTGGAACCCCTACTTCTGGGGACACCTGATTTCCTATATCTCAGGATCAGGACCTCTCACCTTGGGTATTGTTAAGTGGTTCACAACATTGGACCCCAGTTCCTAGAGTGCGGACCTCCAAGCAGGCTGGCTTCACCTGAACATTTCTCCTCTATCTATGCTTCACATCCCTAGTGTAGGGCCAGTGTCTAAAGGCAGGAAAACCCATCTGGTAGTCTGGGCCCACTGAAGCTGACCCCTTGCCTGCTGCACCCTCCCTGAAACATATAGCAGAATGCCTTTCTCTGACAACGGGGCAGGATATAAACTAATAAGCACCCAAACGATCTAACTGCAGGAAGGAGGGATTTTTCTGAATATCTGAAATTCTGCAAGCATGGCAGGCCAGGCTGGAATTTGGAGAGCCCCTTCTAATCAGACAAGGATCCTAATATTGAGTGTTGTGCAGAGCCATATTGGGGCCTGAAACAAAAGGGAAAATCGGTAATACTGACCCCATGTTTATTTTTTAATTGATATTTTATTCATCGTGTATGTTTTTGTATCGTTTTGCTTTTTTAAACATTGCTTTCAAATATTGTCTTGATTACTGAGTTTTTGGCGCCCCCTCCCTTAAACTTCGAGCCCAGTGGCCTCACCCTAGTTGTGGTCTTGCTAAAATAACAGAAATGAAAAGCATGAAGGGGCTTCACTATGCAGAGCAATCCTTTGGCCCCGGTGAGCCCCTGCCAGAACTCTGTGCCTAGGCAGCCTCGGGTCTCCCAGCCCAGCCCAGCCGCGCGCCTCACTTCTTCCCGCTTGCCTTATCTTCCCGCAGACGTGGTTCCCCTGCAGCCCGAGGTGAGCAGCTACCGGCGAGGGCGAAAGAAACGCGTGCCCTACACTAAGGTACAGCTGAAGGAGCTAGAGAAGGAATACGCGGCTAGCAAGTTCATCACCAAAGAGAAGCGCCGGCGCATCTCCGCCACCACGAACCTCTCTGAGCGCCAGGTAACCATCTGGTTCCAGAACCGGCGGGTCAAAGAGAAGAAAGTGGTCAGCAAATCGAAAGCGCCTCATCTCCACTCCACCTGACCACCCACCCGCTGCTTGTCCCATCTATTTATGTCACCGCTTTGTACCATAACCGAACCCACGGAAAGACGCTGCGCGGGTGCAGAAGAGTATTTAATGTTAACGAGAAAGAAGAACCGCGCTGCCCGAAGGCAGAGAGGCTCCAAGGCCGAGCTGGACGTCCCCAACTCTCTATCCCATCCCCAGCCTCCACCCCCAGCCAGAGGAAACTCACCCGGCTTCAGCGGCTTTGGAAATGGGTCCGGGTGGGCCGTGGGAGGAAGGCTGGCGGCCTGTACTCCTCCTTATGCTCACCCTTCCAGAAAGTCCAGTGGCAGCGGAGAGCCCAATCATACCAACCAAAGCAGGGTTGGGGAATCCCGAATGGCCCCAATTCTTGCCTCATCCTATGACCAGGCTGGTAGAGGACCCTCCCTAAGGGTGCAGCTTCGGTGCAGGATCTGGCCATCTCATTTGTTCCTTCCCTGTCCCTCCCTCTCGCACTCCTTAGGCAAGATTTCCCAGTAAAGATTTTCTGTGCATATTTTAAAAGTCGTGTTAATATTCATGATAATTATTAGGGATCTGGCAGCGTGATTGGAGTATAGATGTTTCAGTAAAAGCTGGAATCAGCACAGCCCCTTACCTCCCATCCCAACTAAGAAACTGCATTTCTTGGAGCCGGATCGGGGCTGCCTTTGCCCCACTGGCTCTCCTGTTCTGCTCTCTCAGTCAACATGTGGAAATCACAGGAGGACAAAGACTCCAGCCACGCTGCTAAATAGGGCTTCTCTCTCCTCTCTCTTTCTCTCTCTAGGTGGTAGGGTTGGGGATTAGGCCAGGCACAGAAGCAGAACTTTTTTCTGAGGCTAAACATCTCTTCCAAGGGGAGGGAGAGTTCCTTTCCTCAAGGCACTAGCCCAGGAGGGACTCCTCACACTTTCACTTTTACTGACTTCCAGAGGAAAGCCAGAGGATCTAGTGCAGAAGGCAAGAATATCTGGCCCTCAATTAGCTAAATGTAGATGTTGCCTAACATTGCCCTCCTCAAAGGCCACCTTGGTGCTGTGGGGCCCCTTGCCTCTTCCCTTCCCACTGGTGCATTACAAAACAGTGTTCTTTTGAAATGTTCATCAGAAATAGGCTCTTTTTTTAAATGTTATGTATCTGTATATAGTATTGTGATGTCTGAATGACAATGTACTGAATGCAAAAAGGAAAAAAAAACCACAAACATGTTTTTAAAATAAAATATCTTTTTTTTTTTTTTGCCTTGATTTTATTGCTCAGATTCTTTCTGAAGTCTTTTCTGTCCACTGGCTCCTCAGGACAGTCTAGGATGCCCTGACTCGGCCAGAATATATCAGGTGGAAAAGTATACACATCACTCCCAGCTGAGTAGATTCCAAACGTTTGTTTTGCTCTACTTAAGTCTTTGAGTTATCTATACCATCTAGATAGGAGAAAACTTCCCATCCTGATGCCCAACTCAGATGAGTGTATGTTGACAGAAGGAAAGATGTAATCAGTGCCTGAAAGTTCTGGAGGCAGGTGAGTAATAAAAACACACCAATGGCCACTTCAGTTAATAATTGGGGCTCAGATCTGGTTCTGGGTACTGAAAAAGTGACATCTCCACTGGGAACTGGGTGAGGTAAACGTGGTGGTGGCTGGTGGCAGTGGGAAACTAACCTTCAGCTCACGGTGCCCTATTGCCCCCAGAGGGCCCCAGATACATTCAGCTAGTTCAGAACTGGAGATGGGGCCGGGATGGGGTCAGGGGAGCTTCAAGCTCAGCTTTTCCTGGCTGCACTCTCTTCTTTCCCCCACTTAACCTATGCAGAGAGGCTGAGCTGCTAGGATCCCTTTGGCTCTCAGTTTGCTAAACCAACGCTACTTTTATTCTCTAGCATTCCTGGGATCCTCAGTCTTCCAGGCAATGAGGAGCCTGTGTAGATGCTGCCTCTAATTTGTGAGTGCCTATCTCCCTATCTGGCAGAGTTAATGAGATCGTTAAGTTGTCAGGTTAAGAGACTTTTTAAAAGCAATATAGCCTAAAACAATGTTATCTCAGATTAAATCTTTACTGCAGCAATTTTTATTTATATATAATATTTTTCCTCTCCTGAGACGCAGAAACACTGGAGACGTCAGGTTGGAAATCAGAGTTCTTCGTTCTCCCTTTACTTGATGGGGCTAACACTTTAAAATTTTGATTTAAATAAATGTTCCTGGGGATTAAACCCATGCGCGCCCGCGCGCACACGCACACGCACACACACACGGAGTCTGAGAGACAAAGAACCTGAAGAATTTGCCCTCTGTGGAGGTTCTGCTACTGATGTGGCTGCCAGCGCTGTTCTTCTGGGTCTCAACTCTGCGTTAACTACCAGAGAGCCGCACGCAGGGCAGTGGAGATGTGAGGGAGAATAGGTGAATTTCCAGGAATAAGGTTCATTCTTAATTCCATCTCTCCTTTTTCTCCCCACCCACCGCCCCAACCTCTCTCCCAAAATTCCTGGGTTTCAACTCCTTCCCCTGAGATGAAAGGAGTTGGATACTGAGTGTGTGTGTTTGGTCAGAAACAAACAAACAAACAAACAAACAAAAAACTGAATAGGCAAGAGGCCTGGGCTCCCTTACTACGACCCCATTCTTCCTGACTGCTTTGGGTAGTCCCAAGCACAGCTGTAGGCAAACTGGAAATTGGGGACTCTGTGATTAAAGAGAAGTCTAGAGTTCTCTGAGGAATCTCTGCTTCTGCACACAGGCCCACACATAATCATATGAGGTAGTTATCCCACACTGAGGGAACCACCCTAAGGCCCCAGAAGGGAATAACGAAAAAAAAGAAGAGCCAGGCGCGGTGGCTCGTGCCTGTAATCGCAACACTTTGAGAGGCTGAGGCAGGTGGATCGCTTGAGCTCAAGAATTCAAGACCAGCCTGGACAACATGGTGAAACCCTGTCTCTACCAAAGATAGAAAAACAGCCTGGCATGGTGGTAAGTGTTTGTAGAGGCTGAGGTAAGAGGATCTCTTGAGCCCCAGTAGTGGGTGGGGGGTGGAGATTGCAAGGAGCTGATCTTGCCAGAGAAGAGGAAGGTGTGTGCAGGCTCTCACTACTGGTGCATCCGGACACTGGTAAGCCTGACAAGGACTGTAGTTCCTCTGAGCACCTGTGAGCCCTTGTGCGGTGCATTAAATACACCCAGATTTATTTTGGAGGAGTATCATGCCTGAATTTATTTGAAGATGACTTTCCCATAAGAGTAAGCAAACACCGTGAGTGTGTGTGAACATGTGTTTTGAGGAGGCACATTGGGAAAATGTATTATTCTTTCCCTGAATAAGAATTTCTTCTTCAACACAACTCTGATTGTGTTGATTTCTTACCTTTCCTTCTCCCAAGAACTGGCATAGCCTTTGGGGACTCTACGAGGTAGTTCACCTCTTACTCATATTTCTGATGTGTCTTTCTCTCCAAGGCCAGTCTCCTAGTGTTTGTGTTAAAGGTAAGACCGAATGTAAAGGCAGATATGAGGTACCAGGGGTACAGGGTGATCTGAAGAGCTGGGGAAACCTCTATGTGGAAACACAGACACACAGAGGGACTGAGATTCTTGCTTTCTCGTAATCTGATGGCACTCCCCACTCCCCCTATCTCCCTAGGCCAGAGCTGGGAGGCCCAGATGGCGTAGGGCCTCACAGGACTCTCCATCTGGTGGTCACTCTCTGGGGCTGCCAGAGAAGGCTTAGCGAGGTCCTTTGCTGAGCTTGGGGGAAAAACCCTTCCCCACCCACATCTTAGTCCCCAGACCTAGGCCCACCAGAACGGGCCTTTCAGCCAGCAGCTGCACAGCCCAAACCCACCTGAGAGAACAGCACAGCAGTTCTTTTGGCAGATCCCTCCATGACAGTCTGCTCCTGAAACCATCTGCTCCTGGGGTTGATCCACAGGCGGCTGGGTCCGCAGTGTGGGGACAGCAGGCCAGTATGGGTGCCAAGCAGGGGCAGGCCCCTGGGGCAGCCGCTAGCTCTCTGAACAGCCTTCCCGTTGGAGCTGGGGTCCATGCAGCAGGCAGCCCCCTCAGTGGCTACATCTGTTCAAAAGAGAACTCCCCACCCTAGGATCTGCCTGGATGGGTCTTGGATGGTATTGGAGCCCACCCCCAAGGAAACTCCAAGAGTGGTTCAGGCAGATGTGTATCTAGACCTGCACTGGTGGAGAATTGAGGGGCCCTGGGGAGCCAGGGGCTTCTGGGAGGAGGAGGAGGGGGCCAGAGCCTTTTCACAACCAACCAGGCTCTCCCGCTTTTAGCCTTGACCGTGACTAGGTCTTTCTGACCTTGACATCACAGGGAGCACAGAGAAGGGGGGAGGGTGGAAAAGGCCTTGATCTTCCGGTGGCCAGCGAAGGGGAGGGCTGCTTGCCCCCTTGACGCGCCGTCCCCCTTCCCGCCGGAGCCCGCCGCCTCTGTTTACACACAGAGGAGGTGTCGTCTCCAGTCTAGACAAGGGCGCTAATAACGCCCATAAAAGGCGGCCTCTCCAGAGATGCTCTGGCAACTCCGCTCCCGCGCGCCTGCCGCTGGCCGCTTTCTCCACCTCCCCCCGCCCCGCCCTCCTCTGATACCTTGGCGAGGCCGGCGCGCGGCCTTGGGGTAGGGGAATCCAGAAGGCTTCTAGAGGCTGAGAACTCCTGTCCTTCACCCTTCTGAACCTCTTCTGTCTCCAAAGGTAAGTGGACCCTCGGTCCTGTCCTCGCTTACCCAGCGCAGCGAGCCCCGGGTTGATAGTCCATTCCCCACCCCCACCCGCCTCCCGGGGCCGGCTGCTCCCACCCCAATCTGCTCGGGGGGGCCCCTCTCCTCTGCCCGGAACTGGGGTCCGGGATTTGGAAAGCAGTTGTGTATCGGTGCTGAGCAGACCCTAAGCAGATCTCAGCTCCTCCTCAGAGCTAGGCCTGGCCAGTGGACAGTGCCAAAGCCAGAAAAGGAGGCCGAGGGGCGAGGGCACACGGGGTAGTCCTCGCCCCTACCCAGCTAAGATAGAGGTCGGTGGAGACGTCTCCGTTGCGTTGCAAGCGGCTGTGGGTGTGGCATTTGATGCATTTTTTTTTTTTTTTAACTTAGTTCCCACACCTTGCCTGACACTCAGTAATTCACTAGGTGGAGGAGATCCTCTGCTGGTGGAGGGGGAAAATGTCAGAGCTGCGGCCCTATTTAACTGTTAGCGCGCCACCAAAGGAACAGACAAAACAGGGGAAGGTGGTCCATTTAGGGATGCTCAGGTTGGGGTGGAGATGTGGTTTCCTAGATGTCCTTGCCTGGGGGCTCTCACCTTCCCCGCATTTTCTGAGAGGTGATCCGGCTGGGATCTTCGGATAACAGAGGACTAGAGGAGCCGCAGAAGAATTGGAGGAGGTAGGGGCTCCGTTGGCCCCAGGCTATTTGCCTGAGCCTAAAAGCCTGACTGGGCTCCATCACCTAGCCTTCCTACAGGCCCCTCTCCTCCAGGCTGCAAATGCCTAGAAAGCAGTACCTGGAAAAGGGATTTCCCAATCTGCTCTTTACCTCCCGGGCACCCGCAGGGAGGGCTGGGAGCCAGGTGGGCTCCAATCCCTGAAGGAGCCTGGAGGCCACGAAATAGGAGACTGATCTCCCTCCTCAACCCCCCAGCCTTGTTTGAACTCGGCAAAAGTCAGGTCCCAAGCCCAAGTTGCCCCAAAAGGGCAAGATAGGGAGGGCTGCAGGGTTGGGCGGGGGCCCAGACCCTCCCACTCAGCCCCCCTTCCGTCTTCCCTTCTCTCTGCCGGCCAAACCTCAACTCACACCCCTTCTAGGGCTGAGGCCCGGCCTAATTTGCATACGAGGCAGAACCGCTTTCTGCACACTAGACAGTGACCTTGAACCGGGCCGCTGCGGTCTCTGGACAGACCAGGGGGAAGGCAGCACTGCGCGGAATCATCACCGACCCTGGGTCGGCGGAGGAGCCAGAATACAGTAGCTCACAGCCGATTCCCCGAGGCCTAAGCCGCCAGCAGCCGCGTTGCCTCTGTCACCACCATCCGCGTAGATTTTATAATTAACTCCTTTCGCCGGGCTCAGCCGCAGTGGAGGCCGCTAAGATGCGGGAGGGATGGAGGCACAGAGAAGGTGTGAGAGAGGCAGCGGGGCATCCAGCTGGCGGACGAGCAGGCTGCCTTGGTCTTCAAGGAAAGCCTTGGACCACATCCTTGCCTTCAGCTTTAATTAACCCCCGAGTTAATGAGCGAGGCTTAGTTGAGCCCGGCCAGCTGCGGCGGGAACCAGTGGCTCAGGGGCCAGAAGGCAGGCCACCGCTCTAGCCTTGTGATTTGATAAATGTGTGGGAGAGTTCGCACCAATCGCTCCGCGGTTCGGCTGCCTCGGCCCGACCACCTATAGTTTTGTGTGTGGTCAGCGAAGTGCCGGCGGGTTAAGCCCGGCTATACACGGCTGCCCAACGCCTTGGGCTGCGAGTTCCTCCCAGTCTTCTAACCTAGCCCCAGCCTGCTCCCGGCGAGCAGTTCTCGCTGAGACTGGGTTTAGATTTGAAGCGTTTCACCCGAGCCTCCCGCCGGCCCCGGGGACCCAGGTTGGGAGCGGCGTTTTTGTCCGAGCCCGGTTAAAAAACGGGGGACTGAGCTGCGTGTGTCGCGGGGTTTCTCAACCGCAAACAGAGCCTCGGCGGTGCACCGGAAGGCTGGACGCTTAGATTGCTTGAGTCCTTGCCAGGGTCCTGAAAACCCCTAGGTTTACAGTGGGTCTCGGGGAGCAGGACACTGCGGATGCGAATTTTGCTAGTGGTTGTCGGCAGCTCTCCCTGAGAGGAATCAAGGTCAGCTGCACGGAAGGAAGAGGGGTTTGTGCGTGCCTCTTTGAATCCAAACCTGGGGAAAATGGCCCGCTTTGGTGGGGCTAAATCAGGCTAGGAGAAATGCGTGTCTGGAAGAAGGAAGTCTTCAACCAATCTTCATTTCTCCTGCGTTGCATCCGCCGCCCTGTGGCCGCTGCTCCTCGAGCTCAGCGGCCTGGCCCTGGAGGGCAGCGAGCAGAGCTCCAGGCCTGGGATTTGCCTGCTGGGGTGGAGGGAATGGGGAGAGGCTGAGACCTTCCTCCTGGGGTCCCCCTTCTAGGAGATTGGAGTTATCTGGAAAGGGAAAAGAGAATAGGGAGAATACTCTACCCCACAAAGGCTAGTGATTATTTGGCATAGCCCAGCTCGGCATCCCTCACACCAACAATAGCGTCTGAGCACAGAGGCCTGGAGAGCCTGGGCAGAAACCTCGCTGCCGGCACAGTATTCTGATTGAAATCAGCAGCAATATTAAAGTCACACCCTGTTTATTTTTATCACCCAAAATAACCACCAAATAAAATGTTTTTAAAAAACTAAAATTTCAGTGGCACTCGTCAATGCAGCTTGAAAAGGGAAAATAAGATGTTAGAGATGCTGTGACATGGAATTTACAGCGGAGGAGCGCTTCTCTCCGCAGCCTCGCAGCCCCTTGTCAATTAGGCACAAAAAGGCCAATACAGGCTGAATCTCCTGCTCATTCCTTGGCGCCACCGGCTCTAACTGAAGGTGACCGCTTCGGATTTGCAGCCCACCGCTTGCCCTGGGTACCAGCCTAACGCGGGGCTGGCTCCTGGGGGCAGGAGGGGCCGGGCCAGGCCGGGCAGCTAGGAGAGCAGGGGCGGGGAATGGGAACCGGCCAAGCAGGGCGAGGGGCAGGCGCCGAGTTGCGAGCTTCGTACTGCTTCGGGCAGGGCGGCGCCCGCGGGGACACATTTCTGTCGGAGTGAGCAGCTACGTTTGGGATAAGAAATGCCCGGGGAGCGGTGGAATTCAAAGAATCTGCGTTTCTCTTTGCCGCGTCCTGCAGAGGAGAGAGGGGAGGGAGAGAAAAAAAGAGAATATTCTCTGCTTCGGTCTGCTTGGTAGCTTAGGCTTATTCTCAAGCTTTCTCTGATATTTAACTTTCACCTAAATGAGTTTCTTTCGCGTTCTTTCTGGCTCTCTGTCTCCAATTTTCTTTCAATCTTCTGGTATTTTCTCGTATTTAGACGTTCACCGAACTATTTATCCAACCCTGTATTACTTAAGGCGTGCATTGGTTAGAAGCTCGAAATTATCACATGGAAATTCGAGTGTTTTCTCTATTAGACCCCAAAAGGATACAACTGGTTTTGGGGAGTTTTATTTTGCCTTCCTTTTTAATCCGCTTGGCTGTGTTCTGTGGACCTAGTTGAGATCTGACTGTGGTTTTGCAGATGTTGGTTATCTCACCAATGGCCAGCGTTGGCTGCTGGCCTTCTCTGGAGGGAGCTTCTGAGTTTGCACCATAAATATAATTTCACCCCCCAGTAAGATAATTCTTCAAAGATTTTTTCCCTTGAAGAATTATCCCTCAGGAGGCAACCTACTGCTGGCGTCTGCACTGCTATCTGATGCTCCCGGGGCAGGCTGGGCGGGTTATGGGGTGCGGGTGTCTCCTGCGCAGTGAGAATTAGGCTCCTCTCAGGCCAGTCAAGCCCTATTAGGGGTCCAAAGCTTCCAGCTGCAAAGACTGCAGGAGGCCCCCAGAAGCTCCTCAGTGTCCCGGAAATGACAGCGGAAGAGTAGTTCGAGCCACCAGATTTTCAGGAGCAGGCAAGACAGGTCCATGTGGAGCTAGGCACCTCCTTTTGCTGCATTCTCTGCCTCCCTTCTGCATCTTTCCTCTAACCGGGAGTCGAGGTGTGAGGCTGGATGGCTCCCGGCTCCGGCGGAAAGCCCGGCATTATCAATTATCCTTGAGTATTTCTTGGAGAAGAGGACTCCAAATGTCTCTCCAAATTCCTGAGGATAAAGAGCTGATAAAGAAGCGTGTGGCAGCAGCTGGGGCTAGGAGAGATAACGGCAGGGAAACCTGTCCTTACCCCCACTTCGCCTCTACTGTAAATAAACCCCGAGCCAAAGGGCTCATCCGTCTCCTTAAACAGCCAGTAAACTTTATATGACACAATATCTAATAGTAATTTATTGGGGAGATATTGTAAATTCCAACGGTTTTAGTTAATAAAGAAGCTAATTAAAGAGGGACGGGCTGTGCCTGGCCAGCTGTTGGCGATAAGATAATACTGGGGGGGGGGGTGGGGGGTGGGGAATGCAGGTTATAGGGGTGTATATATGCGGGCATTTTTTGGTGTGTTTTTTTCCTTTTGCCCCGTGTTGGGCAATTGCTTTACTCTCTGCGTTAGGTTATATATATATATATATATATATATATATATATATATATATATGTATTTTAAATCAGAATTCGGCAAATAAACTTGCCCCCGCCATTTGTTTCCCCCGCCCCAGGATTGGGGAAGGGGGAAGTTGGAGTTGGTGCGGGATGGTGGCGGGGGCGTGGGGGGGAGTCGGTAGTCCCCACCCCTCCCCCTGGCGGCGGCGCCCACGTGAGCGGGGCGGCCAATGGGTGGCCGGTGCAGGTTTAACTATGTTTAATGTCAGATAGCAATAAAGTAGAAGCTGCCGGTCGGGCCCCGCGGAAATGGGCGAGCATAATCTCCTGAATCCCGGGTTTGTGGGGCCGCTGGTAAACATCCACACGGGAGACACCTTCTACTTCCCCAACTTCCGCGCGTCCGGGGCGCAGCTTCCCGGGCTGCCTTCGCTGTCCTACCCACGCCGCGACAACGTGTGCTCCCTGCCCTGGCCGTCCGCGGAGCCGTGCAATGGCTACCCGCAGCCCTACCTCGGCAGCCCAGTGTCTCTCAACCCTCCCTTCGGCCGCACGTGCGAGCTGGCGCGCGTGGAGGACAGCAAGGGTTACTACCGGGAGCCGTGCGCCGAGGGTGGCGGCGGGGGCCTGAAGCGTGAGGAGCGCGGGCGCGACCCAGGAGCCGGGCCCGGGGCAGCGCTGCTCCCGCTGGAGCCGTCGGGGCCGCCTGCGCTCGGCTTCAAGTACGACTACACGGCCGGCGGCGGCGGTGGGGACGGCGGCGCGGGACCTCCGCACGACCCGCCCTCCTGCCAGTCGCTGGAATCCGACTCCAGTTCGTCCCTTCTCAACGAGGGCAACAAGGGCGCCGGCGCGGGCGACCCTGGCAGCTTGGTATCGCCGTTGAACCCCGGCGGCGGGCTCTCGGCCAGCGGTAAGGACCCCGGCCACTCGCGCGGCGGACTCAAACCAGACATCTTACCAGGGCGGGCAGAGCAGGACTGAGTTAGGGCCGCCTGGGGTCACAGAATGTGTGGTGAGGAAGAGCTTCTTTTAAAATGAAGTGCGGGTGGGGGGAGCCTATAAACATGTAAATAGCCCCATAAAGGAACTAGAGAAATTTCCTTTTTCGTCCGCTTGCGGCGGGAGGCAGCGGGGAATCGGGAGTTGGGGGATCCTGACCAGGACTCCCCAGGCCTGGGGGTGAGAAGGTGGGGACTGAGAGCCCGGCCCTAGTTCTCCCAGGCGCCTGTCCCTCCACCTTCCCACAGGCCCCCATTACCTACATTTCAAAAGAAATGCCAGTGGACACGTTTACTCTTTGCCACTCGTCCATGTCTGTTCTGACTGATCCGAGATGCAGTCCTGAAGGACGTGAGAGGAAGGGACCAGGAAATAGGGAAGAAGAAAATTGGAAAGAGATCTGGGGAGAAAGGAGGGGACACGGACATAGAAGGCTCTGAATTCTGCAGCAGGAGGTAGGGTTGAGGAGGTAAAGGCAAGGAACGAAAGGAAAAAAAAGAGTAATGAAGTGGGTGGGGATGGGGTCTGGGTAGGAAAGGCTATTCAGATGACTGGCGGCAAGGAGAAGGGAGAGGAAGAGCCTGGAGTCCAGGCGTGAGGCCCAGGTGAAAGGGTCTGGGGAAGGGCCTAGGGCACTGGACTGGTCACCCTTTGATCCTCTGGCCAACCCCTGCCATTCATCTCCACCCAGGCGCGCCCTGGTACCCGATCCACAGCCGCTCTCGGAAGAAGCGCAAGCCCTATTCGAAGTTGCAACTGGCAGAGCTGGAGGGAGAGTTTCTGGTCAACGAGTTCATCACACGCCAGCGCCGGAGGGAACTCTCAGACCGCTTGAATCTTAGTGACCAGCAGGTCAAGATCTGGTTTCAGAACCGGAGAATGAAAAAGAAAAGACTTCTGTTGAGGGAGCAAGCTCTCTCCTTCTTTTAAGGGGCAGGACATGAGCGCCAGCCCCAGACTGAGCCTGTCCCTGGCAGAGAGCAAAAGAGGGGGCCGCCTAGAACACAGTCCCCGCTTAGAACACCAGGCGTCTGTGGCAGGCCCTCTTTGGACATCCTCTTGTCTGTTTTGTTCGTGGTTCCCTCCCATACACCCCCAAAAGACCCTGCCAGGTCCCAGAGAGAAGGGAAGAAACCTAGCCAGGGAGAGCAGAAGCCCGCAGCTGCCCGAGGGTGGCAGGGAGAGGAAGGCTGAGGTGGTCCAGGCTAGTTTATCTGAGGTGGAGCTGGGGCGCTGCGCCTCCGCGGAGGATCTGGAGAAGCCTCAGCCCAGATGTCCCCTTCCTCTACTTCCCTTCCGTGGTCTTAAGTCTCTTTGCCTGCAGGAGCAGAGAGCAGGGCCAGTGGAACCAAGGCGCCCTGAACTTGGTGGGATTAGAAGAGGCTGGGAGGAGAGAGGAAGGGTGGAGGGTCAGGGGAGAGAGCTGAGGGGGTCAGATGGCTCTGGCAGGACTGGAGGAAGTGGGGAACCAAGGAGGAAGGGTGGTTTGTGAGAAAATGATCAGCAAGACCCAGAGTTCGCTTGGGTCTGGGTCCCCCAGGACATCCAGTGGGCCAAAGCTTGGGCGTTTGGCTGGCTGGGCTGTGGATAAGGACCGCCAGTCTCATGTTCCCTCTAGGACGGGTGGCCAGAACAGTCTCCTGGTCCCCAGCCCTCTCCCGAGTCCCCTGCCTGCCCCAGGCGAATGTCCATTCACAGATGTGCTACCATCCACTCTTCCGCCGCCTAGGCAGCTGTGGGCCTGGTGCAGCAAGCAGGGACCTGAGAGGCCAGCCGACACAGCCTCAGGTTTGGTAGCCACCCCAGAGATCCCCACCTGGCTCTCCAGAAAGAAAGTCTAAGAGGCTATAGATGGGGCTACGGAGCACCACACTGATTGGCCGGGAGAGTTTCTGGCAGCCACAGCTGAGGCCTCTGATTCTCCCTTCCCCGCTGGCACTGGCGTTCATGGTCACGGCCGGCCAGAGGCTGGACCAGCGTAATTTACGAGGCAGGAGGAGAATTCGCCCTTAAAGGGGCTACCAGCCATTGAGGCCCCACTCAGCCCCAGTTTCCCAGGCTGGTGACAATGAAGGAGGGGGGGTGCTGCAGCCCCCCCACCAAACTCCCTTCTCTCTTTTCCCTGCCCGCCCCCCAACATTGCCTTTTGTCTCCAGACCGGCTGCCTCCGCCTACCGTCCAGCACAAGGACCAGAGCAGAGGGAGGGGCACAGTCCTAGAACCCACTGGAGGTCTAAGAATGGCTTCTCTGAGCGCGAAGGCCTTTCATCCAGACTTCTTCAGACCCCAGCCCCAGCCCAGTAGACCGTGGGCTGACTTTGGAGAGAAGCAGTGAGAGAACCCATCAACCTTTCTGCACTTCATTTTTATCCTTCTCCCCAAGAGTCCTACAACCTCCCATCTGCTGTCCCGCCCTTTCCAGGAGCAAGAAGGGTGAGAAGCAGGGCACCGATGGGAGTTAACTGCAGCCTGGACAGTGTGAACCTGGTCTGCTGACTTGGAGTGTTTCCCTCAAGGGGAGTCTCCTCTAACAAGCTCTCCAAAGGCCATCCACAGAGCTCTTTACCTTCCCACCAGCGCACAGCTTCAAGTTTCTGTCCAGGCAGAGGCACAGGCAAACACATACACACAGCTGGACACAGCACAGCACTGGGCCCACCCCAGTCTCCCTAGGGCACTTGCAGGCAGGGAAGTGTCTCTAGTCCCCACAGAGCCCAGCAGAGTGGAGATACAATCATATGCCTCCATCCCCACTGGGTATCTGACACCTGACACTTCCCCATCCACACAAACTTGTTGCACCCATGTACAAGTTCTCCCAAATTACCACCATTCCAGCTGTCTGCAGTCTCCTGTGGGCTTGTCCTGGGCGTGAAGCACTCCCCACCTTGCCTAGTCACCCACTGTGCCCGCTTTATGCAGCCCTTCCTATGATCTCTGGGCTCTAGGGTGCTGGATTTGAGCTCCACCACTCCTTAACTAACCTGATTTCCAGCCTAATAGAGAAGAGAGACCAGAACACTCCAAAAGGAGTGAGGGGACAAAGATATGCAATATTCTCTTTCCATTTGCTTTAAACTTGACTTCTGTGAGCTTCTCTGTCAATCTGTGTCTTGTTCTCTGTGTCTGTCGCTGGTACCTAGTGTAGTCCCCGTGGATAGTCACCCTTCCCCTACCTGCCTCCCCAGCTCTCTGTAGTGTACCCTCCTATTCAAACGTCTGTCTTTAGCACGTTTTCCCTTTATATAGTCCTTGTACAGAGTTGCTTCATCATATTAATATTGATAATAATAATAATTAAAACATGAATTATGATTGTGATTTTTTGAAAACAATAATTCTACCCCAAAAGAATGGGAGTCCCAGCCTCCTAGCTGTTCTCCACTTTTTTTCTCCAGCTCAGGTGAATAAGAAAAATAATAAATGTATAATAATAATAAAGGAAGAGTGGTTGCAGGGGCAACAGAAATATACAAGCAACCAAGATCTGTTGATGAGCTACCATCTGCAGGAAAAAGCAATTATAGCAGAGAGAAAATTGGGGGGTGGTAGACTTGGGAGAGGAGAGGGAGATTTGAGGAGTCATGGGACCATAAAAATAACGTGGGCAGACTGAACGAGGTTGAAACCAGCTTCAGAATAGGAGGTCTGTGCTGCAGGAACTTGACAAATAGAAGCTGGGAGAGGGGCACTGGTGATCTGTACTGGGATACTGGGGCAGTAAGAGTAACCAGTAATCCAGGGGCTGAGATGGAGCAGGGTTGGTGGGCTTAGAGCTTCAACCCTGTGATCTTAATCCTGTGGCTTCACTCCGAGATGATACTTGTGCGTTGCAAGATGTTTAGAGGGGGTTAAAGACCCCTTGGAACTGGCAAAATAGGCTACACCTTTTGAAGCCAGCGACCCCCTCCGGGCCAAGCCAGAGGTAAGCTCAGGCTCAGGCCAGTGGTAGAATCCAGATGTGCCCATGAGCCCTCTGCACATCCAACTACCCCTTCCTTCTGTAAGAAATGCCCTCTCTCTTTCTCTCCCTTTTGCCTCTTCCCTCCCCTCTCCCCAGTTACCTTTTCTCTCTGTTTGACTCCCTTCAACGGAGTCTCCTCCAAATTCCCCTTCCACCCTCAGGAATACTAGGGGCCCCCACTAAGTCCAGCCTCTGAACCACACCTCCCGCCCTGAAATCTTCCTTTCTCTCTTTCCCTCCCTTTCTTTATTCCTATAATTAGAGAAGCTAGCAAATTTAGATCAAATACCATTTTTTAAAACCCTAGTCCCCAGCTGCTTTCTGAAGCTGAGGGCTATGGACAGGAAGGAGACCCAAAGTCTTAGGGTGCTTGTATAAATGCCCCACAGAGTGCAGCACAGATCGAAGACGGGCAGCTTGGGCAGCCATGGGCTGGGGGAGGGGCTTAGTGGTTGAGCCTGGGTCTGAATAAAGGAGGGTAGGAGGAGTCTGAGTTCCAGGGAACCCAGGCAAAAGACTATCTGATTCTCATGACGTGTCTCCACAGGAAGGGTCAACAATAGGGACAACTCTGGGAAAAAAAAAAAAAAGAGGGATTTAGGAAGTCCGAAAATAACTGGCCTTTAAATTTACTCCCAGAGACTCTCTCAATTTGAGAGAGAAGACACCTAGTTAGGTGGTGTCTCTGCAGATCCAAAGACTCAACGCAAACACTGGGGATGTTGCCAGAGAAGGAAAGACACTAGCCTCCTCCTTATGACTGAAAAACAAATCGCTGGATCTCCCGGCCAAAGAGGAGGTCATGACTGGAACCGCGATCCAAATACTTAGGGCGCAGCTGAGCTCTGGATCTGGGTGAGGATTTCCTCTATGTTGCAACTATTTGTCCAGTTTAAGCCCCTAAACTACAATCGACTCTACTCACTTTAAAACAAAGCACTCCGTGTCTCTAGCCGGGTTTTGAGGAGCAAGAAAAGGTAGGAAATAATCCGGATAATTTAGGTAGACAACAATTCTGCTGTTGTGTGTGTACAATCTTATACCGCCGAATGAGTTCTGTATTTTGACCTGGTTATTCTCACAGTTATTCTGCTCCACTCTGACGTGCACAGATGAAACTGGTGGGTATTTAAAGCCACTAAGTCGCTATCGAGCGGGCAGGAGATGGGTCTGGCAGTCTGGGTTCTGTGGATGCTAATGCAGCCGGAAATCCGGCGCGATCGATGGCTCAGACCCAGAGCGGAGCAGGGACCGCTGGCCCCGATCCGCGAACAAAGCAAACCCCGGGGACTTGGGGTTCCGGCCAGGCAGGAGCCCCTACCCATCCTCCCAGCTATATCCAGGAAAGCAGGAGAGATTTTTTCGGCCCCAGGCCGCGCGGGAAACGCACACTGGAGCCGCTAATCCTCTCCGCACGGCACCTGGAGGCGCGGAAAGTTCCGGTGCAATTCAGAGGGAGGTGGAAGGCAGGCCCGATCCCACAGCGCGCCTATGCCGAGCCTTCGGTCCGAGCGGCCGCCTTTCTGCGTGTGCCTTGGTGGAGACGGCGCTGCCGGTTTAGCGCGGAGAGGCCGTGGCCCGCTCCCGCCGCTGCAGGACTCCCCAGCTTCGCCCTCCGCTCCGCGCTGCAGCCCTGCGCGGTGCTCGCCGTTGCCACTTTAGGAGAGGCCCCGAAACAAAGACGCGCCGGCCACTGGTGGACGACGCGGGCGCCTGGGCCACTCCCTGACTTGAGCCTGGAGTCCACAGCACCCCAGCCCTGTAGCGAGGGCTGTGAGACTTTGGTCCAATTTCCCGGCCGTCGCGGTCTCGGCTGCGGTCATCTCCAGGGTCCAGGGAGAGGCAACCCTGCGCGCCCGCAGCCCCGGCTGACCCAAGCAGCTGCCGAGCCCGACAGCGGCGGCAGCGCTGGTCTCCTCCCGAGGGCTGCTGGGCCCCTGCGAAGGACGAGATGACCCCTGCTGGCCGGAGCTGTGGAGGCTGCCTCGCCGAGATCCAGACTCGTCCAGTGGCTTCTCCCTGAGCACCCTGGGCCTGGGGAGGGGACACCCTGTGAGTGTAATAGACCTCCAAGAGCCGCCGGAGTCTGAGGCACTGCCCGGGTTGCGGGGATCAGACCTTTCTCCTAAGCGCCTTCCCTCTGCTGGGCACGCGGTGTCCCCACGGCTGCGGCGGCGGCCTGCCCTCCTGCCTGGCTTCTCATCGCTAGAGGCTCTGCCCTGGAGGCTCCTAAGACCTGTGCCGCCCGCTGGAGCCTCGCATAGGAGCCAAGAAACTGGGCCTCAGCAAGACCAAACACAGCTGGACCTTTAGCCAATCTAAGCCAGCCCGTTGCGAGCAGGTGATTTCTCCTCTTCCAGCCAGAGCCGCTTAGGAGGCAAGTCTTCACTTTGTCAGTTTACCTGGCCCAGAGTGGAGAGGTTCCTTCAAAGACAGGACTGTGAGGATGGAACCCACCAGCAGCCCTTGCTTGGGAAGCTCTCTGTGAAAGGTGCATAGTCCACATGCAGAGCATGGAAACGATTTTCTATAAAGCACACACTTGGTCATGGTGCTGCTAATAAATTGAAACACAGTCTAAAATGCACAGATATTTATATTACAGGTACACTCTAGGCATAGAAAATATTTTCTTTATAAAATATACACACAGAGGCATTTTTATCTACTGTATGTGAAAGCAACCTACTGGGAAATGATTACATACAGCACGTATATTCACCACATGTAAAACTTTATTGACACATATAACCACTACACACACACACCCTACACAAGGAATGTGCAGTCCTGAGTCTATTTAGCTACATGTGAGTATATACTCCATAAGGCATATAAAACCGATAGATAGAAAATGCACCTAGATATTAATATGTCTACATTTTAAAACTTCATGGGAAATAGATTATTACATATACACAAAGGGCATATCTACCCAATGTAAGGAAAATACATTCTGCGTTATGTTTATAAATATGCTGTATGTGTACTAAATACATTGAAAATGCATTCCTCTGGGTTTGTGAACTGTTTAAGACACATTTCTCTAGCAATCTTACTAGCAGGAAGAAGTTCGGGCATTGGCAATGGTAATCTCCATCTGCTGGGCCTTTTTTTTCTGTTCTTCTGTACTTCCATTATTTCTGTCTTTTAAATCCCCCTTCTATGTCTACATGCATTACTTATATAAGTGTTCTCCTATGTCTATTTCTCTGTTGCAACTTTTGTCCCAAGCTGGAGTCTATATTTAGAGTGCAAAGTCCCATTTGCAGCAGGGTCCAACTGCATAATCATGCCTGTATGGAATAAGCATTATATAATTAGATTACCCATGTGTCTCAAGATGCGTTCTTCTAGACCTAATATAAGTATATTATAGTTTGTCTGCACTGCCTGTTAGAAAAAGGGGTGCCACCGTGGCTTGGCAAGGCATGTAACAGGCAGATGGATTCCTGAGTGGGTGCTGAGCCTTCAAGGGCTTCCAAAGTCTAAGGCTGGCTTCATTTTTATTTTTTATTTATTTTATTTTTCATTGTTTTCTGAGACTGAGTCTCACTCTGTCACCAGGCTGGGGTGCCGTAGCGCAATCTCAGCTCACAACAACCTTTGCCTCCCAGGTTCTAGCTATTCTTCCTCAGCCTCCCCGGTAGCTGGGACTATAGGTGCGCACCACACCCAGCTAATTTTTGTATTTTTAGTTTTTGTATTTTTAGTAGAGATGGGGCTTCACCATGTTGGCCAGGATGGTCTCGATCTCTTGACCTCATGATCTGCCCCCTCGACCTCCAGAAGTGCTGGTATTACAGGCGTGAGGCACCGCACCCTGCCTGGTTTCATTTTTAAAAAATTATTTTTGAATCTTGAGTCTAGGAAGCAGCATGAAGCAAAGGCTGGATCTCTGCTTCTATGTCCCTCTCACATCCCAGATGGAGCAGCTCAAGTCCCCCGCGTCCAGCTGGGACAGAGAGGTTTCTGGGTTACCCAGCCCCTTAGCTTCCTTGTAATTCTTAAACTGGGCTGGGTCTACACAAGTAGCAGAGAAGGCTTTCCTATAACCCAAGCTTTTTTCCAACAAAACACACTCCCAACCCCTTTGGGGAAGCATTTTCTGGCACTGAACGGACTGTTTTGGCCCCCTAAAATTAGTCCCATTTGGGTCTTTCCTTCGCAACTAAAAATCCGGAACCCTCTGACACATGCCTATGGAAAAATTCTGAGAGACAGTGCACTCACGCCCAACAGAGATATTGTTTATGAGTCCTTGGGTTCGGTGTAGACGCCGCCATATTTTACAGTCCAAAGGAATCAATTAATTAGCGCCTCCCAGTCCCCCCGCCGGCTGGCCCCGCTGCTCAACTGAGCGGGCGCGGCTGAGATAGATGTGCGTGGCCAGCTCGCTGGTCTTGTTAACAAGCCTCGTCATAAAGATGGAGATGATAAGAAGACCAAGGAAGCCCGGGTGGCCGCGAGGGGGGGCTTCGTGGGCCCTGCCTGGCGTATGGGGCAGCGGCTGACCGGGGCCGGGTGCGGGTGCTGTCCCGGCACCGGCTCAGGTTTTTCCAGCTTTCCCTCCTTCTGCGCGTTCATGTGGTGAGCCAGGACCCGGATAATTCCCTCTGCATTCCCGTTCCCGAGATTTTCCCTTTTTCTCATAGAACACCAAATCAGATTTTTTTTAAAAAATAAAAATACATAAACCTCTGTCTGTGAGTGCCTGTGTTGCCCTCTGCCACGTCTGTTTTCGGAACTGCCGCCTTGCTCCCTTGCCTGCATTTCTCTGCGTGGTTCACTTTCACCTCCGTCTGGCGCTCTCTTCCCTCCTCTGGCTCTCTCTCTAGCTTCGCGGTTGCTTTCTCTACCATGTCGGCGCTGGCTCAGGCCCCAACGAGCTTGTAAAAAAAATACAAATACCCCCTGGTTATCTCTTGCCAAAGTGAACACCCCCAGATAAGCCAGACCCAATGAAAATAAAATTAAAACACACACACACACGCACACACACACACACAACCTTGGGTGTAATTGCTGGTTTGGGTTGCAGCACTTAATTCTGTTTATTCTCGTCTATATGCATACTTAACGGAGAGATATTGATATTAAAGGGCAGGGGGGAATTAATTTTACTTTTATAGTCATCTATTAAGAGCAGAAGATGATCTGAATCTCCTTTAAAGGGACTCAAAAAAGGGGGATGGGGAAGCGAAAGAAAGGGAGGGGGAAGGGAGAAATATGACTGAAGGCGAACAAAGATCTTTGCCTGAAGAAACAATGTAACACTAGACAGAACTATAAAGTCTGGGAATGTAAGAACGCAGGACTCTCTCAGCTTCCCCCATTTGGAATTCTGTCCCCTGCACTTCCTGCTGAAATCCTGACCCTGACTACACAGTGGTATTCCAGGAAGAATTCATGCAATTATTTGGATAATTGTAGGGGGAGAGAGAGAAAGCATTTCTCTTTTATTGTCTGACCCTCTCTGGTGTCTGTGCAGAGGAGGAGGGGCCAGGGGTATATGGGATGGAGAAGAAAAGGAGATGGTAGGGTCTCCCAGTATCACCCTAAACCCTACAACATGGCTACTCCTAAATCCAGCAGGCCCTAGGCAGTAGCTTATAGATTTTGGAACATACTTAAGAACACACAAGAGATCGCATTTGAATGCCCCGATCCAGTTTCATTTTCCAGGATATTTGCTTGGCTTTACTTTGTCGGCATAGACCTGCCTCCCCTAGTATTATAATCATTACAAGTAAGGGGATAATAGATAATTACAGAGGTGTCAATAATATTATTTTATAGCCACACAAGATATGATTAGAGTTAATGTCGGAGGCTCTGCTGGAGCCTGGGAGGCAGCAGGAGACAAGGTAGAGGGGCCCTCATAGTCTTTCTCTATCCTATTTTTACATGTGTGTGAATCTCTATAAATCCCTAATTCTCTAAATCTCCTCTCCAGATGTCTTAAGGGAAAGCTCTAGGATTTTAGGGATTGAAAGCCAGAGAAGGGTGAGCCACAATTTGGTATTTAAACTCCACTCTCCTCCCCATGGTTTCAGGGGCTGTGGATCTGAGAGCAAAGCCTCAGGCTGTGGGGCTCTCAGTTCAAGCCCACTAGGGTCACAGAGACTTTGCAGGTGGGGCCAATGAGAGGAAGACAGGGTCTTACCATCCCCAAGTGGGTCCGGGGCTCACAGTGAAACCCCTTTTGATCCCCTTTTGGCCTTCCCCGTCTCCCCCAGGAAAACCTGGGTTGGGCAAAAGCCAAGCTGGGGCTCTGAAGGTCAGTTCAGAGTGGGGATGAAGGAAGGGCTAAAAATATTTTTGTCGTTGTTGTTTCTGGGATTTGAGACCAGAAGAGACCAGAAGGTTGTGGAAGACAGAGAAAGATCAAGGAAGTGCCTGAGAGCAAGGCAGGAGAGACTCAGGGAAGCTATGAAACCGCCGGGCAAGGGTAAAAGGAATGAGTGAAAGAAAGGGAGCGGGAAAAAACATCAGGAGAAAAAGAAGAAAGAAAATGAAAAAGGAAAGACAGAAAAAAAGAGGAAGAAAAAGACGGAAGGAAATGAAAGTAAGAAAAAAGAGAGAGAAAGACTGAAAGAGAAAAAGAGGCGGGAGGGAGGCCGCAGCAAGGGTCTGCGGTTGCTCTCCGTCGCCCGGCCGCCTGCAGCAGTCTGGGTGGGCGGGGGCGCCATGACAAAGTGAAGGTCAAGTTAGCATCGTACCTTATAAGGAAGGCGCCGGTCCTCCATTTCAGCCTTTTCTCTGCCAGGACGCGGCGGTGGCATTTCTGGTCTTGTAAACATCGGGGGCTCTTTGGGGCCTTAAAAAAATAGACTCCCCCCTTCTTTCTTTACTGGGGGTGAACCGGCTGGGGAAAGCGGTGGACAGAGAAATCAACTAATGAAGACTCCGGGAAACTTTTCTCTCTTTTTCTCTCTCTGGCTCAGCTCCTCGCCAGCTGGGGACCCCTCCCTCCCTCCTTCCTCCCCCACTCTCCCCTCCCCCCCGCCTCTCTTTTTCTCAGTATCTCCCGGTCTTCCGTACCTCTCGCGGCTGTCTGTAACTCTGGGCTCCCTCTCTCCACTCCCTCCTCCCCTACTGCAGGCTTCTAAATCCGTTCCATTCCACTGCGAAGCGGAGCAGGACCTAAGAACCGGAGAGAAAATTAAACGTCATAAAGAAAAGTTCATTTACAGCTTAAATGTCTGAATGTTACGGTTTCCTTCAGAAAACAAGGCGGTACACTCGGTAAGGAGCAGAAGTGAGGCAGCAGGGTTGGGGAGGGCTGGTGCGGCAGGAGACTTGGTTTTATTTATTTCTCAGATCCAGAGGCGGAAAGAAAGGGGGAGAGGCAGGAAAGTGCGACAGAAGCGTTTTACCCGGGCAGCCAGCAAAGAAGGAGGCTGCAGTCGGTGGGATTGGAAGCAGAACGCGTAAGGACCCAGTGCGGGGGCAGTGATTCCCGAGCGAGCGCCGAGCGGGCTGCGCGGAGGCCTGGGGTGCGGAGAAACAAGCATTTTGGATATTTGTTGGTCTAGGGGGAGGGAGAAGGCAAGAATGGAGGGACCCAGGGAGACCCGGAGCGTAGGGCAGCGCCGCAGCCAGCCGGCGAGACGGAATGAGCTCCGGATCTGCCGCGGCAGCCTTCGGCGGTGGGCCACCGACAGGCTCAGCTCAAAGGCTCTGGGAGGAAGGATCCCGAACTGAGCTCTTTGATCCTTTTCCTCCAGGGTAGCGCCGGGGATGTACAGAGAGAAAGGAGAGAAAATTAATTGGTGTGGGATATCTGCGAAGGACTTACCTTTTCCCTGGACCTCACGGCTCGCTTTCGCCTCCTCTGGGCTCTTGGAACCATTTTAAGGCCTTTTAAAATTGGAATTATAATTGCAAGGAAGGGAAGAATGCACAAAAGACAATGATGGGAAATTCTGGTTCAATCCGATCCTCCCAAAGCCTCTAATTTTTGTCACCTCCACCGTCCCCAACTGGAAAACTGGCCTCTGGGATCTGCCCCCCTCCCCCACTTTACCTTTCTGGTTGAGAGCACCTCAGGGATATTAGGGATATGAGGGTCTAGGTCCCAGGTGGGACCCCACAGGAGCAGGGGGGTTGGTTGGTGGAACTCCCAGGCCTCAGTGCCTGGTGCTCTCCTACTCTTGTATTCTCATCACCCAAACACAAAGGGGGAGGGTTTGATTATTTCTGGTGATGTTAAATGATCCCGGCCTTCAAAGCAGCTCTGCCCCCAAGATCTAAGGTGATAAGTGTCCCTGCCATAGATGTTTAATCCGGGCAAAGTGCCACTGATGTTACAAAATGCCTGGGCTCAAGGGGCTGAAGGAGTAGCCAGGAAGCCCCAGGGAGGGAACAGCAGGCTCTCTTTGGCAGTATCTAGAGCTCCATGGATAGTATTTTAAACAGTTGAAATGGACAGGCCCTTTCTTATGTGCCCTCAGCCTGGCAAGGGGAGTCCCAGTTAGTGAGGTGGCTTATGAGCTGGACCCTTCCCCCTAGTGTGGGAAAGATAGGGATAGCCAGACCTCACCCTGCAAAAATGTGCTTCATGTCTGTGACATAAAATTGGCAGGCACTTTGGAGATTTAGGGACTTGCAGAAAGTCGGGCAGGGCCAGACACCCTGGTGAAGGCAGAGGCTGAGGTGTGACTTAGGGTGGGTGGGGGAATCTGAAGGAGTAAGCCTGGGAAGATATCACCCAAAACCATTTCCTCAGAGAAGCCAAATACACACAATGCACTCCAATATTGAAAAACACCAGATGATCTGCTTGGAAGGGACATAAACAGGCCAAGCAGATGCAAGTTAATAAAACCCGAAAAAGCCCAGGCAGGAACACTTAAAATGCCCCAGAAACAAAGCACACCGTGACAAATTCTCACCCAACACACAAGTACACGCACCGGAATGTTCCCAGACAGAGAAAAAGCGACTTCCCTACCTTGGGCCTCCACTCGAGAACACTCAGGCGTACCTGCCCAGCTCCAAGAGCGTACACAAATTTGTGCACTCTCATCAACTGACCCAAAGAAACCCCTGGGGCCTGGGGCAGGCACTGCCTGCATGCACACCCCACAGAGCCAGCCCCATGTCTCCTGAGCCTCGCTAATGCACGATCCATACCCGGAGATAAAAGTCTAGACAATAGACGGCTGTTTATGACAACCAGCCTCTCCAAGTTTGGGGCCAGGCGATAAATCTCTGGCGAATCTTCCTGTAACTCAACTTCTGGCTGTAGTGAGGAGAAAACCACTGAGCCCGCAGAGAGGAAAGCAGCGAAATGGGGGAGACTTGTAAATCCTGAGCAGAAGGCACCTTCCCTGCTGGGGCAAGGAGACATAGGCCACCATACTCACCCCACGCAGCAGTCCTCACTGTGGAATCTTTCGGAGCAAGCTTCAGAGCTCAGGCGAGTCAGAGTTCCCCACTGCCCGCCCAGGCTTCCAGGTTCCGGAAATCAGGGCAGAATGTGCAGGCAGAAGGCAGGGCCTGGAGGCTGGAACAAATCCACAAACAAATGATTCTTGCTGGAACCAAAGAACCTTTTTTTTGTTTCTGGTGACAGGACACTTTTTGCTCTGTGTCACCTGAATTTTTTCACCCCATGCCTCCTCACTCCCCTCCCCTTTTTTCCCTTTTCCTTTTTGGATTGATTAGCTGTTTGTTCCCTTTTGCATTTTCGACCTAGGCATCTGATTGCTAGTAAAGAGCCACTGAAGTTGATCCCATAAAAATGCCGCGAGCTCACTTTGATCAGTGCGGACTAGGTCCGAGCCTTAAAGTAGGAGCTAAAGCCAGAGAATGAGGGCTCCGGCCAACTGGCCTCTGCTCTGAGGTGAGGCGGGAGATCTGGGTGGCCCAACAGAGCAATCCCACCCAGAAAAGGTATTTTCTGTGCCACGGCAACTGGCTTAGGAAACTAAAGCCCAACAGCAGCGGCTCCATTTCCAGACTGCTTTTAAGACATTTCCTTCATTTTGGAGCATTTGGTGAGGGGGCCAGTGAAACGGGCTCGTAAAATGGGGCTTTTATGGGAAGAAATAGGGTCGGGTTGCTGGCCTCCTGGGACACTCTCTCCACAGAGGAAGCTGGGTGGGGCTTGTGGGGGCAAGGGAGCTGCCCTTCTCCCTCCCCACTACCTCCTCCGTGGGTCCCAGAAACCTCTGAGCAGCGTCCACCAGCTTAGGTGGCCTAACTTGGGGACTCAGGCGTGGGGCGATGGCCAAGTCTGAGAAGAGGTGGAAGCCAGGAACCAGCAGTTCCACCCCCTCCTTGTTCCCTGGCTGGGGCTGGGGTATCCCGGGTGCGTGATAAACTGCTGACCTGAAAATCCCAAAGCATACTAAAGGGATTATTGCAGGCAGTGGTATTACTCTAAGGGAGAGAAATATAGGCAAGAAGGTGAAAGCCAGTTTCTAACGAGTGCTCCTTGCTGGCCCAGCCTGTGAACAAATGAAGGTGTCCTTCCATGGGACTCTCTCTTGCTTATCTTTTTATTGACTCCACACAGGCTGAATTTGCAATCCAAGCCCACTGGAGCTCATGTAGGCCCCATTTCTCCTTTCAGTATTTTCCTCCCTAGCTCATGGTCTGTGGGATGGGCTCCTTTCCCTACCACGATCTGCTCTCTAGAACCCGGAGTAGTGGGAGGAAGTAGACAAGCTACCAGGAGGCTCCAACGCTGTGTGCGGGAGTTTGCTCTGGGAGCCACCCAGGCCAGAATGTGGGAGACACTCCTGCCCCCTTCTGAAGCTGCCCCTGTTGTCCGTGTGTGGGAGGGAAGGGTGCTGGAGTCTGCCTTAGCCAGGGTCAGGCTACCGGGACAGCCGCCCAAACCACAGCCGCCTGCTAGCGGCCAGGCTGGCTGGTGGCGCTGAGGACACCAACATCCAGTGGGGAGGGCGGGATGGCCCTGCTGCAGAGAATTTCAGGTGAATTTCAGAATTTCAGGACTCAAAGCCGTTGAAGAGGCCACAGGTACCCACCAGAGAAGGTACAAATAAGCGACCTGGAGCAGGCTTGACAAGGAAGGGATTGGGGGCCAGGGATGGGTCCTTTGTGGGGTGGCATTGAGGCTTTGGCCAGAATCAGGAGGCTGAGAGGGTGTAGCCTGGGGCAAGCAGCTCAGCTGAAGCTTCCAGGTAGCCTGGACCCAGGGCTGGGCAGGGAGGCTGTTTCACACCGTGGGCATTTTTGCCCACAAATGTCTAGCTGAACCTCAGTGGCCAGGGGCTTCTTTCCTTCACCCTAGCAGTAACTTCCCGTTGCTAGGCGTTTTTTGAGTTGTTGAAAAACTAAGTCTTATCAACACTAGAGGACATGTTAAACTTCATGCCTTCCTTTTAAGGGGAGGAATATTATTTTCCAGATGTCTCTATTGGGAGACCCCAGAGTTTCCTAGACATCAACTCTTTGACATTCTTTTTTGCCTTTCTTTTTTTGTCTCAAGGAAATAGGGCCGCCAGCAGCTCCTTGTTGCCGCCTGGCTCACTTTTATGGTGGCCCGGGAATAAACTTTGGTGGTCAAATTCAAGTGCTCAGGCCAGCAGCTGTCTCCTCGCAGGAAGCAGCCCCTACCCCCACTGCAGCCCAGGCTGTGCTGAATCTGCCTTGGGGGATTGGGCCCCACTTCACCCTGGAGGGCCAGGAGCGGGAAGGAAGCAGAGCCTTGGGTGGGAGTGAAGAAAAGAGGAGCTGAGACTTGAGGCCTCATTCACACCTCTGCAAGGACAGGGGTACCTCTCCTTTCCCTCTTGCTGGTTCCTATCATTGTTTGGGGAGCATTTTGCCTCCAATAAACTTGAGTTTAATGAGGTCAGTGCAAACCCCATTAAAAGCCACAGCCCATAGTTCCCCACCATTATAATTAAAAATGCGGGCCCAGCTCACCCTATAAAAAGGGCTACAGGAAAAAGGAAACAACAGATTTTCTTTTTGAGGTCCCTTCCCGACAGTCTAGTTTTTCTTTGCTTCGGTTTAAGATCTGACCAGAACTAAAGGAGCGGCGCCCAGCATTGAGTAGGTAGGCGGGCGCCTGAGTCCTATCCCTGAATATTCCAGAACCACCCCGAGAATGGGACCCATGGTGGAGGCAGACTCCACCCAGGTGTCGCTGCAAATGCTGGGGAGGCAGGAGGGCTGAGGAGGAATGGATTTTAGAGGTTACATATGGAGACAAGCTCCAATTTTTTGTGTCCTTACTATCTGGTTTGGGAGCCGCAGCACCTGATCATGTTCCATCAAAACAAATCCAATCTAATTTTTTAAAGTGGAAACTAATTTTAAGTAAGGATTATGGGTGTAAAGAGAGTTTGGCCTATTTTTTGTTTTCGCTGAGTGTGCATTGGGCTGAGCCCTTGGGGGGCTTCGGTTCTTCCCCTCCTTCCCAAACAAATCGTGCCCTGGCAGCTCCTCTTTGGGTCTAAGGTTGCTTTCAGCTCATGCTGGTTGCTTTTGGCCCCCTGGACCCAGTCCAGAACCGTTCAATAAAGTGATTTTCAGCCAGCTGTGTCCTGTGGCGCTCGGAGGGTTGGAAGGCAAGGGGTTGGGGATGCAGAATCTGGAACTTACTTCTTGGTCTAC